>NC_045806.1:92503587-92816973 GCF_009873245.2 Balaenoptera musculus
ACCACACTATATCTCTCACTGCCACACATTCCGTTGTTTCTGTTTTCCACTGTTACAGAACCACCCTCAAACTTAATGGCCTAAAACAACCATCATTTTCCTTGCTTGTGATTCTGTGGGTCAGGAATCCCAACACAGTATGTATGACTTGTCTCTGTTCCATGATCTCCGGGGCCTCAGCTGGCATGACTCAAACAGCTGGGAACTGGTCAGGATGGCTTGACTGGGCTCCTGTACCTGGGGCCTCGGTTCTCACTGTCTACTGGGACACTGGATTCTCCTCTACATGGCCTTTCCATGTGGCTAGCTTGGGCATCCTCACAGCATGGTGGTCTTAGAATAGTCAGACTTCTTACATGGTAGCTGGCTGCCCCTGAGAAAATGCAGATCTTTTAGGCCTCTGAAAAAGCTAGACCAGGAACTGGGCACAGTATTACTTCTACCACATTCTACTAGTCAAATAAGACATGAGACCGAACCATCTCCAAGAGGAGAAAAAAGAGACTCCGCTCTGATGACTGGAGTGCCACGCTGGTACATGGAAAGAAATAATCATAGTGGCCATCTTTGGAGACTACCATACTATTTATATACACACTATTTATATTATGTTTTATGTATACATGTTAATTCATTACCTCATATGTTTGTATATATACACACACAAAAATTGATTTAAAAAGCCAAAAATTGCAGATATTTTGACCAATACTCTGCAACCATTGGCCCTATTTCAGGATGCTTAGTGAGTGTTGGAATTCATTCCCAGGCCTGGATTCTATCAAGTGTTTTAGTGCCTTTTCCAGTAGCTCAGCCAGCTCTCCCAGACCCCAGTGACTTAGAGGACCATGATTCTAGGGTTGAACCTGGGCCCTACTTGCATGAAATCGCTTGTTTCTTCTGAGACAGAAACCAGGGGGCTTCTCAAATAAGGCTCTATCCCAAGGCAGTAACCCCCCGGGACTCACACGGGAAAAGCCAGCCAGCCTGGCAGACCTCATTGCTTTAAGTGAAGCTTCAGCCACTGAAGATTCCTGGCTGTGTGGTGCCAAGGGAAAATAATGGACCAAAGGAACTCAGGAAACATGAATGTGTAACCCTGGTTCTGCTTCTTTGCATGTGAGTAGGGGGCAGACATGAAGGAGGTAGCAGAACGGTGTGGAAGCTATTTGTGCGTTATCATGTCACCTCACCGCCTAGCCTATGGACCGCAAATGGCCATGAATAAAGTGATACTTTATTGTCTCCCTTCCCCCAGAGGTGCTTTTGTTATCTCCTTTCCCCTCCTCAAAATAGGCAGGGCCTTTGGCATAAAGTGTCACTCCACTGCCATACCCAGCCTCTTCCCACTCTTAGCCTAGCTACTGATAGCTCATTCATTCATTCAACATTTACTGAGGGTTAATATGTGCTAGGCACTGCTCTAGGCACTCAAGATACAGCAGTGAACACATCAGACCAAAATACGTGCCCTAGGGGAGACTACGTTCCATTGAAATGAAACAGACAATAAACGAATAGGCAAAATACACAGCAAGTTAGCTGTTGAGTGTTATTAGAGAAAAATGAAACAGGAAAGGAAGGTAGAGATGCTGGGATGGTTTTTTGGGGGGGGGTGACAATTTGGAAGGCCTCTCTGAGAAAGTGACATCTGAGCAAAGACCAGAAAGAGGTGAGGGAGGGAATTACCTTGAGAATAGACTCTAGGAAGAAAAAGACAGAAGCAAAGAGAACAGTTAGGAGGCATGGCAGATTGGATTAGTGTTCTTAATTTTCCACTCCCTTCCTGTTACAGAATCTTGATGCATCCCTTCGTCATGTGACTTTGCAGTACTTCCTTCTAGAACAAGTAGACTATATTTCACCACCACATTGTCGCTGAACATGGCCACATGACTTGCTATGTCCAGTGGAACGTCGGTGGACATGATGCTAGAAGAGATTTTAAATGTGCTTGCCTGATTTAGCTTGGCCTCTTGTACACCTGCCATCTGCTGTGAGGAGAACATGCCCCAGCTGGCTGCTGGTCCTAGAATAAAGAGATACATGGGGAGGCTATGAACTTGACTCTCAGCCTGAAGCAGAGCCATTCCAGCCAACCCACAGACCACTGAGCAAGCAAAATAAATGTTGTAAGCAGTTAACATTTGGGGGTTGTTTGGCGATATCATCACAGCAGTAGCTGACTGATAGAGGAGGTCATGCAATAATCCAGCTAAGAGATGACGATGCTTAAGACCAAGGTGATAGCAGTGAAGTTGATCGAAAATGATCAGATTCTGAAGACAGAACTGACAGTATTTGCTGATGAATTAGATGTGGGGTATGAAAGAGAAGCAGCGACAGAAAGAACATTCGAGGGCAACTCCAAACCATTTGGCTTGAGCAACTGGAAAGACAGAGTTATCATTTAATAAAATGGAAAAGGCTTAAGGTGGAGCAGGTTTGGGGGGAGGGGGGATATCAGAAATTCAGCTTTGGACATAATGAGCTTGGCAGGCCTATTAGATAACTCATAGTTCAGCATTTCCCCACAGACTGTCCTAAGTTTTATACTTTGAAAGAATAACAATACCTCCATCTCCCTGAATTGTTTGGAAAGCTCCAAAGCCCCCCACACCCCCACCACTGGCCCTTCACTCCATTACCATACCTAGTGGTGGTTTTGAGATTTTTGCATCGAAGGAGTTTAAAGAATGCAATCTGTTTAAAAGGGAGCTAGGGGGCTTTTCTTGATGCTGCCTTTGCATAAAAAGCACATGGTTTTCACTTGGTTTGTGTGCTACAAAGCAATGAAAAGAGCAATTTTTTTCTAAAGATGGTTTTGTTTACATATTACATAAGCTTGAGAAAATATCACATTTTTTTTAATTAATTTATTTATTTATTTATTTTTGGCTGTGTTGGGTCTCCATTTCTGTGTGAGGGCTTTCTCTAGTTGCGGCGAGCGGGGGCCACTCTTCATCGCGGTGCACGGGCCTCTCACTATCGTGGCCTCTCTTGTTGCAGAGCACAGGCTCCAGACGCGCAGGCTCAGTAGTTGTGGCTCACGGGCTTAGTTGCTCCGCGGCATGTGGGATCTTCCCAGACCAGGGCTTGAACCCGTGTCCCCTGCATTGGCAGGCAGATTCTTAACCACTGCGCCACCAGGGAAGCCCAATATCACTTTTCTATATCAAATAATGCAAACCAGGAGGAAGTTCTTATGGCCAATCTCACATCACAAATTAGAATGAAACCTCCCAATAGCCAAGGACCACAGAGCACCATTGATAGGACGATCTACTTTGCTCCAAGGCGCTAGGTTGCTGAGAGTGCAGTGATTCAGCAGATTGTATTTCTGTCTGAATTTATTGTCACCCATGCCTGAGGGTATATTATACCTCCCCATCCAGTTCAACTCAGGAGTAGCCATGAGACTTGCTTTGGCCAATGAAATGTGAGTGGAAGTGACTATGCCACTTCCAAGCAGAAGCTTTCAGAGCCCTAGCATGATAACAGTATGGTCTGTCTTCTCTCTGCTATGTGAACACCAATATCCCAGATAAGGGCCACTCTGTGAACCTGGGTCCCAGGGTGAAGATGCATGGAGCACAACCATTATCAACCCATGGCCAACATGTAAAAATATGAGCAAGAAATACATCTTTGTCTTGGGGAGTCATTTGTTACTGCAGCATGACTTAGCCTAAACTGACTACTACTGAGTTGTAAATGGGACAGATGTGGTCATTGCCCTTGCAGAATGTACAAATCAATGAAGAAAGCAGTAAATAAGTAAGAAAAATAAGAGAAAGAGAAGGAAATTATTGCAAGAAATAGTATGTAGTGAAAATGACTACCTGTGTGTGTGTGTGTGTGTGTGTGTACCTACTTTACATAGGTGGTCAGGTAAGGTAGATTGCTGACCCTTGACCCACAGAGCAAAAAGCCAACTCTTCCTCTCTCTTTCTCTTTTCTCCATCTTCTCCCTTTTCCTCTTCTCTTATCATTCCCTACCATAAAGTCAAGTCTCATCTATCTCATCTTCCTCCCCATGATACTTTCTCCAGATTCTGTCTTTCTTTTCTTTCAATTCTCCACATTTCTGTACATAGGTATATGTGCGCATATGTGTACACTCACGTACACTTGCACACATGGAGACACACACCCAGAGGCAGTGCTTTGGAGACTGAACTTGATAATCATAACCCTGGGAGCCCTGCTTATCCTACCAGAATTGCTGCACTGCTTTAATTACAGCCATTATTCACAATACCTCACACATTTTCTGTCTTGTTGACAGTATTTGGGAAGCAGCAGCTGCTCCCTTACTTTCACATTGATTGCTACTGTTTTGCCTTGCAAAGGAATATTAAATATCACAGTTAAACACAAGTCTTCTTCAAGACAGCTTCTGCTCCCAGCCATTCAGATCCCATCTCTCTCATTCAGCTGGGTTCTGCAGAGCACTTTCAGATTGGTTCCTCGGCTCGAGTTACTTCAAAATGTCTGGCTTTGATTTGATTCCACCCCCCCCTCAAATCTCACAACATCTCTGCTGCTTCTGTGACTGCCTTACCCTCCAGTTTCTATTGGTCCATTTCAAGACGGCCTACCTTCTCCCAGGCCAACTCTCTGTGACTTTATTCATGCATTCCATGAGGCTTTTAAGGACTTTGGGAGAAATCCCTGACCCCCAACCCTAGCTCGCAGCTCCTGAAATGACACGAATCGTAGTGCATTCCTTCACCTTAAAGCTTCCAGGCCAAGTGGTTTATACATTTTTTTAAAACATATCATGGACCCATTAAGTATCTGATCAGATGTATGACTGCTTTCCTTAGAAAAATGCACATACCCACAACATTTTACACACAATTTCAGAAGACTCTTGGATTTTCTAAAGTCCATTCACGCACCACCTGTCAAGGGGTACAAGAGTCCCAGGTGAGGTTAGTTGATGACAACACCAATCCCCCTGGGAAAGGTCAGCATCTATCGGTGGGAATGAGTATAACAGATTCGCTCCGGAGGCTTTAACAAAGAGGGTAACATAAGAATGCAGGCAAACGCCAGGACTTCCCTGGCGGTCCAGTGGTTAAGACTCCGTGCTTCCAATGCAGGGGGCGCGGGTTCCATCCCTGGTTGGGGAACTAGGATCCCACATGCTACACAGCATGGCAAAAAAATTTTAAAAAAGGTTGCCTGACTTCAATTCTGCCTTTCTCCAACTCTCTGCTTTCTGCCATCTGACCCACTCTCAGGCCCCTTCCTCACTACAGTTGTCTCTCAGAGGACCTGATGCCCAAGGGCAGCTTCCCAAAGCACGCAGGATGGACCACCAGGCCTGAGATTTGCCAAATGTTTTGAAGTTCCAGGCCAGTTGACAAGGCTGGCTCAAGCACCAGCACTTTCCCTGAACCCATTCTTTTCATTTCTGAGATCTGTGAGAAGCATGTGCTTTCAATCCAAGGTTAGCCTGACAGTGTGGCAATGACGGCAGCAGACACTGGCCTCTAGAGTTTAACCTCTGAGTACTTAATTTACAGTTTTGGACTTCTCCTGGCCAGTGTCGGAAAGTTGCTGATTTTTCTCCGTGACTGGTAAGCTCTGACAAGCGGAAAAAGTAATGCAGATGGGAAATAATGTGCTTCCTGCCCTGGAAGGCATTCTAGGGTTTCCCTTGATTTTCATAAATAAACAGGCCGATCTGGGATAGAAGGGTGGATATACAGAATTGCAGCTAAGAGGCTGAACTGATTGAAAAAAATGGAAGGGTGCTTTTAGGGGACCCCACAAATATAAATGAGGTGTTAGGGGGCGTGAATATTGTGGCTGATTGGCTGAGAATGAGAGGCTGTGGTGGAAAGGCAGAGGATTTGGAGGACCCCTATCCTGCTATGAGCTGTGTAACCTTGGACAAGCCACTTTTCCAGCCTGAGAATCGCTTTCCTGGATGTCAGAATCTGGCAGACCTGTGGTCCTTTCATTTCTAACTCTGTCATGCACGTACTTCCTGAAACTTCTCACCAATCAAGTAAGTGGAGTGGCCTCCTGGTTCAGAATCCCCCCTTCTGTTAGGGAGAAATCTTGGTGAAGTAGTTAAGAGCACGGGATCAGGGAGCAGACTGTCTGGCTTTCCCACCCCTAGCTGTGTGACTTCGGGCAAATCCCTTATAACCTCTCTGAGCCTCAGTTTCCTCATCTGTAATATGGGAATGAGAGTGTCCCCTCATTCGCTTGTTGTGCAGGTTAAGTGAAATAATGTGCATTAAATACTTAGATCACTTTTTGGCACATGGTAAGCACTGAATATGTGCTAGTCATGATTATTTTTCCCTGAGGATGATCTTTTTTATACGTAAAGGTGGAACTCCCCACACACACCCCCAGTAGCCTGCCTCTGCTAAGGGACTCTGCCCTCCCGTCATAGCTGAATAAGTCTGAGACAGATCCTTGGCACAGATTGGATCAATGGAATTCTCTCTCCAGGAAACATGAACTGTGAAAACTGTGAATGGAGCAAGTCAGAGAGGACAAGATGTTGGAGTTGAGTCACTTTAATGGTAGCACTTTGGAGCAGACACTGAAGACAGGTTTTTTTTTTGGCCCTTACAATGTCTTTTGTTTTCATGTGGATTACTAGTGAATATTTTAAAACAGGGATTGTCAAATAACAATCCACAATTCTGACTTTACTGGATCCGGTGGCACTGTGCCAAATTTTTACATGGCAACAACTGGCTAGAAGGAAGTAACAACTGCTCCAGATCACTATAGCTCACTTCAACCCTACTTGACCCCCCCGAATTTGTGATCCTTGCTCCTCAAGGTCATGCTACTGGCGTATCTTGGTTTCTGCTGTTCCTGGGCCTTGATTATTTCACTCTACCTTTGGTCCTGTGAAATACCCCAGAATCCCACAAAGCATTCCACTCAATACTTTGTACTCCCCTGAGCTACCTGGAGTGTCTGTTACTTGCAGCCAAAAGATAAAAGACTATCAGAATGGCTGGACTCCCATGGTAGAGCCTCTATTGTGACTGGTTCCAAAGAGCCAGCGAATTTCATGAAGCAGTCTTCAGACATTCTGATTTAGTTGCCTGATTGTCAAGGGTTGTAATCATGAATTTCTCTACCTGGCATTTCTATATACTAGTATCTAAGAGAACGTGTGTTCTGACCTGATCTTTCCAGACAGATCCAAATTCAAACATTTGGTTCTATTATTCCCAAAATTACAGTTGTATTTTTCAGATCATGTGTCCTAATCTGGGTGTTGAAAAATATACTCACCACCTACTTCAAATCCTAAGATATTTTTTTCATCATTTGAAGTAGCTCTGAAACATTTGGAGAGGGCATAATGAAACCACTTGAAATCAATTTTTAAATCTTTTAAAGCTCTATTTAAAAGTGGTTTTCAATAAACATCTTCCTGAACATGTATAATATTATGTTCTCTCTGCCTAGAATGCACTATTGTCCCTCTCCACATGTGAAAATGCTACTCAGGCTTCAAAGTTCATCTCAGAAGCTACCTTCTAGATAAAATTTCTCCCTCCCACCTAGGGAGACTATTCACTTCCACCGGTGTGCTCCCGTAGCCCTTTATACACTTTGAATATAGCACTTAACACGTGGTATTACAAATATTAGTTTATTATCTGTCCCTCATACAGACAAGTGAGAGCTCTTGTTTGTGAGCTCCTTGAGGGTAAAAGTCATGTCTTAGTCATCTTTGTATCCCCAGCATCCAACTCATGGTAGATGCATTGCCCACGTTTTCTGTACGTCGTTTGTTGTTGAATTAATTGAATTTAGACTAGAAAAAATTCCTGAGAAAGATGTTTCCATAGAGTTTACATACAGGTGGTAAACATGGATTACAAATACTGAATGACAATGAATAACAGGATATTCAGTGTCACCTACAAATGAAAACAAGAGGCATACAGCACAAATAACTGTTTTTTGGGGTTTTTTTTTGCACTGTAGATAGATTAAAGGAAATGGTATAGCTATTAGGAAGAGATAGAAAAAATGTTAACATATCAAAAATAAATATATTTCCAAAATATAGAGTTTTATGAAAAATGTTAAATTTAAAAAAAAAATTTTTGTGGAAAAGTACATGTGCCTTCAACTGAGGGTGACCAGTTGAGAAAGTTATAGGTTACTAAAGCACATGAAAATAAAGGATGAATCAGAGATGGAGGCAGACTTGGGCAGAGCATAGAAGTTTTTATAAATACCTTCAGAATGGGAAAACTTAGCGCAGAAGAGGAATGGAGACATGGATAGTCTGAAAGACCAAGAGTGGAATCCTCTTTCCTGGAGGCTGGAAAATCAAAACTAAACACTAAATAGCTCTATGAACTGAAGCCGACTGAATAAACCAGATGAGGCTCTGAGAGAGGCATCTGTAAGCATCTAGAGACTTCATAATTGACCTTCTGTGGAGCCTCAGAACCCAGGACAACTTTAGGAGAAATTGAACACATCAAGATGAAAAAATATGAGAAGCCAGAAGGTGAATCTAGAGTTAAACTAAGCTGTGCTGTACAAGTAAGGGAATGATAAACCCTTATATTAGATTATTTATTTTCCAGATCATAGCCCAAAATAAGATGCCAAAACTCTGTGATTGCAGAACCAGTGGGCTGGTGATCCCTGAAGACATATATTTGCATAAGTTGATACGCATGGTGGAGATTTTTGGGGTGGAGGAGGCAGAAGCCTAAGGAGAGATGACGAGAATGGAGGAAATATTACTATATGAGTTATCTATCACTGCACAAAAAATTACTGTAAACTTAGTGGCTAAAAGCAACACACATTTATTATCTTGCAGTTTCTGTGAATTGGGAATTTGGATATAGCTTAACTGGGTCCTTTGTTTCAGGGTCTTCCACAAGGCTGCAATCAAAGTGTCAGCCAGGGCTGGGGTCTCATTGGAAGGTTCGACTGGGTAAGGGTCTCGTTCCAAGTTCATGTGGTTGTTGGTGTGGTTCTGTTCTTCGTGGGTTGTTGGATTGAGAGCCTCAGTTCCCTTCTCACTGCTGACTAGAGGCCTCCCTCAATTCTTTGCCATCTGGGTCTCTCCAACAGGTTGCTTGCTTCATGGAAGCATGCAAACCATGAAGATACTAGAAAGAATCAGCCAGTAAGACAGTTAAAATCTTATGTAACATAATCACAGAAGTGAATTCCCATCACCTTTTTCATATTCTATGGGTTAGAAGCAACTTTCTAAGCCAGCCTACACCCAAGGAGAGGGGATTATGCAAGGATATACCAGGAGATAGGGATTATTAAGGGCCATCTTAGAGTCTGTTCACTGAAGTTACTGGGTCTGTGCCCTAGTGGTTCCAAAGAGATTGGTTTTGAGTCCAATTAGAACCAGGTGCTGGAAAAGCTGTGTACTTTGTGTGATTCTCGGCATAAAGCATGCTCCTCCTGGCAGGTGACAAAGTGAGTCACAAAGTTGAGGAAAGACTAGCCTCCACCCCCCACCTCCTACCTCTCTGCTACAGACAACAGTGCCATTCAGCATGGCCATCAGCAGAGGACAGCTGTGCATGGTCCAGAGTGTTCTCATGGGGCCAGAAGCAATAATAAGGGGCTTTGATAAGGAAGCTAGAGTGAAAGGACATGAGAGGACATGTTTCTAAGAATAAAGTGAAATGCTCAGGGAGACTCACAGAAGTAACTGGGGGAGTCTTCAGGAGAAGGCTGAGTTCCTCCCCATTCAAGTGACTCTGAGAGCCTGCATTTGGTGTCATCTGGGCAATGTTCATGTGATCTCTTGATCTTTCCTCTCAAACCATCTCTTCCTCCCACTTCCTTATTTCTGATATTAGTCATTCAGGCTCAAAACCTTGGAATAAACTTCAACTCACTTGTGCTTTCCTAGAGTCACTGCTGCCAGCCTATTGATAGTTCAGATTCTCAGTCTAATCTGGTACATCAGTTATCTCCTGTATCAGTTATAATATAGGTTCAGCTGCAAGTAACAGAACGCCCAAAATGACAGTGAGTTAAACAAGGTAGGTATTTATTTCTTGTGAATGTACACATAGGAAGTCCAGAGTTAGTGAAGGCTCCACAATCATTGGCATCCAGAGTTCTTTCACCATGTAGTTCTGCATTTCTCAACACACAGCTTCCACACATGGGCCAATGACGTATCATGATTCAAGATGGCTGCTCCAGCGCCATCTGTCATGTCTGCATTCCTGCCAGGAGGAAGAAGGAAAGACAGAAGTATTCCCCTCTGAAGGATACTTCCTGAAAGTTGTATTCACCACCAAAACATAGATTATAGCCCACTGACCAGAGCTTAGTCACATAGCCACTTATAGCTCCAAGGGAGGTTGGAGATATAAAATTTATTCTGGCAGCCATATTCCCAGTTTAAAATTGTGTGCTGTATATGAAAGAAGGAGAACTGATACTAGGGGACAAGTAGTATCAATCTCTGTCTTAGACTATCAAAAGAACTGGTTCCAAACTTTATTAACTCTAATTTAAATCTAACTTTAGGGCTAGAAGTGGCACCTTATAGATTGTGTGGCACAACCTACATTTTACAGAAGAGGAAACTGTGAGATTAGAACCTGACAAATTCATCTTCCTAAAGTCTCTTACGATTGTTAAGAGGAGCAAAGTATGGTGGAAAACCAGAGGCTGGGGAGTTAAGGAGGCTGAACTCATTTCAGCCATGCCATCAGCAAGCTGTGTCACATTGGATGAGTCATTTAATTCTCTCTTTGTCTTAATTATATTCTCTGTAAAATGAGAAGATTGGACTATATGTTACCTAGTAATCCTTCCAGTGTTATAATTCTATATGATTCTATGATATTTTGTCATCTGACTGCCACCATTTTTTCATTGGTGGTCTATTGCCTGGTAAATTTAGGTATTTGAGGCCCTCCATGATCAATCCCCAACCAGCCATTCCAAATATGTCCCCCATCCTCCTCTGCACACCACATACTCATTATTTCCTGAACACACCCCATGCTTTCCTTTTGTTTTTTTGCTGATGCTGTCCCCTATGTTTGTGAAATAGACTGCTTCACCAATCCCTGTCTTTGGCTGATAATAATCTTCCCGATGTGTCAAGGCCCATTTTTAGACAAATATATATATACATAAAATTAAGAACTTACTCTGGGTTAGGCCTTGGTCTGAGAGATTTACATATATTAACTCATTTAATACTTAGAGTAAGCCTGTGAGATACATGTTATCATTATCATCCCCATTCTACAGAGGAGCAAACTAAAGCACAGGAAGTTAAGTAACTTTTCGTGGCACAAAGCATGTTTCATCTAATCAGTTTCATCTTCCTCTTCCTCGACATACATTTCCCATCTTCCCTTCTAGTTAGGCTAAGACCATGTGACTGGCTTCTGACCAACATAATATGCACAGAAATGATGTAAGCCATTTCTAGGCCTGGCTCTTAAAAACATCTCATAATTCCCTCATGTCTTTTCTTCCCCTTCTGCAGCATCTTCAGAGGCCATATGTTGATATGGTGGTATTACAAGATGGCGGAGCCTCCATCATCCAAGGTCCCTTCTATCTTGACTATTCACTTGCCTCAAGGCACATAAGTGTTAAAGGCAGAGAAAGAATATGAAGTCAGGCCATGTGACTCCAGAGCTCACATTCTGAGCTATGGAATGCGTCTTCCTCCAACTTTTGTAACTTTTTCTATGGAATACTTCAAGCAGTTACAGAAGTTGAAAGAATAGTACAATGAACCCAATTTACCCGTCATCCAGATTAAGACATTATCAACTCAAGGCCAATCTTGTTTCCCTTAATGTTCCACTCCCTTGCTATCATTTTGAAGCAAATCCCAGTCATTATATCATTATATATATATATATAATTATATCAACTATAATTATTTCACTGTGTATCTCTGTAAGATAAGAACTCCTTAAAAAAATAACTATACCAGCATCTCACTAAAAACATTAACAGAAATTCCTTAATATCATTAAATATCCAGTGTACATATTATTAATTTGTGTGTTTTTTAAATAGTTTTTTTAAGCAAACTTTATTTATTTATTTACTTTTGGCCACACTGAACGGCATGTGGGATCTTAGCTCCCTGACCAGGGATCAAACCCATGCTCCCTGCAGTGGAATCGTGGAGCCCTAACCACTGGACCGCCAGGGAATTCCCTTTTTAAGTATTTTGAATCAGGAAAAATAAGATCTATACATTGTAATTGGTTGATGTCTCTTGTTTTTCTTTTAACATTTCCCAAACTTCTTTCTTCCCCAGTTTTATTGAGATATAATTGATATATAACTTTGTGTACTTCACAAAATGAAAAGACAACCTATGGAATGGGAGAAAATATTTGAAAATCATATGTCTGATAAGGGGTTAATATCTAAAATATATAAAGAACTCATAGAACTCAATAGCAAAACAAAAAAATCTGACTAAAAAATGGACAGAGGGGGCTTCCCTGGTGGCGCAGTGGTTGAGAATCTGCCTGCTAATGCAGGGGACACGGGTTCGAGCCCTGGTCTGGGAAGATCCCACATGCCGCGGAGCAACTAGGCCCGTGAGCCACAACTACTGAGCCTGCGTGTCTGGAGCCTGTGCTCCGCAACGACAGAGGCCGCGATAGTGAGAGGCCCGTGCACCGCGATGAAGAGTGGCCCCCGCTTGCTGCAACTAGAGAAAGCCCTCGCACAGAAACGAAGACCTAACACAGCCATAAATAAAATAAAATAAATTTAAAAAAATTGGACAGAGGAATTGAACAGATATGTTTCCAGAGAAGACATACGGATGGCCAACAGGTACGTGAAAAGGTGCTCAACATCATTAATCATCAGGGAAATGAAAATCAAAACCACAAGGAGATATCACCTCACACCTGTTAGGATGGCTATTAGCAAGACAAGAAATAACAAGTGTTGGTGAGGATGTGGAGAAAAGGGTATTCTTGTGCACTGTTGGTTGGAATGTAAATTGGTGCAGCCTATATGGAAAACAGTATGGACGTTTCTCAAAACATTAAAAATAGAACTACCAGGGACTTCCCTGGTGGCGCAGTGGTTAAGAATCCGCCTGCCAATGTAGGGGACTTGGGTTCAAGCCCTTTTCCGGGAAGACCCCACTTGCCGCAGAGCAACTAAGCCCGTGAGCCACAGCTACTGAGCCTGCGCTCTAGAGCCCGCGAGCCACAACTACTGAGCCCACGTGCCACAACTACTGAAGCCCGCGCACCTAGAGCCCGTGCTCCGCAACAAGAGAAGCCACCGCAGTGAGAAGTCCGTGCACCGCAACGAGGAGTAGCCCACGTTCACCGCAACTAAAGAAAGCCTGCACGCAGCAATGAAGACCCAACGTAGCCAAGAATAAATAAATAAATAAATAAATAAATAAATAAATAAATAAAATAGAACTACCATATGTGGGACTTCCCTGGCTGTCCAGTGGTTAAGACTCCACCCTTCCATTGCAGGGGGCACATGGAGCGGCCAAAAAAAAAAAAAAAAAACTACCATATGATCCAGTAATTCCACTTCTGGGTATTTATCCCAAGAGAATGAAACTACTAACTTGAAAAGTTATATGCACCCTTGTGTTCATTGCAACATTATTTACAATAGGCAATGTATGAAAACAACCCAAATGTCCACTGATAGATGATATTTGATATATATATATATATATATATATATATATATATATATATATATATAATGTTTTCATTATATATATACACACATACACATACCTAATGGAATTTGGCCAGAAAAAAGAATGAAATCTTTACATTTGTGACAAGATGGATGGACCTTGAGAGCATTATGTTAAGTGAAACAAGCCAGACGAAGAAAGAGAAATACCATATGACCTCTTTTATGTGGAATGTAAAAAAGCAAAACCAAAAACATTGTGTAAGTTTAAGGTGTACAACATGATGATTTGATACACATATATGTTGCAAAATGATCACCACAATAAAGTTAGCTAACACCCCTATACTCTCTTGGCAACTTTCAAGTATATAATACATTATTGTTAACTATAGTCACCATGCTGTGTATTAGATCTCCAGAACTTATTAATTTTCTAACTAGGCGTTTGTACCCTTTGACCAGTATATCCCCTTTCCCCCCCCTACCTCTTCACCCCTGGCATCCACCATTCTACTTTCCATTTCTACGAATTTGAGCTTTGTTTTTTTTTAGATTCCACATAGAGATGAGATCCTACAGAATTTGTCTATCTCTGTTTGACTTATTTCACTTAACATAATGCCCTCAAGGCCCATCCATGTTGTCACAAAAGACAGGATTTCCTTCTTTTTATGGCCCAATAATATTCCATTGTATATAAATGCACCACAATTTCTTTATCCATTTATCCATCCATGAACCCTTAGGTTATTTCCATATCTTGACTATTGTGCATAATGCTGCAAAGAACATGGGGGTGCAGATATCTCTCTGAGAGAGTGATTTCATTTTCTGTGGATATATACCCAGAAGTGGGATTGCTGGATCATATGGTAGTTCTATTTTTAATTTTTTGAGGAACCTCCATACTGTTTTCCATAGTGGCTGAACCAATTTACTTTCCCACCAACAGTGTGCTAGGGTTTCCTATCCTCCACATCCTAGCTAACACTTGTCTTCTTGATAATAGCCATTCAAACAGGTGTGTGGTGATATCTCACAATTATTTGATTTTCTCTATCTATGTTCAGCAGCTCAGGTGCAAGAATGGAGAAGATTACTTGAATTCACTTAAGACTGGAGGTTTTGCCTGAGCAGGTAACACAGAAAGACGATGGAACGAGCATTTGAGAGTACTTACTTGAGTATAATTGGAGTGATGAACAATGGCATATAAGCTGAGTAAGGAAAGAAATGAGGACAGGAAGGAGGCTGGTAGATTGAAGTGTGATACACACTGTGATGTACCACCCAGACTACCTTTCAACGAAGGTCTTGTTGCCTCAGTTGTTGGGAATGCCTTCAGCTGTGCTGCCAGGGCCTTCAAGGATTACTTCATAGCTGCAGAGAGATAGCTGCCTTACACAAAGAAGTCACACCCCTTCCCCAGTGGCCCACGTTCAATGACTGACCAAGACATGAATATAAAGGCCTGGTCATCTTGGCCCAACTCAGAACAACACTTAAGGACCATGGTAGTTTCAGAATTTCCCTATGGGATTGACCAATACAGTCACTAGGCCTGTATTACATCCCAAATTCTGCCCAATTCTGCTTCTTTCTCCTCCTTTCTACAGGTATTAATCCCAAGGGCACTTCTTTTTTTTTTTTTAAATCTTTATTGGAGTATAATTGCTTTACAATGGTGTGTTAGTTTCTGCTGTATAACAAAGTGAATCAGCTATACATATACCTATATCCCCATATCCCCTTCCTCTTGCGTCTCCCTCCCACCCTCCCTATCCCACCCTTCTAGGTGGTCGCAAAGCACAGAACTGACCTCCCTGTGCTATGCGGCTGCTTCCCACTAGCTATCTATTTTACATTTGGTAGTGTATATATGTCCATGCCACTCTCTCACTTCGCCCCAGCTTACCCTTCACCCTCCCCGTGTCCTCAAGTCCATTCTCTACGTCTGCGTCTTTATTCCTGTCCTGCCAAGGGCACTTCTTAATAAACATCTTGCACACTAAACTCCCTCTGAGAGTTTGCTTCCTGGGGAAACCAATCTGTGACATGGTGTCTGTGTATGGAGTCGCTGTACTGGGAGTAAATGAGATGAAAGGATGGAAGGGTGTGGTCATAGGGTGGAATGTCTTATGATTTCAGAGGTGGAACAATTCTGGATGATGACAAAGGACACGGGTGTGGCCAAGAGAGTAAGTGGCTAAAGTGGGATGAAAGGCAGGATCATTGAGGATGAGGAAGTCACATGCATGTGGAAGTCACCAAGACTTCACTAAGTCAATAGGTATTTACTTTATTAAAGATCTACTGTATTAGCTAGTTATTTCTGTGCAATAAATTACTCCCAAATCTAGAGGCTTAAAACCACAAACATTTGTTATCTCACATTGTCTGTGAATCAGGAATCTGAGTGTGGCTTAGTTAGATGTCTCTGTCTCAGCATCTCTCATCAGGCTGCAATCAAGGTGTTGACCAGGGCTACATCTCAAGGCTTGACTGGGGAAAAATCCACTTCCAATTCCCCTCCAAGCTCACTCAGATATGTGCTGAGAGGCCTTGGGCCCTCTCTGGCTGTTGACCAGAGGTATCAGTTCCTTACTATGTGGGCCTTTCCATAGAGCAGCCCCCAACATGGCAGCTGGCTTCCCTCAGAGTCAGTGAGCAAAAGAGTGAGAGAGCATTCAAGACAGAAGCCATAATCTTTTGTAATCTCATCTCTGAAGTGACATCTGTCACCTCTGCTTCTGGAAGGGGAGGGGATTACACAAGGGTGTGAATAAGAGGAGGTGAGGGTCATGGGAGCCATTTTAGAGGCTGCCTACCACACCTACTCTGTACAGGACACTATTCTAAGTGCTCGAGATTCAGCAGTGAATTGAGGCAGACAAAAGCCTTTTTTCTTAACACCTTCAAGTTGGCGGGAGACAGACAAAAACAAGTAAACAGATGATCATTTAAGAACATGGTATGTGCTAGGAAAATAATAAAATAGGATAATGTAGAAGAGAGCAAGTGGGTGGGATGGAGGTAGGGGGTTATTTTTATATCGGGTGGCCATGGAATACCTCTCTGAAGTGACATTTCAGCTGTGAACTGGATGAATGAGTAGTTATCCATGCAAAATTTTGGGAGAAAAACTTGCCAGGCAGAGGGAAAAGCAAATGTAAGGAACGTTAGGGAATGAGCTTGGTGAGTTCATGTGGCTAGAGCAGAGTGAGAAAACCCAAGACGAGAGAGCAGAAGTAGGTGGGAGCCAATCACGCAGGGCCTTGTAATCCATGCACGGTGAGAAATATGGACTTTATCCTAAGAGCAATGGGAAGCCACTGGAGGGTTTAGGCAAATGGGGGACACGATCAAATTTATTTATTTATTTTTTTAATTATTTATTTATTTATTTATTTATTTATTTTTGGCTGTGTTGGGTCTTCGTTTCTGTGTGAGGGCTTTCTCTAGTTGTGGCAAGTGGGGGCCACTCTTCATCGCGGTGCACGGGCCTCTCACTGTCGCGGCCTCTCTTGCTGCAGAACACAGGCTCCAGACGCGCAGGCTCAGTAGTTGTGGCTCACGGGCCTAGTTGCTCCGCGGCACGTGGGATCTTCCCAGACCAGGGCTCGAACCCGTGTCCCCTGCATCGGCAGGCAGATTCTCAACCACTGCGCCACCAAGGAAGCCCCAAATTTAATTTTTATTTTATTTTTTATTTATTTATTTTTTATTTATTTATTTTTTATTTATTTATTTTTTATTTATTTATTTTTGGCTGCGTTGGGTCTCCATTGCTGCACACGGGCTTTCTCTAGTTGCAGCGAGTGGGGGCTACTCGTTGCGGTGCGCGGGCTTCTCATTGCGGTGGCTTCTCTTGTGGAGCACCGGCTCTAGGCGCACAGACTTCGGTAGTTGTGGCATGTGGGCTCAATAGTTGTGGCTCGCGGACTCTAGAGCGCAGGCTCAGTAGTTGTGGTGCACGGGCTTAGTTGCTCCGCGGCATGTGGGATCTTCCCGGACCCGGGAACAAACCCGTGTCCCCTGCATTGGCAGGCGGATTCTTAAACACTGCGCCACCAGCGAAGCCCCAGTTTAGGTTTTAAAAAGATTTCTTTGCTGTAAGGAGAACATAGACTGAATTTTTGAAGGGCTGCATGGAGGTCCAGAGAGATGGCAGGACTTGGGATGGAGAGGAAGACGGAGAGGTAGGTGTCTGCGTATTCATTGAATGACGGGGACTTTAGCAGATGACCATGGTGCACAAGGGGGAAATGTGGTATTGCTGGCTTGAAGGAGCTTCAAAGCAGTAGAGGTTTTGACCTGAGGGTGAAGGAGGAGTGGTCTGGAAGCAGCACTTCGAACAAGGAGGACACCTACCCCACTTTCACAAGAGAGGCCCGCTCAGGAAGCCACGCATCAGTTAAGGCATCAGGAGTAAAGAACATTCGGTGAGGAGATCCATGCCTCAACCAGGTGGTGGGGAGCCCTTTTGTCATCTGGCGTCACCGACCCACAGCAAAGCTCATTCAGGGCCCTTCTCTGATTTAGAGCGCCCGCATCTAATTCGAGTCAGAAAGAGACACTATAAATTCTGAGAATTCTGAGGTGAGTGTGAGCAAGATAAGCTGCTTTTTGAAAATAATTTAGGATTTAGGCTTCAGCCTTTGAAATTCCAGTTAAGTTATTAGTCACAAATCTTCAACTGCTCTTCATCCTTCAACCTACTGCTTCCTTCCAAATGACTCAGCTGGGGCAGTCTGCCTAGGAAAACGTTATTTTCTGGCTTCCTATAGCAATGACCAGAGAAACAGCAGGCCAAGCTGCAAATAAGCAGGCCAAGAACCAGATCTGGCCCTGGGCTTGGAAGTTCTTTACCTTTCCCCTGGACCAGTGTTCCCGTCCCCACCCCCCCAAGAACCAATTTTTTTTTCCCCTAGGGGCTGATATCACTCCCGTTGAGAATGCATCCCCCTAATGCAAAGAAGCACCTCTGATGGTGAAGATTTTAGACACAAGGGCAGAGCCCATTATGAGACTTTTTAGAGTTGGGAGCTGGGAGGGGTTAGCCCCCCAACCCAAACCACATCAAGCAGGGAACATATGTCTGCTGCAGATAGAACCGTCACTGTATTTCATAAGTCAGAGGTCGAGTTTGGGAATCAGTCTTTTGCGCTTGTTTATTTATCCTTGGTTGGTTCCATTGGAACCCAATGGTTCTTCTTGGGACTGAGAGCTGAGTTGGGTTCCGGATGGCAGAGTAAACCCCATACCAAAGGGGACCACCTGGAAGTACATCATTGTTCCATGAAACAAACATCGATGTACTTCCGTAACAGGGAAGAGCTAAATCGGACTCCATGTTGGATCTGTTTCTTTGACTTTAACCTTTGCTTTTCGTTGCTTTTGTTATACATAATGGCCTGACACAGGGAACCCTGCCCCTCTGCCTGAATGTTGAACTAAAGTGCCTTCGTTCAGCTCACAGGGAGACGATCTGACCCTGCCCACCTGTAAATGGCTGAAATTAACACATGCCCTCACCAAGGCTGGCCATTCCAGGAGATGTTTTGCAAGACTGATTGCCCTTTTTACTTTACTTCCTCACCGCCTCTCCCTCTCTATTTTGCCTTTTTACTTCACTTCCCTCTCTGATTCTATCAAAGAAACTGGCATCTAGACCCCGATAAGATGGTTCTTTTAAGGCACTAGTCCGCCATCTTCTCCATCTGCCGGCTTTCCGAATAAAGTCATATTCCTTGCCTCAACACCTCGTCTCCAATTTATTGGCCTGTCGTGTGGCGAGCGGAGCGAGCTTGGACTCAGTTACACTTCTCTTGCAGCAAGACCCGGCAATGGCTGTTCGGTGGAATCTTCCATC
This sequence comes from Balaenoptera musculus, assembly GCF_009873245.2. Taxonomy (NCBI): domain Eukaryota; kingdom Metazoa; phylum Chordata; class Mammalia; order Artiodactyla; family Balaenopteridae; genus Balaenoptera; species Balaenoptera musculus. The sequence continues at coordinate 92,523,137 of NC_045806.1, forward strand.
TTCCGTGTGCGTTCTAAGCAGCCTGCACATCCCTCCCTCCCTCCCCCTGCTGTGGTTCTTCCAGACATCTGACAGGAGGAGCACGTGAGGCCCTCCAGGAGGGCTGCCTTTCCCAGCTCCTCAAAGACTCCTTATTAGCTGGAAGGTAGCAGGGAGGGCTGGGGCAGGGAGGCTGCCCTGGAAAGTCAGACAGCTCCCCAGAGAGCAGCCTGTCTCTGAGCTGCATGGAGGGAGCTGGGGGTGCTACACCTGGGCAGTGGAGCTGGGGAGAGCGTGCCTCCCTGCCCCCGCCCTCTCCCGCTCTCAGGCTGCCGGAAGCTAGGCAGACTGCCATGGCCAGACGCTCTGTTATTACCCGGGCTTTGGTTCACCTGAGCCTCTCTTCCCGACTGAGCAGCAGTCGGCTGTCCACCTCAATTTCCAAGCCCATGTTTACAGTAGAGAGGGCTGAGATAGACTGTATCTATAAAGAGAATCATTGAAGAGCTCTTAGGCTGGACTACTCTATTTTCTCATCTCCCAAGGAGACCTGGCTTCCCAGCATGCTCCCCGATACAGCCTAATCTGGGAATAAAACAAAATCGGTGAGTTCGCCTCATTTCTTGGAGATTCGCATGTGAGGTCCATGTGATGGCCCCCAGTGCCTTGTATCCCCCTGGGCTCACTGATTTCCCTCGGAGAAGACTCCCATGGGAACTGAAAGACCGCACCCCCCACCAGTCAACACAGGAAGGAATCCTCGGGCAGATTTCTTAACTCTGACTCAGTGGGTCCCACACTTTAGTATGTATCATAACCACCTGGAGAGCTGGATCAGGCAGAGGCCCCAGATTTTCTGGTTCAGTAGGTGTAGAGTGAGGTGTGGGCCCTGGGATTTCTAACAAGCTCCCGAGTAACACAGATGCTCAGCTGTCCAGGGCTAGAGTTTGGGAAGTAGTGCTTTGGGAGCTCTTGGATGGGCTTCAGGAACTTCATCGACCCCCGGAACTCTATGCAAATTGTGTATTTGGTGCTTTCATCCAGATAGAGGCGCATACAATTAAAAGACACTGTTCTAAGAGAGTAGTCAGAACATACTAGATATTTCTTGGGAAGAAGCAGACATTGATCAACAAACGAGGCCATTGGGTCCCTGGGGGAGGCTGTCTACAGGAGGAGGAAGTACGAGGAGAATGGCCCTGGGGCCCCCAGTGACAACCAAGTAACTATTTCCTCTTAGCACACTCTTCTGTGAAAAAATCAGATGCTAATCAAATCACCCTTACCCGTGGCCTGTTCCAGCAAGACTCAGGCCTCTACTAAAGCCTGCTTTGTACAGGAAGCACTTACTTCCCCCTTCACCAGCACCTTCTCCTCTTGGGGTAAGGATGTGCTTTGTTTGTACTTTAATTTTTTAAAAAAAAAATATTTATTTATTTATTTGGCTGTGCTGGGTATTAGTTGCAGCACACAGGATACCTGGGCCCCCTGCATTGGGAGTGTGGCGTCTTAGCCACTGGACCACCAGAGAAGTCCCTGTTGGTACTTTAATAAAAGAAAAGAGAAAGAGAGAGAAGGGGGAGGAGAGAGGGAGAAAGAGGGAGAAATATTGAAAAGGTCATTCTTTATCTACATATCAAAAAAGATAAAGAGTTCCAGGTGTGATTCTTCCTCTCTCTCTCTCTCTCTCTACACACACACACACACACACACACACACACACACAGTGGGATGCTATTATAATTGACTGACCACATGGTACAATTTGAGAGACCTCCGCACAAAAGTATCATTTTCCCCATCAGTCACTCCTCCTTTATAGCTTCATTTGAGTCTTGAATCATGAGGTTTTTCCTCTTTCAAATTTTCCTATCAGAATTCAGATATAGTCGTCCCTCAGTATCCAAGGGGGATTGGTTCCAGCACTCCTGTGGATAGCAAAATCTGCAGATGCTCAAGTCCCTTGTATACAATTGCACAGTATTGCATATAACCTACGCATATGCTCCTGTGTACGTCAAAGCTTCTCTAGATTATTTATAATATCCAATACAATGTAAATGCTGTGTAAATAGTTGCCAGTGCATGGCAAATTCAGATTTTTCTTTTTGGAAATTTCTGGAATTTTTTTTCCGAATATTTTCAATCTGCATTTGGTTGAATAGGTGGATGCAGAAACTGTGGATACAGAGGGCCAACTGTACTCTAGTTGGGGACTGAGACTTCAACCAGAGGTTCTTAACCAGGATCCATGGATGTCCCTAGGCTGTGGGATGCTTTAGTGTGCATCAAAATTACAAGAATGAGTTTACATGCAAATTCCATGTCCCCACCCACTTGCAAAGAATCTGATTCCTTCACCCTAGAGAGGTGCGCAGAAGACTGTATTTTAAACAAGGCTCTCAAGAGATTGCTATACAGGTTGTCCTTAGGCCACACTTCAAGAAACACTACTTTTCAGAAGGACTGTGAACTCCCTGAAAGTAAATGCAAAATCGTGGGTGTGTTATATGTGAGTATATTTCTGGGCATTGGGAACAGAGCTTTAATCAGATTCTGAAAGGCTCCTTGAATTGAAAAGGCAGATAATCACTAACCAGGAAATATTTTAGCAAGGAATAGCAACAATAGGATCCAGAATATAAGTGGTAGGGCAAGGAGGGAAGGAATGTCCCTAGAACGTATACAATATCGAAGCAGGAAACTCCTCAAAAAAAGTCACCTTGCTACCTGTTCTGACTGAGAAATGGGAGAAATCATACATATCACAACTAAAATGAAGGATCTTTAACCTGTGAAAAAAATATTTGCCATTTACATCCAAAGAGTTCATTTCCTTACTATATAAAGAACTGCTGCAAATTAATAAAGAAAAGACAGTGTATAATATTGTACACAGATTGGCTCAAGATGGCGGAGTAGAAGGACGTGCACTCACTACCTCTTGCAAGAGCACCGGAATCACAACTAACTGCTGAACAATCATCGACAGGAAGAAACTGGAACTCACCAAAAAAGATACCCCACATCCAAAGACAAAGGAGAAGCTGCAACGAGATGGTAGGAGGGGCGCAATCACAATAAAATCAAATCCCATAACTGCTGGGTGGGTGACTCACAAACTGGAGAACACTTATACCACAGAAGTCCACCCACTGGAGTGAAGGTTCTGATCCCCACGTCACGTCAGGCTTCCCAACCTGGGGGTCTGGCAACGGGAGGAGGAATTCACAGAGAATCAGACTTCGAAGGCTAGCGGGATTTGATTGCAGGACTTTGACAGGACTGGGGGAAACAGAGATTCCACACTTGGAGGGCACACACAAAGTAGTGTGTGCATCAGGACCCAGGGGGAAGGAGCAGTGACCCCATAGGAGACTGAACCAGACCTACCTGCTAGTGTTGGGGGGTCTCCTGCAGAGGCGGGGGGTGGCTCTGTCTCACTGTGAGGACAAGGACACTGGCAGCAGAAGTTCTGGGAAGTACTCCTTGGCGTGAGCCCTCCCAGAGTCCGCCATTATCCCCACCAAAGAGCCTGTAGCTTCCAGTGCTGGGTCACCTCAGGTCAAACAAACAACAGGGAGGGAACTCAGCCCCACCCATCAGCAGACAAGCAGACTAAAGTTTTACTGAGCTCTGCCCACCACCAGTCCCTCCCATCAGAAAGCTTGCACAAGCCTCTTAGATAGCCTCATCCACCAGAGGGCAGACAGCAGAAGCAAGAAGAACTACAATCCTGCAGCCTGTGGACTGAAAAACACATTCACAGAAAGATACACAAAATGAGAAGGCAGAGGACTATGTACCAGATGAAGGAATAAGATAAAACCCCAGAAAAACAACTAAATGAAGTGTAGATAGGCAACCTTCCAGAAAAAGAATTCAGAATAATGATAGTGAAGATGATCCAGGACCTCAGAAAAAGAATGGAGACAAAGATCAAGAAGATGCATGAAATGTTTAACAGAGACCTAGAAGAATTAAAGAACAAACACCTAGAAGAATTAAAGAAAAAAGAAACAGAGATGACCAATACAATAACTGAAATGAAAAATACACTACAAGGAATCAGTAGCAGAATAACTGAGGCAGAAGAACCTGGAATAAGAACCTGGATAAGTGACCTGGAAGGCAGAATGGTGGAATTCACTGCCATGGAACAGAATAAAGAAAAAAGAATGAAAAGAAATGAAGACAGCCTAAGAGACATCTGAGACAACATTAAATGCACCAACATTCGCATTATAGGGGTCTCAGAAGGAGAAGAGAGAGAGAAAGTACCCGAGAAAATATTGGAAGAGATTATACTCGAAAAATTCCCTAACATGGGAAAGGAAATAGCCACCCAAGTCCAGGAAGTGCAGAGAGTCCCAGGCAGGATAAACCAGAGGAGAAACACACCGATACACATAATAATCAAATCGATAAAAATTAAAGACAAAGAAAAATTATTAAAAGCAACAAGGGAAAAACGACAAATAACATACATGGGAACTCCCAGAAGGTTAACAGCTGATTTCTCAGCAGAAACTCTACAAGCCAGAATGCAGTGGCACGATATATTTAAAGTGATGAAAGGTACGAACCTACAACCAAGATTACTCTACCTGACAAGGATCTCATTCAATGGAGAAATCAAAAGCTTTTCAGACAAGCAAAAGCTAAGAGAGCTCAGCACCACCAAACCAGCTCTACAACAAATGCAAAGGAACTTCTCTAAGTGGGAAACACAAGAGAAGAAAAGGACCTACTAAAACAAACACAAAACAATTAAGAAAATGGTAATAGGAACATACATATTGATAATTACCTTAAATGTGAATGGATTAAATGCTCCAAGCAAAAGAAACAGGCTTGCTGAATGGATACAAAAACAAGACCCATCATATACCCAGAGAAAACCGTAATTCAAAAAGACACATGCACCCGAATGTTCATTGCAGCACTATTTACAATAGCCAGGTCATGGAAGCAACCTAAATGCCCATCAACAGACGAATGGATAAAGAGGTAGTGGTACATATATACAATGGAATATTACTCAGCCATAAAAAGGAACGAAATTGAGTCATTTGTTGAGAAGTGGATGGATCTAGAGATTGTCATACAGGGTGAAGTAAGTCAGAAAGAGAAAAACAAATATCGTATATTAATGCATGTATGTGGAACCTAGAAAAATGGTACAGATGAGCCGGTTTGCAGGGCAGAAGTTGAGACACAGATGTAGAGAATGGACATATGGACACCAAGGGGGGAAAACTGCGGTGGGGTGGGGATGGTGGTGTGCTGAATTGGGCGATTGGGATTGACATGTATACACTGATGTGTATAAAATTGATGCCTAATAAGAACCTGCAGTATAAAACAACAAACAAACAAAACAACTAATACTAAACTTTCATTGGGTTATTTGTATGGAAATATGTTAATATAAATGTTTCAGACATTACATGAAATTTCTAAAAATCTTATATTTGTATTTGTATGGAAATATGTATGGAAATATGTTAATATAAATGTTTCAGACATTATATGAAATTTCTAAAAAAAAAACAAAACAAAAAAACAAACAAAAAAAACAAGACCCATATATATGCTGTCTACAAGAGACCCACTTCAGACCTAGGGACACATACAGACTGAAAGTGAGGGGATGGAAAAAGATATTCCATGCAAATGGAAATCAAAAGAAAGCTGGAGTACCAATACTCATGTCAGATAAAATAGACTTTAAAACAAAGAATGTTACAAGAGACAAGGAAGGACACTACATAATGATCAAGGCATCAATCCAAGAAGAAGATATAACAATTATAAATATATATAGGCACCCAACATAGGAGCACCTCAATACATAAGGCAAATGCTAACAGCTATAAAAGAGGAAATCGACAGTAACACAATAATAGTGGGGGACTTTAACACCTCACTTACACCAATGGACAGATCATCCTGACAGAAAATTAATAAGGAAACACAAGCTTTAAATGACACAATAGACCAGATAGATTTAATTGATATTTATAGGACATTCCATCCAAAAACAGGAGATTACACTTTCTTCTCAAGTGCACACTGAGCATTCTCCAGGATAGATCACATCTTGGGTCACAGATCAAGCCTCACTAAATTTAAGAAAAATGAAATGATATCAAGCATCTTTTCCGAACACAATGCTATGAGATTAGAAATAAATTACAGGAAAAAAAAAACACCCACAAACACATGGAGGCTAAACAATATGCTATTAAATAACCAAGAGATCACTGAAGAAATCGAAGATGAAATCAGGAAATACCTAGGGACAAATGACAGTGAAAACACAATGATCCAAAACCTATGGGATGCAGCAAAGGCAGTTCTAAGAGGGAAGTTTATAGCAATACAATCCTACCTCAAGAACAAGAAAAATCTCAAATAAATGATCTAACATTACACCTAAAGTAACTAGAGGAAGAAGAACAAACAAAACCCAAAGTTAGTAGAAGGAGAGAAATCATAAAGATCAGAGCAGAAATAAATGAAATAGAAACAAAGAAAACAATAGCAAAGATCAATAAAACCAAAAGCTGGTTCTCTGAGAAGATAAACAACATTGATAAACCCTAAGCAAGACTCATCAAGAAAAAGAGGTAGAGGACTCAAATCAATAAAATTAGAAATGAAAAAGGAGAAGTTACAATGGGCATGGCAGGAATGTAAAGCATCATAAGAGACTACTACAAGCAACTCTATGCCAATAAAATGGACAACCTGGTAGAAAAGGACAAGTTCTTAGAAAGGTATAACCTTCCAAGACTGAACCAGGAAGAAATAGAAAATATGAACAGACCAATCACGAATAATGAAATTGAAACCAGAATTAAAAATCTTCCAACAGGGGGCTTCCCTGGTGGCACAGTGGTTGAGAGTCTGCCTGCCAATGCGGGGGACACGGGTTCGAGCACTGGTCTGGGAAGATCCCACATGCCGTGGAGCAACTGCGCCCGTGAGCCACGATTACTGAGCCTGTGCATCTGGATGGACTTAGAGACTGTCATACAGAGTGAAGTAAGTCAGAAAGGGAAAAACAAATATCGTATTAACGCATATATGTGGAATCTAGAAAAATGGTGCAGATGAACCAGTTTGCAGGGCAGAGATGGAGACACAGATGTAGAGAAGAGACGTGTGGACGCCAGGTGGGGAAAGCGGGGTGGGGGGGTTGATGGTAGGATGAATTGGGAGATTGGGATTGACATATATACACTAGTATGTATAAAGTAGGTAGCTAATAAGAACCTGCTATATAAAAAGAATAAATATAATATTATAGGAAATTGAAATAAATTTTAAAAATATTGTACATATATAATATTGTAACTGTAACTTATATAATATTGTACATCAACTATATTTCAATAAAAAATAATTGAAAAAGAAAAGGAAAGACCACTAAGCAAATAGAAAAATGGGCAATGGATGTGAACAGTTTACAGTAAAGGAAACACAAATGGCTCTTAAACATATGAAAAGTTTCCCATTGTCGCTCATAATAAGAGAAATGCAATTTAATATTGCAATGAGATCTCATTTTTCATCTATCAGATTGAAGGATATGAAAAAGTGTGACAATACACTGTGCTGGTGAGTGTGTAGATTGCAATATCTCTATGGAGGGCAATTTGGTGATATGTATAAAAGTTACAGATGCCCGCATCATTTGTTGGAGCCATTCCACTGTTAAGAATTTATCATACAAACATACTCCCACATGTGTAAAGATCTTTCATTAGCAAAAGATTGTGGGAAAAAAAAAGTTTGCAGAAAACCTAAATATCTGTCAATAGGAGGTGGGTTAAATAATTCACAGCAATCGATACAAAGGAATAGTATGCAGCTATAAAATAGCTAGTCGTTTTATGTGCTTATGGAAAGCATCTTCAAGATGCATAGTTCTGTGAAAAAAGCAAGATGCTGAACAATGTGTATGATATGCTGCCATTTGTAAAAGTCTATGCCTATTTGCTTGTATTTATCTGGACTCTCTCCTGCAGAGTACATAAGGAACAGTTAACAGTGGTTAGACAAGACAGGGTTTGGGGGAAAAAAACTTCCTTTTTATTTATACTCTTTTGCATTTTTTGGATCATTTGCATGTATTTCTCATTAAAAATAAATAAAATGCTAAAAAATTGAAACTAAAGCAAGCAGGCAGACTGTGGTTGCAGTGGGAAGGGTGGGTTGGCAGAATGGGAGACTGGAGTGGAGATTCTCCCACTGAGAAGCATGGTCCCTTAGGAGGGAGGCTAGGCCACACCACCACAGCCTCTGGCTCACAACCTGGCATGCTGGAGGTGCTCGAAAATTTCGACAGGTGAATGGATGGGACACGTCATATTCCTCAGGGAGGCTGGGGTGTCAATAAGATTGAGAACCACTGGACCACGGACAGGAGACCTTTAAGAACGCAGTTCCTCAACATCTTCTCTACACCTTAAAATCGACTTCACCTTCAAGGCCTGGTTCATAGGCTAACTCCTCCAAAGGGACTTCCATGCTCTCTGTCTCTGAGGCCCCAATCCCATCTCCTATGGGTTAAAGCTCATTTCATTCCTCTGTGCTCCAACAGCATTTTCCTTAATCTGTTCTTCTAGGATGTATTTCAATCTGCTTTATGGTTTAGATACTAATTTGCAGATCAGTCTTAACCTTAGTGATTAAGACTCTCTCTTCCCCATCTCTGTCTGCACGCTTCAGTGCCGGCACAATGAATACAGATGGTCCACAGTAAAGGGAACGCAACCCTCCTTACAGGACACCCTGAGCAGGCATGTGCTCTAGACTATACTACAGGAGACAACAGCATGGTGGGTGATAATGGCCACAAATATAGGCCTTAACCGGGCCATCTTCCCAATGAGTCACTTGATTCACTCAGATGTTTGAAGGAATGTTTCTCACCAGCCAGCCAGGCACTAACAGATAGGACTCAGCAAATAGTCTGCATTGCTAGATATCATTTTCAATTCTCCAGACCTGCAGCAGAGCTGGTGCCCTTATGCTTCCCCTTGCTCCTCCCATGCCCACAGCAGCCCTCATTAATCAAGCAGACTCACCTTCCCGTTCTCTGTAGATGTAGCCTCAAAATCCCCCTCAAAAGACAGCAGCTACCTACCAATCTGCTGGCATGGCTTATTTGCCATCACAGGTCTTGAGCATATTCAAACCTTCTGGGGCACAGCGCACTGCCAGCATGTCACAGAGCCCGCCCAGGGGCATGGAGACCCAGGGATATTCTAGGCCTGCAAGGGTTATGATCAAGCCACTTGTGAAACTCGAACACTGATGGGCAAGTCCACCGGCCCTGGTAGTGCTAAGCCCTGACTGGAGAGCAAGCTTGCTCTGCTGCTAATTTGGAGGCAGACAGACCTCAGTTAAGTGGAATCCAGTTCATCAGACCCTCAAGTCACTGAAAACCTCCCCATCGTCCTCCTTTCTTCTACTCCCCTCCCCAAACAAAAAGCACATTACACTTTCAGGAAGTAGAAGAAATAGAAAGAAAGTAAGCTCCTATCAGGATTCCTGTTTTAAAACAGCGCTAACGGGACTTCCCTGGTGGCGCAGTGGTTAAAAATCTGCCTGCCAATGCAGGGGTTACGGGTTCGAGCTCTGGTCCGGGAAGATCCCACTTGCCGCAGAGCAACTAAGCCCGCGCGCCACATCTACTGAGCCCGTGTGCCACAGCTACTGAAGCCCGCGTGCCTAGAGCCCATGCTCCGCAACAAGAGAAGTCACCGCAATGAGAAGCCTGTGCAACACAACAAAGAGTAGCCCTCGCTCGCCGCAACTAGAGAAAGCCGGTGTGCAGCAACGAAGACCCAACGCAGCCAAAAATAAATAAATAAATAAAAATGAAATTAAATAAAAATTTAAAAAATAAAAATAAAACAGCACTACCAGGGAATTCCCTGGCGGTCCAGTGGTTAGGACTCTGTGCTTTCACCGCCGAGGGCCCGGATTCAATCCCTGGTGGGGGAACTAAGATCCTGCAAGCCGGGAGGCACGGCCCCCCAGCAAAAAAAATTAAAAGTAAATAAATAAATAAAACAGCACTACCAGAATATGTCTCGAGGTCAGGCCACACTAGGCCTAATCCCCTGCATCCACCTCCAGCGTGATTTCCACTTCCGTGTCTGGATAGTAACCAGAGGTGTTGACAATTATGACCTGTGAAACTGCAAGACACTCAACGCAAGAGGCTTAGGCAATGGTTGTCCATTCATGATCTCCAGCGTTCGCATTAGTTTAGATCAGGAGTCTGCAAACTACAGCCCAAAGGCCAAATCCAGCTCACCACCTGTTTTTATAAATAAAGTTTTATTGGAACATATCCTTGCTCATTCATTTACATATTGTCTATGGCTGCACTCACGCTACAATGGCAGAGTTGTAGAGCTGCGACAGAAGCTGTATGGCTCACAAAACCGAAAATATGTACTATCTGGCCATTTATAGAAAACGTTTGCAGACCCCTGGCTTAGACCACTCTTGGAGCTGGTCCTAAACCAGTGGGGGAGGCTTCCTCCTCCTCTTCTCTTCTCCTGCCTTCCCTCCACCGACCACCTCCGATACACACACACCAACACGCACGCGCACACACACACTGCTGAAGGGAAGCCAGTACTGGCTGGGCAAAAGGAGCAGGAGTGTGGACAAGCAGACTTAAATGCTCTTCCTAAGCCTAGCCACCTCTACCTGGTACACAGAGCCAGAGAACTGAGGAAGTCTGCGTGTATATTTGTGTGGGTGGAGGTTAAAGTCAGGGTGAGAAAGCATTGTTGGAAATGGTGTCCTTATGCACATGTAACAGAGGGTACGTGGTCTACAAGAATGTCACTAAATCTCAGGCTGAACTGGGAGAACCAGCCACCTGCTCCCTTCCAACCCAGAGCTTCCTTCAACTGTCTAGTCCCATTCTCACTTAGGGGATGGGGCTTGGGCTAAGGATGGTGTGGAATGGGACATACAGGCAGACTTTCTTTAAGCATCTCTTCTCTTCCCTTTCCTCTCTTTCCGGCCTCCTCTCTCTCTCTCTCTCTCTGTCTCTCTCTCTCTCTCTCTCTCTCTCCCTCTCTCTCTGTCTCTCAGCTAGTTTAGGCAGCAACACGGCAAAGGCAGCTATTATGAAAACACCAATTCAGGCATGATTTCTGGACCATAGATCAAAAGCTTAGCTAATAGTGGACACAGAATATTGATTTGTCGGTTTTTCTCTCTCCTTTCCATTGCTTTGAGTGGGTGATAGCCGATTTCTCCAAATCACCAATTTGGAAACTTCCTAAAAAGAGGAATGGAGATGGAATGGACTGAGGGCTGAAGACAGGGTGGTGATTTACACTCTGACTACATGGGACAACCAGATTATATTAAAACCAGGTCTATCCACAAATACCATATGATATCACTTATATGCGGAATCTAAAATATGACACAAATGAACTTATTTACAAAACAGAAACAGACTCACATAGAAAACAAACTTATGGTTACCAAAGGGGAAGGTTGGGGAGGGATAAACTAGGAGTTTGGGATTAGCAAATACAAACTACTATATATAAAATGGATAAACAGCAAGGACCTACTACATAGCACAGGGAACTATATACAATATCTTGTAATAAACCATAATGGAAAAGAATATGAAAAAGAATATGTATGTATGTATAACTGAATCACTTTGCTGTACACCAGAAACTAATACAACATTGTAAATCAAGTTCAAATAAAAAATCAGGGGGCTTCCCTGGTGACGCAGTGGTTGAGAATCTGCCTGCCAATGCAGGGGACACGGGTTCGAGCCCTGGTCCGGGAGGATCCCACGTGCCACGGAGCAACTAAGCCCGTTCGCCACAACTGCTGAGCCTGCGCTCTAGAGCCCGCAAGCCACAATGACTGAGCCTGCGTGCTGCAACTGCTGAAGCCCGCGTGCCTAGAGCCCGTGCTCCACAGCAAGAGAAGCCACCACAATGAGAAGCCCGTGACCTGCAACATGGAGTGGCTCCTGCTCTCTACAGCTGGAGAGGGCCTGTGCGCAGCAATGAAGACCCAATGCAGCCAAAAATAAATAAATAAAATAAATAAATTTATTTAAAAAAATCAGGTCTATCCAATCAGTCTGTGGGCTTTGTAAAAGTCCATTAATATACAGATTGGAACAGGCAGCGGTCCTTGGATGATAACCACCCAATGGTCAGGCTGAACTGGGAACTTTGGCAAGAGTTTGCTCTGGTTCCTCAGGAAAACAGATCTAATCTTAATCAAAGAAGGCTGCTTGGAGGAAGTGATGATATAAAGGAGCTTTAAGGGAAAGGTTTGATAACCTGATTTTCATGAAGCAGAAAAAGATAGCAAAGGGAAGGAATGGTCTGGTCCAGAGCTTAAAGAAAGCTTGGAGAACAGGAATGGGAAGGTCTGATGGTGTTCTTAGTCAGGAAGGATAGCAGAAATGAAACAGAAGCTAGGACCAGCTCTCTGGCCCTTGATTGCATTATATGATAGTAGAGGTCCCAAAGTCTGTCACCTCACTGAGTATGCCCTTGTTCTCTCCATTTTTCTGCCTGTCAAAGCCAGCTGTCAGAAACCAGAAATGGGGCTGTGATATGTTCATTCCAAGTGAAGTGTAAAGGGTTGGGAAGGCTGACTGTATTACCTCTTCCGGGGAGATTTGCATTTTGATAAAACCGATGGTTGTTAATAATGGGAATTCAGGTAGGAGCTACCCAGAAGTGTTATGGGGAGTGAAGAAGTTTCCTCCATCCCCTAAAGTCACAGCAATATTGCTGGAGCTCTCTCTGCTTCTGATTCATCATCTCCACCATGGGCATTATAGCATTATTTGCTTCCTAGAGTTGTTCTGAGGATTAAATGAGATAATTAATGTATATAAAATATTTAACACAGTGCTTGGTACATCATAAGAACTCAACAGCTATTATATCTTTGTCTTGATTACACTGCCTACTCATAGTGCCAGCCCTGAAAAGAAAAACACATATTCTTACACTGGGTGCTGTCAGCCCTGTAATTATTATATGTAGATTGCACCTCCAACTGCGCAGTGAGCTAGAGAAGGTACAGAGAGGGAGCCTCCAATTTTCTTGGAGGCAGGGGCTGTTGCATAAGGGAATCCTAAACAGATTACCTCTTTTCAGTGGGAAAAGGTGATGAGGATGCCATGAAAACGTATAATTCAAGAACATCCCAAAAGCAAGTGTGGGAAGACAGTATAGTATAGAAGTTAAGGACTTGGGACTCTGCAGACTGATAGACCAGGGTTTGAATCCTAGCTCTGCCACTTATTAGCTTTGTGACCCTTAGGATGTCAGTGTGATAAAATGAAGACCAACCAAGTAAGAGCAAGCAAAGGCTATTTATTCTGAGCTTGCTACAACAAAAGAGCCAGTCACTGTCACTTAGGATTAGGCAGACAGTCAAGGGCAGGCAGAGGAGTGGGAAAGTTTCATAGTGGAAAAAGGAAAGGCTTTGGCTATGCCCTGATCGGAGGCTGTTGGCATGGGAACACTGTAGGCAGGCTAACTAGAAGCAGGGCATCCTGTGCGATTGACTAGAGGGGCATATTTGGCTTTCTTTGGTTGGTCCCAAGTTGGAAGCTGGGACGAAACTTAGGGGAGCTGTCAATTACTAATCAGGTCCTGGCCATTTGGGGCTGATTGTTACAGGGATCAGTGTTTGGCTTCCTGGAATGTTACCAGAGGTAGCAATCTGACTTCGTGTGAGTCTGACCTAGCGGGCTGCCTTCCTGGGCTGGTTATTGTAGATAAGGAGATGGTTTCCTAGGCATTTGCTGCAGGTTGTGGGTCAGACTTTTATTTTTTTATACGGTATGGTCATTGTCTATTTGCATATTCTGTCTCTCATCACTTAACTTCTCCGAGCCTCAGTTTCCTCAATTTAAATGGGCTATTAAGACTTTGAATTTGAGGATTAAGTGAGATTTGTACATAAACGGTTTAGCGCCAAATCTGGAACGTAAGTGCCCAACACATGTTAGTCATTGTCTTATTGGCTAATTAACTAAATTCTGAAATAAGAGAATTTAGTGGAGTGGTACTCCTCAGAGTAGGAAGGGGGCAATGTTAGCAGGAAGAAAAGGAAGCCCTAGTGAACCCTACAAAGAGTATCAAACACATAATCGACCACAATAGCAAGAGCTAACACATATTCATGCTTACTATGAGCCAGACACTATTCCAAGTAGGTTACATACAATGGCTCATTTAATCCTCATAACCACCCCACGAGGTGGATGCTACCAACATTGTCATCTTCATCTGAAAGAAGGAGGAAACTCTGGCACAGAGAAGTTAAGAAACTTGCCCAAGCTTACACAAGTACTGTGTAGGGCCAGGCGGCCTGGCAATAGTCTGTGCTTTTAACAGTTCTGCTGTTCTCACAATAGATTAGACATGCCGAAGTTAAAACAGCTTTAGGAAAGGACTGAATACAAATCTCAATGATTTCTCCATAGACTCAATGAAGGGTAACGATGGAGATACTTAAGGTGTTTAGGACATCCTTAGTCTTTGAGGGTGATGTCAATGGAGGGCATCTCACACATGCCCCTCCACACACCCCCATTCACCTGTTTTAAGTCTGACCTTGATCTCTGTTGGAAGCCACTTCCTCAGAAACTTTGGCTGATCCTCCAGAGTGCGTTACCCCCACTCCCATCCCTACTCCTTTCCCATACTTATCACAATTGACAAGGTGCATAATTATTTCGTTCATATCTGTCTCCCACACTAGACTGAATGATTGAGTGGGTCTGTTTTGCATACCATTGGATCCCCATTCCCTAGCATAGGGTCACCAACCTATGGCCTGTGGGCCAAATCTAACCCAAAGTCTGTTGGTTTTGTTTTAATAAATTGAAATTGGCACATAGCCACACCATCTCATTTACATACTATCTACGACTTCTTTCACATTAAAATGGCAGAGTTGAGTAGTTGCAAGGGATCACATGGCCTGCAAAGCCTAAAAAAATATTTAGTATGTGGCCCTCCACAGCAAAATTTGCCAATCCCTGGCTAGCTCGTCGATACTCAACAGATATCTGTTTAATGGAGGGATATACTTATTATTTATTTATTTAACAAACGTTTGCATGGCACTTACTATAGTCAGACACCCTTCCAAGTGCTTTACGAATATTAACTCATTTATTCCTCATAACAACCCAGTAAGATAGGAGGCATTCTTATTGTCATTTTACAAAGGAAAACACTGGGAACCAGAGAGGTTCACTATCTTGCCCCAAATTAAACAGGTTGTAGGTAGCCGGGCTAGGATTCAAAACTCAGGCTTTCAGGCTCCCAAACCCAGGCTATCTACGCCGTGTTCATGGACCATGGGTGGGATCTAGTTTTTCTGGTGTTCCGATGAGAGAACTGCTGTACGGTTTTGAGAAGGGGAAGGATGTGGTCAAAGCAGCAAAATGAGATAAAGTGGTCTTACTCCACGCAGCCCCTAGGACTTGGCTGATGACAAGGACATGCTAAAAAGGACAAATTAGCACAGCATCATTTGGCTCTCACCATGGCTAACATAATCAAGCACGCATTCTCCAAAAGTGAGCTGGTGTAGTTATTGTCACCCTACCGGGGACTAGTTAACACCGTTGATTAAAGCTTCCAGAGCACCCTGAGGCTGAACCAGTTCGTTTTATTCTATCACATGTCCAAACACTCCACCTCTACCCCACTGTAGCCAACTATCTTCAAATGCACCCCACCATAGAACAAGGCGATAACAAATGATTGGTTTGGTGCAAATTCGTCCCCAATCCTGAGAAAACAAGAAGTGCATGGACTATATGGCTGTTATATGAGATATTTCCTCTTCCTGTCTCCACACTGCCTGGGCTGTATGCCAGTTGTTAGTAGGAAGGGGCAGCAGCAAATGCCCTCAGATGACGTTATAGCTCTAAGGTACAATGCTGGGCCACCAATAAGTCATTGCTGGTGGCTTGACTTCTTTGTGGTTTGCTCGAGGAAGTCAACTTGTTGACAAGACTTGGGAGACCTTGCTGCATGTGACTGAGGGTGAGGGGTTAGCAGAAGCAGCTAGTTAAGATAGAACAGTCTGAGAGAGACCAAGAAAGTCTGTTCTTCTCTTCCTGGTAGGACAAGCAGGATGCCAGGATTCTACATCCATGCTGGGGGCCTGGGCTGGGAACCAGGGTTGAGCTTCAGGTTAGATGCGCCTGGGGGCATCAGAGCTTGGAGCCAAAGGTGATCTGAAAGCCAGTGATCAAGGGAAAAGCTGAGCATTAAATCCCATCAGACAGTCCAACTGAAGTGCCAATCCCACGACCAAAGGGAGAGAATCTGGGCTCTTCAACGTTAGTGAGAAAACCAGGCACAGCAGACCAGTGCAAGAGAGATCTGGAATGTGAGTCAAAAGCAGGCCTATGGACATTCCCTGAGCTCTTGGGACAGTTGCAGAAACTTCTTATTGGGTGACTGGGCCTTGTCTTTGAGCAGGGATGACCCTCCTACCACCAGCAAAGAGAGGCAGTATAGTCAAGTGGTTAGGAGCACACTCTAGCAGCAGACTGCCTGAATGTACATCTCAACCATGCTGCCTGTTAGCTGTGTGGCCTGTGGCTAGTCACTTCACTTACTCCAGCCTTGGCTTCCATATCTGTGAAATAGAGCAAGGTTGAAAAAATTAGTAAGATAACATGGCAAGTGCTTAACACCCATGAGCAATAAATGTTGCTTAATATTATTTTTAAAAGCACATCTATTTGGCTCAGACAAAGTATCAGTGTAAATCAATTCCAGGCAAAATCTACGTATTGCCCACACCCTGACTCCAAATCCACAAGCAGGTCTCCTCACTAGGAGGCAGGGGTTGCCCTACTGCTGCTGGCAGCAGAAGGGCAGGGCAAGTGAAATCACACTTTGATCTCATCTTTTGGAGGGGATTTTCTCTTTACCAACAACCATTATTCCTCCAAATGAGCAAGTCCTGCCAGCCTGAAAGAGAAAAGCCACACAAACAAAAGTGCCGGAGACTTAATGCTCTCCACTGTCAAGAAATATCAGGATTTCCCAAAGAAGGCTTGGTCACATCACTGGAAGATGTAGGAAAGTAGAAAGGTAAGGTATGGATTTGGAAGTCTTAGAATTTCATTGTGATGTGGGCCTGCTTGGTAGAGAAATCGTTAACGAGAAGGCCCTTACTTACACTGCAGGCATCTTTGCTGTCCTTCCTGTTCTGCAAAGTGCTTAGCCCAGTGTTTTTTTAAATATATTTCACTCACCACTTACATCAGAATCTACAGGGGGGAACTAGCTAAAAAGGCAGGTTCTGAACCCCTGGAGTTCTGACTCATGAAGCTCAGCATTTTTAACTAGTTTCCAAGTGGATTGTTATTCTATTATGTAATTTTTGAACAGACAACACATTCATATGGCATAAAACTTTAAAAATATAAAAAATGTGTAGAGTGAAAGTGTCACTCTCATCCCTGTCCATTTCTGACCTTTACCCAGCCTCACCTGCTATACAAACCTAGGTAACCACTGCTATTCAAGTCTTAGGAATCCTTTCTGAGGTTCTTTATCAGATATCAAGCAAAAGAGGAAATACATTTTTCACTTGCCCCCCCGAAAAAGTTAGAATGCTTTACATACTGTTCTTTATCTTTAAAAAATATATATAGATTAAAAACAAGGTCTTACTGTATAGCACAGGGAACTATATTCAATATCTTGCAATAACCTATAATGACAAAGAACCTGAAAAAGAATATGTTTATATGTTCATATATATAACTGATTCACTTTGCTGTACACCAGAAACTAACACAACATTGTAAATCAACTATACTGCAATAAAAAAATAACATAAAATAAGTACATATATAACTTAAAGATCTTTCCATAACTGTCATAGAGTACTTCCTTACTAGTTTTCACAACTGTATACTATTCCATTATATGGATAGAGGAGACTTTATTTCACCAGTCACATTTTTTTTTTTCTGGCAGTGCCACACTGCTTGCTGGATCTTAGTTCCCCAACCCGAGCCCTTGGCAGTGAAAGCACAGAGTCCTAACCACTGGACCACCGGGGAATTCCCTCACCAGTCACTTTTTGATGGACACTTGGGTTGTTTCCAATCCTCTGCTAACTAATACAATCAATGAATGTAATGAATTACCTTGTACATGCACCATTTTCAGATGTGAGATACATTTCCAAAACTAGAGTTGCTTCCCTGGCTGATTCCGATGCACACTGGAATTTAGGAACCACCGACTTAGGGGTTGCTGATGTGATAGGACTCATTCACATTTGATTAAGCCTTTATGTTAGGACTCAGAGAACGGCAGAGCTGGAGGGACTCTTAGAGACCTTCTTCCTCATTTTACAGATGAGGAAATTGATTCTCAGATAGGGAAGGGACATGCTCATGGTTACACAGCATGCTGGTAGCAGAGCTGAAACAGGAACGCAGGTCTCCTCACTCACAGGCCGGTGTTCTGCTACCTGTGATTATCATCAACAAGCAAACGTGGAGCACCCAGCAAGGTGTACGATGGTCTCTAGCTGCAGCAGATAGGGCACACGCGGGAAAGATAATGCATCGTAGCTGGTGTGAAACACCAGATCTGTGCGGTCTTGGAATGGCAGACTTTCAGACAATATAAGCATTAAGCAAACTGTTCTATAAGCTATTGTGAGCCACTGACCTCTTTCCACAGGATGGAGAAAGGCCAATGGTTCTCTATGCATCTAATTGAGTCCGAATTCTGGAAAAAGTAAAAGCTTTGGGTTTCTGTGCAGCTTCTTTAATGGGCTTGCTGGGGAAGGGATGGTGTAGCTAGTGACTTGTTACTGAAGACCAAACTCCTAAGGGAGATGATCTGGGGTTGGTAAATCTCAATGGAGGTGCCATTCTTATTCTGTAGACCCATTTCACAATGTATAGAAAGCCTCTTTGAGAAAACCAAGATCTTCTAGAAGGAATAAGTGCCCTCTCAAAGTCCTCCTACCCCAGACTCTTTGCCCTACATTAGAGATTCATTTTTTTCAGTTATGGCCTCTATGAGATGCTTGCTGTCTCTGTCACCTCGTATCCATCACAAAGGTAAGGTGGGATGGTGTCAAAGCAAATCTTGTTGGGAATTCCCTGGTGGTCCAGTGGTTAGGACTCCACACTTTCACTGCGGAGGGCTTGGGTTCAATCCCTGGTCAGGTAACTAAGATCCCACAAGCCAAGTGGCCAAAAAAAAAAAAAAAAAAGGAAACCTTGTTAATCTTAAAGCCTTATAGATTCTTTTGTAGCAACTTCAACCTTGTTCTCACTATCTTAGCCAAATAAAGAAGATGCGTGTGTGTGCGTGCGCACGTGAGTGTGTTTA
This sequence comes from Balaenoptera musculus, assembly GCF_009873245.2. Lineage (NCBI taxonomy): Eukaryota > Metazoa > Chordata > Mammalia > Artiodactyla > Balaenopteridae > Balaenoptera > Balaenoptera musculus. Next base: position 92,542,555 of record NC_045806.1, read on the forward strand.
AAACCAGGCTAATCGTTTTGGGGGGGGGGGTCTTACACAAAGTAGCAGAACAGTTTGTCTGTTGTCCTTATGTCTGATTTCAACATAAAAGGAGCAAATATCCTAGCTGAAGAGTTCAGACAGGCATCAGGGGAGCCTGGGATTTTGAACTGCAGGGGATGTATGCGCCAGTCAGAGAAGATGCCTTCTTTATCCCATTATCAGCCACTCTCCAGTTCTAATTTTGATGAGAACAAGACAATCGTTAAGTGGAGTGCCCCTCACTTCACAGCTTAATGAACCATAGCTATAACATCCTCCCCTTTGTCTGGTCAGCAATCCCTTGTGTCTCCCGAGAGAGGGGAGTGGGAGAGAGGGCCTTCGGAAAGTAACAGGTAAAAGCAGCTGAAGGAAATTAAACTGTAAGTTTTTCAACTCTGAAACATTGATGACCTAATGGAACCGAGAGCCCAGAGCTTGGAGACCTTCACCCCGCCCCCATTCCCAAGCAAGAGGGTGAACTAGGATTTTGTCAGTCCCACGGTGCTTAGCCGAGACCTGCTTGACTGTTGAAATCATCTGACAGCCTTTCCCCAGGTCCTATATAGGCATTCTAGGACCGTAGGCCTCTCTTTCTCAAAGTAGAGTTCTTGGAACACATCTACGAGAATCATGTGGAAAGCTTGTGAAAAAACGCTTTGCCTTGGGGGCTTCTGTGTTGGTGAACATGTGGAGATTTGGGGAGAGTGGAGCTCTCTGAGAGGGCATGGAAGGTCCATGCCCTTTCCCCATACCTTGCCCTTTGCATCTCTTCCATGTTACTGTTCCTAAGTTATATTCGTTTGTAATAAACAGGTAATCTAGTTTAAAAAAAAAAACAACTTCACCTCAGACCGCTGAATCAGAATCTCTGGTAGTAGGACCCAGGTATCTGCATTTTCCTCATATTTACTGGTTAAATCTGTGATACCGTAAAAGACAACAACTGCTGCCCTTGCTATGAGGAGCCTTTGCTTAGGGGTTCCTACTCCTTCTGGTCAAACAGGTTTCAGTGTCATAATCACGTATAAACACCATGATAATGGCAGAGCATGTTAACTGAGCACATACTCTATGCCAGCCTCTGTGCTAAGTGCTTTGGACATTACTATTGCATATATAATCCTTGCAATTGCCAAGTGAGGCAAAGGATATTATCTGTATCTCACAGATAAGAAGATTGAGGTTTAACACATGGAAGCAACCTAACTGTCCATCGACAGAGGAATGGATAAAGAAGATGTGGTATATATATATATACACATATACATACAATGGAATACTACTCAGCCATAAAAAAGCATGAAATGATGCCATTTGCAGCAACATGGATGGATCTAGAGATTATCACACTAAGTGAAGTAAGCCAGACAGAGAAAGACAAATACCGTATGATATCACTTATATGTGGAATCTAACATATGACACAAATGAACTTATCTATGAAACCAAAACAGACTCACAGAAGTAGAGAACAAACTTGTGGTTGCCAAAGGGAAGGGGGGGTGTGGGAGGGATGGATTGGGAGTTTGAGATTAGCAGATGCAAACTATTATATATATGTATAACTGAATCACTTCATTGTACACTGGAAACTAACACAACATTGTATATCAATTATACTTCAATAAAATAAATTAAAAAAATAAAATAACATTATGCCATTTCAAAAATGTTTTAAAAAAAAGAAGATCAAGGCTTGAAGAAGTGAAGGAAAAACAGCTAGTAAGTGGCAGAGCTGGGATTCGAACTGAAGTCTACCCATCTCCAAAGGCCATGATCTGAGCCTTTACTATACCCTGCCTCCAACAATCATTCTAATGCTGCCTCTTTGTAACATCATTTTGCCACCAGATCTTTTTTTCAAATCTTCTTTCTCTGTCCTCATGTACCGTCTTTGGTGCTCACTCCTACTTGCTGAAGGTAAATCGGACTCCTTTGCTTACTTGACTTTTCAGCATTCTGGACACTTGATATTTGTTTGGGTTGATGCTCTGTTACAAAAGTGAGTGAATCCAGAGCCTGCTTTCCATGTAACAGTTGCTTGAGGTACACTCTAAACACTTGTCATCCAACTGCCAACCTGGCCAACTCAATGTTTACTTCCGCCAAGTTTTCAAACTCCCACTTTTACAAAGTCAGTGCTGGATATCTGGTTGTGCATTTACGTTGATTCCCAGGAAAAAAGGCGATGAAAAAAATCATTATTATTTTAAAAAATGTGTGGCACTAATTTACAGTTCACCCCATCACTTCATAATACGTTGCTTTTATGAACCTCAGTCCACCTCAGTCCACCAGCAGGCTGGCCTTCAAGGGGCTGAAACAGACCTGCTTTTAGAAACTGGCCTATCTGGAAATGAGGGCAAGTTGACTTTGTTATTTTTAGAAAGTGCATTTGTTGTTGGCCTCTAATAATGCCAAGTACATAAATAAAGAGGAGAGCCTCCCTGGAAGGCAACAGATGGTAACCCCAATTAAATGGGGACTCTTTAACAAGTTCTTTCCTCCTCTCTGGGTCCCATCTGAAATAGCAAGGCCTTGGGTTAGATGACAGACAAAGGTCCTTCTATCTCTAATCATTTAGAGCAAAACACCCAAAGTAGCCAATCTTCCAGAACAATCTTCACATTAGTACTCCTATTAGTTACCTACATGCTCAACTTCTCTAATAAGAGACCCCAAAGTATTGTAGTTGAAACAAGACAGAAGTTTTTTTTTTCACTCACCTAAGAATCCAAGGAGGTGGTCCAGGGCTGACATGGAGGTTCGGAGATGTTAAGGGCACAGGCTCCTTCTATCTTGTTTCTCCCCACCTTGTTAACATTCCAGCTCATAGAGACAGAGCACCTGGACAGTGAAAGGCACATTTCATTCTTTCTTTCTTCCAGTTTTATTGAGATATAATTGACATACTGTGTAAGTTTAAGGTGTACAGCATAATGATTTGACTTACATACATCATGAAATGATCATCACAATAAGTTTAGTAAGTATCTATCATCTCATATAGATACAAAATTAAAGAAATAGAAAAAATATTTTTCCTTGTGATGAGAACTCTTAGGATTTACCCTCTTAACAGTTTTCATATATAACATACAGCACTGTTATCTTTATCGTGTTGTACATTACATCCCTAGTACTTATAACAGGAAGTTTGTACCTTTCGACGGCCTTCATCCAATTCCCCCTCCCCCCCAACTTCCCTCTCCCCAACCCCGCCTCTGGTAACCACAGATCTCATCCCTTTTTCTGTTTGTTTGTTTGCTTGTGGTTTTTTTGTTTTTAATATTTATTTATTTATTTGGTTGCGCCGGGTCTTAGTTGTGGCAGGTGGGCTCCTTAGTTGTGGCATTCGAGCTCTCAGTTGCAGCATGCATGTGGGATCTAGTTCACATGATCCCAGGGACTGAACTCGGGCCCCCTGCATTGGGAGCGTGGAGTCTTATCCACTGCGCCACCAGGGAAGTCCCTGTTTGCTTGTTTTTTGAACTGTAATTGACCTACAACACTATGTTACATTTAGGTTGTGTCCATTTCTTAGCTATTGTAAATAGTGCTGCAATGAACATTGGAGTGCATGTATCCTTTCAAATTAGAGTTTTCTCTGGGAATATCCCCAGGAGTGGGATTGCAGGATCATATGGTAACTCTATTTTTTTTTTTCACACGCTGCACAGCTTGGCTTGCGGGATCTTAGTTCCCTGACCAGGGATCGAATCAGTGCCCCTTGCAGTGGAAACGTGGAGTCTTAACCACTGGACTGCCAGGGAAGTCCCATGGTAACTCTATTTTTAGTTTTTTAAGGAAACTCCATACTGTTCTCCATAGTGGCTGTAACAATTTACATTCCCACCAACAGTGCAAGAGGTTTCCCTTTTCTCCACGTCCTCTCCAGCATTTGGTATTTGTAGACTTTTTCATGACAGCCATTCTGACAGGTGTGAGGTGATACCTCATTGTAGTTTTGATTAAGCAAGAAGGTTCTTGATGAAAGGGGTAGGGCAAAGTCCTGTGGTCTGCTATGAAATGGGCCTTAGGCTAGCCTCAAGTAGACTTTGACTCCTGGAGGGACAGAATATCTGTTCTCCAAGCTGCTATCATCTGTAAAATCTGATCGAGCTGCTGGAGGGGGCCACCAACAACTTTGAATGAATTTCATCCTCCAGTTGAATTCAAACCATAGGCATTCTTTCCAGGGTATTGGTAAGAACTGGTGGCCATGTTCCTTTTTGGTCCATTTATTTGTATCAGCATACGCGTTATTTATCGGTACTGGGTATTATAAAGAGCATGGGTTTTGGTATCAGATCAGTGTGGCTTTGAGGAAATTGTAACCACTTTGTGCTTTAGTTTCTTCATTTGTTAAACTGCAGTAAAATCATCTAATTCAAGGGATGGTTGTGAGGTTTATGCGAGTCAGGAACTATGAAATTACCCAGAATATTCTGCATATTAGGCACTCAATACACATTCTATTTATTAACACCAACAATAACATGAATGATTCATTTATTAAGTGCCTATTGTGTATGTGCCAGGCACTGTGCTAGCTTCTACATAAACAGCTGTTCACGTGTACATGTTTTAGTATCTGAGAACCACGGAAAACTTCTTTACAAATAGATGCTTAGTTCTGGCTTTGTGAATGAATGTGGGCTACTTTTCTCACTTAATAGAAACTTGCTGAGTGTCTGGCAAAAGGCTTAGAGGGAGGGAGGGCGCCAGCAGAAAGTGAATCAATGGCCCTAATTTGGTGATGGTTTCCGTTTCCTTCTTTCTTCATTAAAACTCAATTTAATGAGTTTTCTCCACTTTTTTCATACTTTACCTGCCAACTCTGTCTGAGAACATCTGGTATCTCAGAACTGTAGATCTTGAAAGTCCTTAACATTCTCCCTCTCTGAATCATGCTACCCTTGAGACTAGTAGTAGTTTAAATGCCAGCCAGCCACTTACTGGCTATGTGACCTTGAATAAGTCACTTTCATCTTCTAAACTTCACTTTCTTCTTTTATGAAATGAGTATATTAACAAAACCCACTTCATAGGTTTGTTGTGAGAATTGAATGAGACAATGCATGCAAATTGTTTAACATGGTATCTGACACATAGTTATCAATACATGTTAACTATTTTCATTAATTCATTCATTCAATGGGTGTTTATTAAGTGCTAGAAATGAGCTTGGCACTGTGCTTTCCAAAATCTTCCAATTTCACTGGGAAACCAAGACAATATATAACCTGTGAGAACCCTCATATACTGTTGGTGGGAATTTAAGTTGGAAAACAGTATGGAGATTCCTCAAAAAATTAAAAATATAACTACCATACAATCCAGCAATTCCACTTCTGGTTATTCACCTGAAGAAAACAAAAACACTAATTCAAAAGGATATATGCATTCCTATGTTCATTGCAGCATTATTTACAGTAGCCAAATAAGGAAGCAACCTAAATGCCCATCAACAGATGGATAAAGAGAGGTGGTGTGTGTATATATACATATATGTATATATATATAATGGAATACTACTCAGCCATAAAAACATGAAATTTTGCCATTTGGGACATCATAGATGGACCTTGAGGGTACTATGCTAAGTGAAATAAGTCAGACAGAGAAAGACAAATACCATATGATTTTACTCATATGTGGGATATATTAAAAAATAATAATAATAAATGAGCAAACCAAACTAAACAAAAGCAAACACATAGATACAGAGACCAGTGTAATGGTAACCAGTGGGGAAGGGGGGTGGGGGGAGGGCAAAATGGGTAAAGAAGGTCAACTGTATGGTGATGGATGGAAACTCAACTTTTGGTGGAAAGCATAGATATAGTGTATACAGAAGTAGAAATATAATGTTGTACAGATGAAATGTATACAATGTTATAAACCAACATTACCTCAATTTAAGAGAAAGATATAACCTATGAAATGTTAAATAAGAAGCTAAATGTGACCCATGACAAACAAAACAAGACAAGATCAGAGGGGACTTCCCTGGTGGTCTAATGCAGGGGACACGGGTGCAATCCCTGGTCCGGGAACTAAGATCCCACATGCTGTGGGACAACTAAGCCCATGTACCACAACTACTGCGCTCGTGCGCCTCAGCGAGAGAGCCCGTGTGCCGCAGACTACAGAGCCCACGTGCCCTGGAGCCCGTGTGCCACAACTAGAGAGAGAAAACCTGCATGCCACAACTAAAGAGAAGCCCAACTGCAACGAAGGTCCCGCATGCCGAAACTAAGACCCAACACAGCCAAAAAGTAAAGAAAAAAATAAATTAAAAAAAATAAAGACAAGGTCAGAGGAGGAAGAGGTGATTGTGGCCCAGAGCAGTGTTTTTTAAACTTTCCTGACTTAAGTTTAATTTCCATCAAACCTTAGAGCTTTTTTATCAGGTCACAATTTGAAAACCAGTGGATGAGAGTGAATAAGACGTGGTTATATAGAGGGGAAGGGACAGGTAGTAATGGAAGAACAGCAGGCTGGGACAGGTCGTGAAGGCCTTGATATGCTCAGACAGAGAATTTGGTCTTGACTGCTTTGGGGAAGGTCTAAATCCAGGGTCCCTTAGCCATCTTTCCCACTACCTAACAATGGCAAACAGCCACAACCACTCTGTCCACTCTCTATAAACCCAACCTTGTCTCTATTGACAAGAAAAAGGAAAAACAAAACTCAATGCCCACCCACCCAAGCTAGCCCTGTGGGAAGTGTCTTTGAAGATGAGATTGCAGTCCGGACATCTGGAGCAAACTAGCAGGCTCTATTTATTGTATAAAAATTGCTGAACATACTTTTCTTTTCCTTAACCCTAAGTAAAGCTATCCTAGGGTTTCATGTCAGTGGTTTTGAATTTTATTAAACAAAATAGGTATTTAGTTCCTGCTTGATTGAAGTTTGGTGGGCTTTCCAGAATTTTTTTCTCCATAACTCTCCTCTTTCTTCTCTGTTTTATCAGGGTCCTGGTCCTTGATTGTAAGTAGAAGAAACCAACTACAGGTAACCTAATCAAACAAAAAAACCAAAAATAAATTTATTGAAAGGATGTTGGTGTGGCAGAGGGAGCTCCCCAAATCAAGAGGAGGTTAGAGGGCCAGGCTTGGAAGATGATATGAATCTTCTTCAATCTTCCAAGATGATAAGGGTTCCAGAAGCCACCAAGAAACACGCAACATTCTTCCAGCAGGAACAGTATGGCTGGGACACTGTGGGTGAGGCTAAGCATTGTCAAAACTACAGTGACGAGATACTAATCATCCCTGTCTTTTGGTCAGTTGCTCCAGATTCTTCATCCTAAGAATGGGGGGAGAGGGGGAGAAGATCTCTATTCTTCAACTTCTCTAGTTGAGGCAGGATACTTTGTACCAATATCTCCATCTTAGGAGATCTCCCTTCAAATAGGAAGAGAATGAATGGTGGTCAGCCAACAAGTAAGCTAAAGAGCAAAGCAATTGTCTATAGCTTCTCCCACACAATGTTTTTCAAACTGCAGTTGGTAACACATTATTGAGTTGTGAGATTAATTTCGTGGATGTTGAATTACATTGACTGATTTTCAAATATTAGACAAGTCTTACATTTCTGAGATAAAGTCTAGCTGGTCATAATGTATTATCGTTTTTTCATATTATTGGACTCAAATTGCTAAAATTTGGTTTGGAATCTTTGCATCTAGGTTCATGAGGGATATTGTTCTGTAGCTGTCTTTCCTTGTACCAACTTTAGTAATGCTGTTCTCATAAAATAAGTTTAGAAGGTTTCCCTCCTCTTCAATATTCTGGAAGGGTTTGCATAGAATGTATGTTATTTCTTCTTTAAATGTTTGGTAGAATTCGCCAGCAAAGCAATCTGGGCTTAGAATTTCCTTGTGAAAAGGGTTTTAACCACAAACTCAATTTCTTTAATAGGTATAGTGCTATTCATGTTATCTATTTCTTCTTGAGTGAGTTTTCACAGAATGTGTCTTTCATCTAAGGTGTTGACTTTTTAGGAATAAAGTTGTTCATAACATTCCCTTACTTTCCTTTTATTATCTATATTGATGTCAACTCTTTCATTAATTAGTAATTTGTCTCAATTGGTAATTAATTGGTAATTTGGTGTTAGATCCAACTTTTGCCTGTGGATATCCAGTTTTCCTAGCAGCATTTATTGAAAAGACTGTCCTTTCCCCATTGATTGATCTTGGCAATAATCTTTTGACCATGTATGCGAGGATTTTTTGGGGGGAATCTCTCTATTCTATTCAATTGATCTCTATGTCTGTCTTATGGCAGTACCACACTGCTTTTGTTTTTGGTTTTTTGCCTTATGATTATGGACTAGAAATTGTTATGAACTTGGGTAAATATTTTGGAATAATTGCTGAAAAGTCTTTTAGTATCCTAACATTTTATATTTTTAGTACCACACTGTTTTGATTACTATAGCTTTGTAGTAAATTTTGAAATCAGGAACTGTGAGTCCTCTAACTTTGTTCCACTTTTTCAACATTGTTTTAGCTATTTGGGTCCCTTGAGATTCCATATGAATTTTAGGACTTTTAAAAAAAATCTCTAGATCCTCTCTGGGTAGTATTGACATCTTAAGAATATTAAGCCTTCCAATCATGTTGGGAAAATTGGATAACACCATGTAAAGCAATGAAACTGGACCCACATTTTACACCATTCACAAAAATTAACTCAAGATGGATTAAAAACATAAATATAAGACCTGAAACTGTAAAATAACCAGAGAAAAAACATAGTGGAGACTTCCCCGGTGGTCCAGTGTTAAGACTCCACGCTTCCAATGCAGGGGGCACTGGTTCAATCGCTGGTCAGGGAAATGAGATCCCATATGCAGTGCAGCCATGCGGTGTGGCCAAAACAATAACAACAAAAAAACCATAGAGGAAAAGTTCCTTGACATTGGTTTGGCAATGATTTTTTTGGCTATGACACCAAAAACATAGGCAAAAAAAGCAAAAATAAACAAGCGGTACCACATCAAAATAAAAATCTTCTGTGCAGCAAAAGAAACCATCAACAAAATGAAAAGGTACCTTACCAAATGGGAGAAAATATTTGCAAACCATATATCTGATAAGGGGTTAATATCTAAAATATATAAAGAACTCATACAACTCAATAGCAAAAAAACAAATAATCTGTTTAAAAATAGGCAAAGGGGGGCTTCCCTGGTGGCACAGTGGTTAAGAATCCGCCTGCCAATGCAGGGGACACAGGTTCGAGCCATGGTCCGGGAAGATCCCACATGCCGCAGAGCAACTAAGCCCGTGCGCCACAACTACTGACCCTGCGCTCTAGAGCCTGCGAGCCACAGCTACTGAAGCCTGACCGCCTACAGCCCGTGCTCCGCAACGAAGAGTAGCCCCTGCTCACCGTAACTAGAGAAAGCCCACGCATATTAACAAAGACCCAACGCAGCCAAAAAAAAAAAAAATAGACAAAGGATCTGAACAGGCTATTTTTCCAAAGAAGATATACAAATGGGCAACAGGTACACAAAAGTGTGCTCAACATTACTAATCATCAGAGAAATGCAAATCAAAACCACAATGAGATATCACCCCACACCTGTTAGAATGGTTATCATAAAAAAGATAAGAGATAACAAATATTGGTAAGGATGTGGAGAAAAGGGAACACTTTTACCCTGCTGGTGGGAATATAAATTGGTGCAGCCATTATGGAAAATAGTATGAAAGTTCCTCAAAAATTTAAAAATAGAACTACCAGATGATCCAGCAATCCCATTTCTGGGTATATATCCATAGGGAATAAAATTAATGTCTTGAAGAGATATCTGAACCCCATGTTCAATGCAGCATTATTCACAATAACCAAGATATGTAAACAACCTAAGTGTCCATCATCAGAGGAATGGATAAAGGTGTTATATATATCATAGATACATGAATATTATTCAGCCATAAAAGAAGGAAAAAGGAAATTCTGCCATTTGGGGCAACATGGATGAACCCAGAGAGCATTAGGCATACTACGTTAAATGAGTCACACAAAGGAAGAAAGACATACTGTATGATCTCACTTATATGTGAAATCTAAAAAAAGAAAAGAAAAGAAAGTCAAACTCAGAAACAGAGAGTAGAAAGGTGTTTGCCAGAGGTGGGGGATGGGGGAAATGAGGAGGTGTTGGTCAAAGGATACAAACTTTCAGTTATAAGATGAGTAAGTTTTGAGGATCTAATATTCAGCATAGTGACTATAGTTAATAATAATGTATGGTATACTTGATACTTGCTAAGAGAGTGGCTCTTAAAGCATTCTCACCAAATGGAAAAAAAAAAGTAACTATGTGAGGTGATGGATTTGTTAATTAACTTGAGTTTGTTAATCATTTCACAATGTGTACTTGTATCAAATCATCACATTGTACACTTTAAATATATACAAATTTATTTGTCAATTATACCTCAATCAAGCTGGAAAGGGGGAAGAAAAGAGTTGACACCTGGAGATTGGATCTGTTAAATCTCAGTGCCAACACTTGATAGAACCTTAGTAAATATTCCTGGAATGAAGGAAGGGATCCCCAGTGGTAGCTTGAGGACTCCAACATGTATTTGGTGACTGGATGGGGTTTCTTTCAAATGTGACCAGAAGGAATTTCTGAAAAGTTGCCAGCTATTCAAATGATCTGTAAGGTATCTCTCACTTTGAGAATTCCATGATTCCACATTTCAAGTGATGGAAATTGGACTTCTTATTTACACAATGCTGAGATTCTTCTTACCTAATGTGCTTTGACTTCCATGACTTCATGAAAGAGAGAACTTCATGAAAAGAGAATTGCTGCCTTGCAGGGAACAGGCAGAAAGTTTTCCATATTTCTTAGGGGAAATCTGCAAATGAGAAAAGAAAATGAAAAAAAAAGGCATTTCAGATACAGAAAAAAGAAAACATCCAAAAATGTTCAGTGAAGAGTTAATACAGTAGTTAACTGTTCCCAAATTTAGGAAGCCCATTTTTTTCAAATAAATATCTGAAGAAAAAAAATATATTGTCTTCCAATCCATGAACACAGGATATGTTTCTGTTTATGTTTTCTTCAATTTCTTTCAGCAATGTTTTAATTTTTGTTTTGTTTCTGTTTTTTTAATTGAGGTATAATTGACATATGACATTATATTAGTTTCAGATGTAATGAATTCAGTATTTGTATATTGTATTTTGTATATTTATATACATAATGTATACATATATACACATTTGTATACATAATGACAATATTTATGTAATGTATATTGTAAATTGTATATTTGTATACATAATGACTCAATATTTGTATACACTGTGAAATGATTACCACAATAAATCTAGTTACCAACTCTTGCCATACATAGTTACAAAATTCTTTTTTCTTGTGATGAGAAGCAATGTTTTGTTTTGAAAGATATTTTCACTTGGTGTGGAACCTAAGTTGACAATTTTTTTCAGTACATTAAAGATGTTCCTCTACTGTCTTCTCACTTGCAATGTTTCTCATGAGAAACCCGTTGTCCTCCTTATTTTTTGTTTTTTCCATATACAACATGTCTTTTTTTCCCTCTGGTTGTATTTAAGATTTTCTCTTTATCACTGGTTTTGAGCAATTTGATTATGATGTACCTTGGTGTAGTTATCTTTGTCTTTCTTGTGATTGAGGTTAGTAGAATTTTTGTATCTGTAGGCTTATAGTTTTAATCAAATTTGGAAAATTTGGGGCCATTATTTCTTCAAATGTTTTTTCTTTTCCCACATCTATTCTCCTTCACCTATCCAATTACATGTGTATTAGGCCAGCTGAAGTAGTCCCACAGCTTATTGATGCACTGTCATTTTTTTAAAATTCCTTACTCTTTGTGTTTAATTTTGAATAGTTTCTATTGCTGTGATAGTCAACTTCTAAAATGGCTCCCAATGATTCCTACTTCCTGCTTTTATGTTTTGGTGTAATCACTTCCCCTTGAGTGTGGGCTAGAACTAATGGTTTGCATTTAATGAATAGAATAAGGCAAAAGTGGTGGGATGTCTTTCCTAAGATTAAATTATAAAAGACTGACTTCTGTCTTGCTCTCACTCTCTCCTTCTGGCCCTTCTTGACAGACATACAATTATTATGTCTTCAAGTTTGCAAATTTTTTTCTTCTGCAGTGTCTGTTCTGCTATTAATTCCATTCAGTGTATTTTTCTAGTTTCTCATATATTTCCTTATATGAGTACAGACTCATTATTTCCCTTATAAATCAATGTGTTACAATCAGTTACTTTCATTGTTTATTCTAATGCACAAAATGTCCCACTTTGGCCAATGGGAGCCCCTTCCAGCTGGCTTATATTTCTTTTGACATGCCTCTATTATTTTTTTTTTTTAGTACTTCATTGCCTTTTTTTTTTTTATAAATTTCTTTCTTATTTTTTGGATGTGTTGGGTCTTCATTGCTGTGCATGGGCTTTCTCTAGTTGCGGCAAGCGGGGGTTACTCCTTGTTGCGGTGCGCAGGTTTCTCATTGCGGTGGCTTCCCTTGTTGCGGAGCATGGGCTCTAGGTGCACAGGCTTCAGTAGTTGTGGCTCGCGGGCTTCAGTAGTCGTGGCTCACAGGATCTAGAGTGCAGGTTCAGTAATTGTGGTGCACGGGCTTAGTTGCTCCGCAGCATGTGGGATCTTCCTGGACCAGGGCTCGAACCCGTGTCCCCTGCATTGGCAGGCAGATTCTTAACCACTGTGCCACCAGGGAAGTCCCTACTTCATTGCTTTTCAAAAGCACAATAAGATTTTTCAGGCTTATCTTGTTCTTTTCTTGCCACAGCTTTGGAATCAGCCATTTCTTGAAGGAGCCCCAGCTCTTTTACTGGAGAACGGTATTTAGAAGCCAAGATCTGTATGTGCACGGGTACACACACACACACACACACACACACTTATTTCTATATTTATTTCTATACCTAGCCACGTATATATTTACACTCTGTGTGGTAGGCTGAATATTGACCCCAGATATTCTGAATATGTTCCCTTACATTGTAAAAGGAAATTTGCTGATGTCATTAAGTTAAGGATCTTGAGATAAGGATATTTCTTGGATTATTTGGGTAGACCCAATGTAAGCACAAGTGTTTTTACAAGAGGGTGACAAAGGGAGATTTGACTACAGAAAAAGGAGATGTGATGATGGAACCAGAGGTCAGGGTGATGCACTTTGAAGATGGAAGAATGAGACCAAAGATCAAGGAATGTAGGCAGCCTCTAGAAGCTGAAAAAAGCAAGGAAACAGATTTTTCCCCTGAAGTCTCCCAAAGGAATGCAGCCCTGCTGACATCTTGATTTTAGACTTTTGACCTCCAGAGCTATAAGAGAATAAATCTATGTTGTTTTAAAGCCATTAAGTTTGTGGTAATTTGTTACAGCAGGAAATTAATACACTCCGAGTTCATATCAATATGTCCAAGTCAAATCCAGTGCCACAAGATTCATTCTAGTCTTATCCTTTTCCTTGTGTTTTTTTTTTAAGAGCATTCAGATATCTAAGTGGACCTTCCCAGTTTTTAATGAAGACTTTTATTTTATTTTATTTTTTAAATTTTATTTATTTATTTATTTATTTATTTATTTATTTATGGCTGTGTTGGATCTTCGTTTCTGTGCGAGGGCTTTCTCTAGTTGTGGCAAGCGGGGGCCACTCTTCATCGCGGCCTCTCTTGTTGCGGAGCACAGGCTCCAGACGCGCAGGCTCAGTTGTTGTGGCTCACGGGCCTAGTTGCTCAGCGGCACGTGGGATCCTCCCAGACCAGAGCTCGAACCCGTGTCCCCTGCATTGGCAGGCAGATTCTCAACCACTGCGCCACCAGGGAAGCCTCTTTTCCTTGTTTTTAACTCCCTTCTCTGACTGTGAGAAATCTCACTCCCTTCATCTTTAATCTTCCTGTACATAGCCAAACACACTCTCTGCTATCACCATTTCTTTCTGCACAGATTCCCTTCTCATCCCACACATAACAATGTGGATGAATCTCACGTACATTATGTTGAACAAAAGAAATCAGATACCAAAGAATATAAATGGCTTGATTCCATTTAAATGGAGCTCAAGAACAGGACATAATGGTGATACAAGTCATAATAATGTTACTTCTGGGGTCGGGGTGTAGGCTGGGAAGTGGCCTGAGGAATTATGGAAGTGTTCCATGTCTCAATCCAGGCAGTGATTACACAAGTACATACATTCTTAAAAATTCATCAAGCTGTTCACTCATGATTAGGACATTTTTTTAAAAGCCAACCACCATGTTTCTTTTCAGAAGCATGTTCTGTTTATAGAAGGTGGATGTATTTTATTCCAGAGTCTTCCTGAAGATTTTGCAACATTCAAAACTCTAATCAATCAAGAATATTCTGAGAAAGTCTAATAGCAATCTCAGTTTACCAATTAGAGTCACAAATCATGTGGCAATGGTTAAGTACACTTTGAAATTCCCTCTACCCACCATCTTTAAAATTATGTCATCCTTAACAATTTTTTTTTCACACACACACACTGTATTTTATTTTTACAAGAGATAAATAGACTGACACCAAGCATTGTACATGGATGACCACAACAAAAGCAACAATGATTGCAATTACCAAACATGAAATACACTCCTACTATGTCATAATATTGACATTCAGTCCAGCAATCCTCCACTGTAACAGCTCCTTTACTTTGCAGTGAAAATTGATTTGTATATTCTTTGCCTCTGAGTCCTTGTGGGATTTTTTTTTTAAATTCAGACAGAAAGTCACAAAAATTATACTCATCCTCATCAGTTCACTCAGTCCCATGTAATTGATTTTTTTTTCATCTTGATCTTTTGTTAGCACTTTTATGAGTTCATCAGTTTTTCATTAGAGTTCTGAAAATGCTTATTCATTCAGTTCAGCAGTACAGTCAGTTACCAGAAACCTGTACTTGTCAGAGTCTTTTCCATGAATTTCTTGAAGATGAAAGCCTTTTATAGGAACATATTTGCAAAAGCATCAGAGTACACCCAGAACTGTCTGTAAATGACAAAAGACTTAAAAATGACCACTGTTAAAGATTTGATGAAAGTTCATAATAATGCAGTGACAAGAAAATTAGTTATTTCTGAGATATACATTTTAAAGTAATAACTAGGATTATTACTTATAACATTATACCAGAACATATAAGATTTTTAGAAATTTCATGTAATGTCTGAAACATTTATATTAACATATTTCCATACAAATACAAATATAAGATTTTTAGAAATTTCATATAATGTCTGAAACATTTATATTAACCTATTTCCATACATATTTCCATACAAATACAAATATAAGATTTTTAGAAATTTCATGTAATGTCTGAAACATTTATATTAACATATTTCCATACAAATAACCCAATGAAAAACAATTTTTATTTGGAGATTACATTACATAAAATTTTGCCCACAAGGTGAGACTTTATTAATGCTTTTATATTTTGCCACCTCAAATGTGTATAATTCAATGTTGAAAATGAGCAAAGAGTTTTTTTTAACATCTTTATTGGAGTATAATTGCTTTACAGTGATGTGTTAGTTTCTGCTTTATAACAAAGTGAATCAGCTATATGTATACATATATCCCCATATCTCCTCCCTCTTGCATCTCCCTCCCACCCTCCCTATCCCACCCCTCAAGGCGGTCACAAAGCACTGAACTGATCTCCCTGTGCTCTGCGGCTGTTTCCCACTAGCTGTCTATTTTACATTTGGTAGTGTATATATTTCCATGTCACTCTCTCACTTCGTCCCAGCTTACCCTTCCCCCTCCCCGTGTCCTCAAGTCCTTTCTCCACGTCTGTGTCTTTATTCCTGTCCTGCCCCTAGGTTCTTCAGAACCTTTTTTTTTTTTAGATTTCATATATATGTGTTAGCATACAGTATTTGTTTTTCTCTTTCTGACTTACTTCACTCTGTATGACAGACTCTAGGTCCATCCACCTCACTACAGATAACTCAATTTCATTTCTTTTTATGGCTGAGTAATATTCCATTGTATATATGTGCCACATCTTTATCCATTCATCTGTTGATGGACACTTAGGTTGCTTCCATGTCCTGGCTATTGTAAATAGAGCTGCAGTGAACATTGTGGCACATGACTCTTTTTGAATTATGGTTTTCTCAGGGTATATGCTCAGTAGTGGGAGTGCTGGGTCGTATGGTAGTTCTGTTTTTAGTTTTTTAAGGAACCTCCATACTGTTCTCCATAGTGGCTGTATCCATTTACACTCCCACCAACAGTGCAAGAGGGTTCCCTTTTCTCCACACCCTCTCCAGCATCTATTGTTTGTAGATTTTTTGATGATGGCCATTCTGGCTGGTATGAGGTGATACCTCATTGTAGTTTTGATTTGCATTTCTCTAATGATTAGTGATGTTGAGCATCCTTTCATGTGTTTGTTGGCAATCTGTATCTCTTCTTTGGAGAAATGTCTATTTAGGTCTTCTGCCCATTTTTGGATTGGGTTGTTTGTTTTTTTGATATTGAGCTGTTTGTAAATTTTGGAGATTAATCCTTTGTCAGTTGCTTCGTTTGCAAATGTTTTCTCCCATTCTGAGGGTTGTCCCTTCGTCTTGTTTATGGTTTCCTTTGAGCAAAGAATTTGAATAAACATTTCTCCAAAGAAGATATACCAGTGGTAAATAAACACACAAAAAAGGCGCTCAACATCACTAATCATTAGGGAAATACAAATCAAAACCATAATGAGATACCCCTTCACATTTACTAAGATGGTTATAATTAAAAAGGCGGATAATAACAAGTTTTGATGAGGATGTAGAGAAATTGGAATCTTCATACTTGCTGGTGCGTATGTGCAGCCACTTGTATAACAACTTGGCAGTTCCTCAAAAAGCTAAATATAGAGTTACCATATGACCCAACGAGTCCACTCCTAGGTATGTACCAAGAGAACTGAAAATATATGTCTACACAAAAACTTGTACATGAATGTCCATAGCAGTAGTATTCAAAATTGCCAAAAATTAGAAATAAACCAGATTTCCATCAATTTATGAATGGGCAAACAAAATGTGATATATCCATACAATGGAATATTATTTGGCCATAAAATGGAATGAAATACTGATTCACACTACAACATGGGTGAACCTTGAAAAACATTATGTTAAGTGAAAGAAGCCAGACATAATATATCACATATTGCATGGTTCCATTCATATGAAATATCCAGAATAGCCAAATCCATAGACACACCTCTGTATTTTTTTTGTCAAGAAAAATATGCATGTTTGAGATTTCCCATCAGCATTACCGATATACTTCATACTTTTCAACTGTGACATGGCAATCCATCATACAGCTCTATGGTAATTTATTTAATCAATTCTCTATTAATAAAAACATAGTTTCTCTCTGTGTGTGAGTGTATATTTTTGTGTACCTCTACGAATGTGAAGAGGTTATTGAGCAATCTGAACACAAGGGGACCAACATGAAATGTTTCCTTCTACATTTAATGTTTTTGATTAGCTCAAATCTCCTTCCCTTCCCTTAAATGATATCACGTGGGCATCATCACTGGTTTTTCTAGCCAATTTTATATCACATCATGTTCAATCCAGCCTTGTCCTACTTGCAATCTTCAATCCCATTTCAGATTCAGAGCATGTTTTCCCGTGCCCCTCAGCTCAGGCATGTCCGGTGGCCAGCGGGTCTTGAACTCTGCCTGTCCTTCAGTCCTTCTCCCCTAATGCCTCTGACTTCTCCAGAATAGGGGCAGTGTGATGTGGTGATTAGAGGAAAGGGATATGGTGATATAGTGTTAGTGGGGCAGATTTGGCCTCTTCTGTCCTCTGTCTGATAGCCATCCAAGTGCCTTTCATGGGCTCTTACACGTGTCACCCCTCACAAGTGTAATAGTCTCCAGCTGGCTTCGCTCAGTTCCTACTTTTGCCTCCTGACCCTAATGGGTTTTTTTCCTAATTATTATTATTGTTATTGTTGTTGTTCATAGAATAGGAAATATTAGAGTGAATGAATGTAGAATGTCGAAGTATTATTTCACACAAATCTTGTGTCAGTGTGCGTGTATGGATGGATTACAGTGTAAAAAGTATGTGTGATCTAAGAAGTTGGGAAGCCATTCCTCTGAAAAGTTAATGTTGTGTGGTGGGAAGAGTAGAGCACTCAGGAGACCCAGTTTCTGTTCTGAGCCCTGCTCTGAGCTTGCTGGTGACCTGGAGCACCTGCCTGCTTCTCTCCGGACCTCATGCTCCTTTCCTAGCCAACGAGGGCATTGGACTCTCACGTTCCTTCCAGCTCTTCCTTGTTGCGACGACAGTAACAACTAACCCCTAGCAAACACTTACAGTGTGCCAGGCACTGATCTAAATACTTTCTGTGAGAACTTCCCTGGTGGTCCAGTGGTTAAGAATCCGCCTTCCAATACAGTGGATGCAGGTTCGATCCCTGGTCAGGGAACTAAGATTCCACATTCCGTGGAGCAACTAAGCCCGTGCACCACAACTACTGAGCCCACATGCCACAACTAGAGAGAAGCCTCTGTGCCCAGCGGAAGATCCCTCGTGCCACAACTAAGACCCAACACAGCCATAAATAAATAGATAAATAAATAAATAAATACTAAAGAAAAACCTTTTTGTGCATCAAGTAATTGAATTCTCACCATAGTTCTGTGATGTATGTGATTTTATTATCATCCCTATTTACAAATGAGGAAACTGAGACCCAAAGAAGTAAAGTGGCAGAGCGGGAATTTGGACCCAAGCTTGTTTGGCTCTAGAAGCCACATTCATAATCAGTACTGCTCCAAGTATCCATCTCTGGGTCAGTGGGGCTACACGGCCTTTCCGGCTCCTTTTGAAGGAGAGATGGCAGACTTCCCTGACCACTAACTCAGTGAGTTTCCAGGAAATTGGGGCTTAGTCGCCCTTCTTTGCCGAGTTCACTTGGAGCACATAGCCTGGTGTGACATTCGCAGTGTTAGGTTCTGGCTTCCTCGGGTCCCTCCTACATTTCCTCTTATCTCATCAAGGGCATAGTTTTATAAACACCAGATTCCCTTTGTCCTCTTTTGTCAGTCTCTCCCATCAGTTCTCCCTCAAGAGAGCTCTCTGCTATCTCTTCCTTCCCAATATTAGTTTAATGTTCTTCACATCCAAGGACTTTCTATCCTGACAGATAAGAGAGAAATCAGTGTTGGGGTTTTTTTTCATTATCTCTGGCCAATAATCAATATTAAATTTCCCCCTTTGGGCCATGCCATTCAAAACAAAGTCCAACACACATTCCATCTCTTGGTGAGTTCTAAGAATTACTAATAGGAACAGTGTGGAATCTGCTTGGTTTCCCGTCCCCAAAGCCCTCCTCTTTCCATAGTTCCCCCTGGAGCCACTTGAACCACAATCTATAGGCCCAGTGAGCTCTGCCCCATCTATGGGACCAATCTTGCCCTCCAGTGACTTAAGGGCCTCTAATTCAAAGCTCAAGTTCAAGACAAGTCCTGCCATAACACTGTGGTGATGACTTCTACCTTCGTCCTGAGTTCAAGCCTCCATTGTCTTTCTCTGTTCTGATTCTGGCCTATTGGTCTTGAGCTTCTGTTTGGGCCTTGATAATCCTCTGTAACTGGGAATCTGTTCTGTTCTTTCAAGTCCTTTTCCTCCCCCCTCAGAGGAATTGGAAGGCTCCAATGGCTGTGGCCTTGAAACCTTGTGACTTACTTCCCTGATGTTGCCTGCCCAGCTGCATCTCTGAATACCAGCTCCTTCTAGAGTTCCCAGTGCCCTGTTGAACACACCTGTCAGGAAATCCCAAGTCTTGGTAACTTGAAATTTTCTCCACATGCTGTAATTAGCCTTTCTGTCTAGACTGTTATATGAAAGGACAGGGGCCAAGTAGATGTTCTTATTTCCTTGAGAGACTGTGTTTACACTAAGACTTTGTTCAACGTGTGGTCCCTAGACCAGCAATACCAGCAGGGTCTCGGTACCCCAGGCCTACTAGGTGAGAACCTGCATTTTTAAAAAAGATTTGTCCTCGGGCTATCAGCTGATCCACTAGCAATAAATCAAGTCAATGAAACAACATTTAAGTCTTTTACTCATAGGATCATTTACTCCACTGGAGTTTAAGCGCCAGGAAGGGCAGAAAATCCATGTCTCTTGTTCACTGCTGTATTTCCGGTGTCTAGAACTGTGCTTGGCAGAGGGTAAGTGCTCAATAAATGCTGACGGAATGAACAAATGAATGGATGAAAGGATGAATTTTTACCAACTAGGTGGCATTGGGAATGTTGCTTAAATTCTCTGAGCCTCATCATTTTATTCATCTGAAAATTGATTCATATCCCTACTTCCAGGTATGAGGATCAGGCATAAAAAGCAAGTGCAGAATTGTCAATATTTCTTCTGATACAAAAGGCTATTCTTCACTGAGATGTGGATCTGTTTTGTTTTGGGGTGAGCAGTTCTTTTCAGCTGCTTTGCCTAAGCATTATTGAGAACTTGTTCTATATGGAAGAGTCTTGGTAGAGAGATTCATTCTTCCAGTCACTCATTCATTTAGAAAATATTCATTGAGCTTTTGCATGAGGAACTCTGGTCTGAAGGGCCAGGTGTGAGGCCTCTGCATGCAGCATCCTGTGAGCCAGTGAAACTAGACTAAGCACAAAGGGGAAAAAAAGGTGAATAGCTCTCAGATGGCAGCTGCATCAGGACAGCAGAGAGCAACAATCGCTGTGGGCTGCTTTTCCATCCATTGGTTCATAGCCAGAATTACAGAAGCACAAAACAAATCAGCTGAGACCTTCAAGATGGTGGAGAAGTAAGACGTGGAGATCACCTTCCTCCTCACAAATACATCAGAAATACATCTACATGTGGAACAACTCCTACAGAACACCTACTGAACGCTGGCAGAAGACCTCAGACCTCCCAAAAGGCAAGAAACTCCCCACGTACCTGGGTAGGGCAAAAGAAAAAAGAAAAGGTTTCCACACACTAGGAAGGCCCATTCGCGGGCAGAGACTGTGGGTAGCAGAGGGGAAGCTTCGGAGCCACGGAGGAGAGCGCAGCAACAGGGGTGCAGAGGGCAAAGCGGAGAGATCCCCACACAGAGGATCAGTGCCAACCAGCACTCACTACCCCGAGAGGCTTGTCTGCTCACCCACCTGGGCGGGCGGGGGCTGGGAGCTGAGGCTCCGGCTTCGGAGGTCGGATCCCAGGGAGAGGACTGGGGTTGGAAATCAAAAGAAGGCTGGAGTAGCAATTCTCATATCAGACAAAATAGACTTTAAAACAAAGACTATTACAAGAGACAAAGAAGGACACTACATGTGTTCACCAATGGACAGATCATCCAAAATGAAGATAAATAAGGAAACACAAGCTTTAAATGATACATTAAACAAGATGGACTTAATTGATATTTATAAGACATTCCATCCAAAAACAACAGAATACACTTTCTTCTCAAGTGCTCATGGAACATTCTCCAGGATAGATCATATCTTGGGTCACAAATCAAGCCTTGGTAAATTTAAGAAAATTGAAATCATATCAAGTATCTTTTCTGACCAGAACGCTACGAGACTAGATATCTATTACAGGAAAAAATCTGTAAAAAGTACAAACACATGGAGGCTAAACAATACACTACTTAATAACCAAGAGATCACTGAAGAAATCAAAGAGGAAATCAAAGAGTACCTAGAAACAAATGACAATGAAAACACAATGACCCACAACCTATGGGATGCAGCAAAAGCAGTTCTAAGAGGGAAGTTTATAGCTATACAAGCCTACCTCAAGAAAGAAGAAAAATCTCAAATAAACAATCTAACCTTACACCTAAATGAACTAGAGAAAGAAGAACAAACAAAACCCAAATTTAGCAGAAGGAAAGAAATCATAAAGATCAGAGCAGAAATAAATGAATGAGAAACAAAGAAAACAATAGCAAAGATCAATAAAATGAAAAGCTGGTTCTTTGAGAAGATAAACAAAATTGATAAACCATTAGCCAGACTCATCAAGAAAAAAAGGGCGAAGACTCAAATCAATAGGATTAGAAATTAAAAAGGAGAAGTAACAACTGCAGAAATACAAAGGATCATGAGAGATTACTACAAGCAACTATATGCCAATAAAATGGACAACCTGGAAGAAATGGACAAATTCTTAGAAAAACACAACCTTCCGAGACTGAACTACGAAAAAGTAGAAAATATAAACGGACCAATCACAAGCACTGAAATTGAGACTGTGATTAAAAATCTTCCAACAAACAAAAGCCCAGGACCAGATGGCTTCACAGGTGAATTATATCAAACATTTAGAGAAGAGCTAACACCTATCCTTCTCAAACACTTTCAAAATATAGCAGAGGGAGGAACACTCCCAAACTCATTCTATGAGGCCACCATCACCCTGATACCAAACCAGATAAAGATGCCACAAAGAAAGAAAACTACAGGCCAATATCACCGATGAACACAGATGCAAAAATCCTCAACAAAATACTAACAAACAGAATCCAACAGCTCATTAAAAGGATCATACTCCATGATCAAGTGGGGTTTACCCCAGGAATGCAAGGATTCTTCAATATATGCAAATCAATCAATGTGATACACCATATTAACAAACTGAAGGAGAAAAACCATATGATCATCTCAATACATGCAGAAAAAGCTTTCAACAAAATTCAACACCCATTTATGATAAAAACCCTCCAGAAAGTAGGCATAGAGGGAACTTTCCTCAACATAAAAAAGACCATGTATGACAAACCCACAGCCAACATCGTTCTCAATGGTGAAAAACTGAAACCATTTCTTCTAAGATCCGGAACAAAACAAGGTTGGCCGCTCTCATCACTATTATTCAACATAGTTTTGGAAGTTTTAGCCACAGCAATCAGAGGAGAAAAAGAAACAAAAGGAATCCAAATCGGAAAAGAAGAAGTAAAGCTGTCACCGTTTGCAGATGACATGATACTATACATAGAGAACCCTAAAGATGCTACCAGAAAACTACTAGAGCTAATCAATGAATTTAGTAAAGTAGCAGGATACAAAGTTAATGCACAGAATCTCTTGCATTCCTATACACAAATGATGAAAATCTGAAAGAGAAATTAAGGAAAACTCCCATTTACCATTGCAACAAAAAGAATAAAATACCCAGGAATAAACCTACCTAAGGAGAGAAAATACTTGTATGAAGAAAACTGTAAAACACTGATGAAAGTAATTAAAGATGATACAAACAGATGGAGAGATATACCATGTTCTTGGATTGGAAGAATCAACATTGTGAAAATGACTATACAATCCAAAGCAATCTACAGATTCAATGCAATCCCTATCAAACTACCAATGGCATTTTTCACAGAACTAGATCAAAAAAATTTCACAATTTATATGGAAACACAAAAGACCCCGAATAGCCAAAGCAATCTTGAGAAAGAAACATTGAGCTGGAGGAATCAGGCTCCTGGACTTTAGACTATAGTACAAAGCTACAGTAATCAAGACAGTATGGCACTGGCACAAAAACAGAAATATAGATCAATGGAACAGGATAGAAAGCCCAGAGATAAACCCACGCACATATGGTCACCTTATTTTTGATAAAGGAAGCAAGAATATACAATGGAGAAAAGATAGCCTCTTCAATAAGTGGTGCTGGGAAAACTGGACAGCTACATGTAAAAGAATGAAATTAGAACACTCCCTAACACCATACACAAAAATAAACTCAAAATGGATTAAAGGCCTAAATGTAAGGCCAGACACTATAAAACTCTTAGAGGAAAACATAGGCACAACACTCTATGACATAAATCACAGCAAGATCCTTTTTGACCCACCTCCTAGAGAAATGGAAATAAAACCAAAAATAAACAAATGGGACCTAATGAAACTTAAAAGCTTTTGCACAGCAAAGGAAACCATAAACAAGACAAAAAGACAACCCCCAGAATGGGAGAAAATATTTGCTAATGAAGCAACTGACAAAGGATTAATCTCCAAAATTTACAAGCAGCTCATGCAGCTCAATATCAAAAAAGCAAACAACCCAATCCAAAAATGGGCAGAAGACATTAATAGACATTTCTCCAAAGAAGAGATACAGATTGCCAACAAACACATGAAAGGATGCTCAATATCACTAATCATTAGAGAAATGCAAATCAAAACTATGATGAGGTATCACCTCATACCAGTCAGAATGGCCATCATCAAAAAATCTACAAACAATAAATGCTGGAGAGGGTGTGGAGAAAAGGGAACCCTCTTGCACTGTTGGTGGGAATGTAAATTGATACAGCCACTATGGAGAATAGTATGGAGGTTCCTTAAGAAACTAAAAATAGAACTACCATACGACCCAGCAATCCCACTACTGGGCATATACCCTGAGAAAACCATAATTCAAAAAGAGTCATATACCACAATGTTCCTTGCAGCTCTACTGACAATAGCCAGGATATGGAAGCAGCCTAAGTGTCCATCGACAGATGAATGGATAAAGAAGATGTGGCACAGATATACGATGGAATATTACTCAGCCATAAAAAGAAACGAAATTGAGTTATTTGTAGTGAGGTGGATGGACCTAGAGACTGTCATAGAGAGTGAAGTAAGTCAGAAAGAGAAAAACAAATACTGTATGCTAACACATCTAAAAAAAATAAAGAAAGGTTCTGAAGCACCTAGGGTCAGGACAGGAATAAAGACGCAGACGTAGAGAATGGACTTGAGGACACGGGGAGGGGGAAGGATAAGCTGGGACGAAGTGAGAGAGTGGCATGGACATATATACACTACCAAATGTAAATAGATAGATAGTGGGAAGCAGCCGCATAGCACAGGGAGATCAGCTCGGTGCTTTGTGACCACCTAGAGAGGTGGGATAGGGAGGGTGTGAGGGAGATGCAAGAGGGAGGAGATATGGGGATATATGTGTACATATAGCTGATTCACTTTGTTATACAGCAGAAACTAACACACCATTGTAAAGCAATTATACTCCAATAAAGATGTTTAAAAAAGAAAAGAAAAAAAAAAGAAAATATTCATTGAATATTATGTGCCAGGCTTCATTCTAAGTGCTAATGAGTAGAGCAGTGGAGAAAGCAAAGTCCTTGCTCCCAAGAAGTTTACATTGGGAAGAGACAGACATGAATCAAACAAAATTGTAATATAGCAGATGGTGATATTTGTTGAGAGAAAGTGAGTAAGCATTCTGAGGAGATAGCATTTGTGCAGCGACCTGCAGGAAGCAAGGGGACGATCCACGTGGTTGTCCAGAGAGAGAGTTTTCCAGGCAGAGGGACAGCCAGTGCAATGGCCCAAAAGTGGGAACATGTGTGGCATGTTTAAGGAACAGCCAGGAGACCAGTGTGATTGGTGCAGAGGTTGAAAATAGTAAGAATGATGGGGTGGGAGGGAGGGGCGCTGAATCATGTAGGGCTTTATGGGGCATTATATGACCATTAGCTTTTACGCTGAGTGAAATTGGGAGCCATGGGAGAATATTCCATGAGGAATGACTTGATCTAACTTAAATTTTAAATGAGTCACTCCAGCTGCTGTGTTGAGTGAGAACAGACTTTAGGAGATTAAGGGTAGAAGCAAGGAGACGAGTGGAAGGCAATTTGCAGTAGTTCACGTGAGAGATGATGGTGGCCAGGGTCAGGGTGGTGGTGATTGAGGTGGCGAGACCTGGTCAGATTTTGAATAAAAGACTGATGTGTTTTGCAGATGTCTTGGGTATGGAATGTGGGAGAAAAAGGAGGAGTCAAGGATGATCCCAGGATTTTGACTTCAGCAATTGGAAGATTGGAGCTGCCATCAACAGAGATGGACAAGAATGGAGGAAAACCAGGTTTGTGGAGGAGGAATCAGGAATTCTCTTGGAACATGTTACATTTAAGATGCCTATTCGATCTCCAAGAGGGAATGTTGAGTAGACAGTTGGACAGATGCATCTGGAGTTGAGAGAAGTCTGAACTCAGATACAAATTTGGAAATCTTCAATGTATCTATGGTAGTTAAAGCCATGGGATGGGATGTGATTGCCTAGGGGCAGAGTATAGAGAAGGGAAATCTCCCGAGGTCTGAATTCTGGGGCACTCCAATGGTGCCAGGTCAGGATTGAGAGGAGAAATCAACAAAAGGCACTGAGTAGGAGTAGCCAGTGAGGTAGCTGTTGAGAGAATGGTCCCTGGAAGCCACGGAGAAAAAGTTTTTCAAGGAGGAGGGAGGGTTCATCTGTTTAGAATGCTGATGAAACGTCAAGCAAAATGAGGACTGAGAATTGACCATTTGATTTGACAACACAGAGGTTCATTTGTGACCTTGAGAGGAGCTATTTTGATGGAGTGATAGAGATAAACGTCTAATTGAAGATGATTCGAGAGAGAAGCAGAGAGGAATTAGAGACAGTGAATATAGACAGCTCTTTCAAGGAATTTTGTTGTAACAGGAAGAAGGGAGGTGGGACGGAAGCTGGAGAGGGATGTGGGGTGAATGGAGGACTTTAGTTGGTAGATACAGCAGCATATAGAGAGGAAGATATTATTGATGTGAGAGGTGAGAATTCCTGGAGTGGTCTTCTTAAGCAGGTGAGAGATGAGTTTAAGGGCACGAGTGGAGCTAGTAAGGGAAGGAGCCAGGATTAACCAGCTGTCCCTTACTTCAGAGCCTCTTACACTCAACCATCATGCTACAGGGCTACTCAGACAACACCCATTAGATAGTGCCAGGCAGTTGGCTCTGTTCTTTTCATCACATACTCAGGCAACTGCCTTACTTGGGATTCAAGCCACCATTTCGACTTGCCTTTGATAAGGGAAGGAATTAAATCTATGAAGCATGATAGCTTCAGCTTCTTTTCTGATTCCCTAAAAGCGCTCCCTTCCCCCTTCTGATTTCGTTTGTCACTACAGGAAGGAAAGGGACTCCATAAAAGAAGCCAGTTGACAGCTCCGTCTTATGTGTAATACTGGCCTAATGGGCAGAGAA
Organism: Balaenoptera musculus; assembly: GCF_009873245.2. Taxonomy (NCBI): domain Eukaryota; kingdom Metazoa; phylum Chordata; class Mammalia; order Artiodactyla; family Balaenopteridae; genus Balaenoptera; species Balaenoptera musculus. Next base: position 92,569,676 of record NC_045806.1, read on the forward strand.
GACCATTTCTCTCCCTTCCATTGTCCCTCTCTCATCCTCTACAGACCTCTAACGTTGCTCTCACTGGTGGTTATAGCAATCTAAGAAGCAATAGTCATTTTTGCACGTGTTTTTTCACCTGCCCAGAGGAATAGGCAAGAATCCGGGCAGATGAGCATGCGGATGGTGGGAAGCAGGGAAATGGCAGAGCAACTGTGCTTCTCTGTAGGGTTAGAGAATAGCCAAGGGAGTCCCCTTAACACAGGCAAGCTCCTCATCTTCCCTCCACTAGCCACAAGGCAGCCAGATTCAGATGTGTTACTCTGTGGGCTATTTGGGGTGGCTGGGATGTCTCACCCCAGAGATGGAAGCCAACCCAGAGCGGGAGGGGACAAAGATGAGAGATTGATGACAATATCTGCTGAGTTTCCAAGTCAGGTGACACTACTTAAACATTTTTAGGATGAGTTTTAAAGTTAGTATGATTTTCTGGGCCAGGGGAAAAGGAGAGACGGAAAGAGACAGGGTAAGGAAGAGAAAGAAGATAAAAGTAAGAAGGGAGGAGCAGTGAAAGACCTTTGGAGGGGCGTCAGGAGGAATGGGAAGCGAAAACCCAGGCTTGTCCTGCTTAATGGTAGTTATTGGGCCCCTTTAGCCACAGGTGCTGGCTATAACAAAATAGCATTTCTGCCCTCCCTCCTCCTCCCAGCTTGCACAAACACACACTTCAATGTGAAGCTTATGACTTTGAATGTTTATATCAGAACAGGAAGAAAAACCAGAAGTCATTTTTCTGCTCTAAATCTAAGTTATTCCTCTCGTCCTCTTCCTAGGTGTGCAGGGCCTTTGATCCAATATAGTACCAACCATCTGCTTCTAAGAACCACCTTGGCTGGTCGCCATTAACAACGCCATATATTAGGGACCTTGTGTAGTGCAGTTGCAGCACAGTATTATGTTATTTTTTTTTTAATCTAATCCTCTGCCTTTAGATGCTGGAAATGAGAACTAGTCAGATTCTAATCTCTCCAGGGATGTTTTCTTTCCAGGCAAGCCTGGTCTGTCTTCTATAGAAAACAGGATGAAATCCAATCTTTGGATGATGTGATGGGGATGGAAAGAGAGAGAGAGAGAGAGAGAAAGAGAGAGAGAGAGAAGGAGAGAGGCCGACAGGGCTGGGAGAGGCCCAAAGGACGCAAATGGCCCTAGAAGGCTGATAGATCCTTTTTTTTTTTTTAAAGAATCACCATTTGGGGGATATCCCTTCTGTTTAGGGTTGACCATCCCAGTCAGATGATGTGGCTGCTTCAGTTATTGCAGTGGACACAACTGAGGGGAAAACATCACGTTGAGGGTCAAAAAAGAGAATAAGCAACACCATGAGAAGTAGCTCATTCTTCTCTCTATATTTTTTGTTTTCATTTTCCTTCTTTTACCTTTAATCAATTGAATATTAATAAGGTCATGGTTTCTGCACTCAGAATCAGAGTTTCTTTGATCTTTGAGGGAAACAGAAGTGTTTGGACCTGATTTTCCACTGATCTCTTTCTCTTAGGAACTCCAGACTAAATCCTATATATAAAGATCTTCTTTTCTTTGCTTTTTAAAAGTTACACTTTATTTTGGGATAATTGCAGATTCACATGCAGTTGTAAGAAATGATACAGAGAGACCCTGGGTACCCTCTATCCAGTTATGTTTGCTTTTTTTAAAAAAACTTTATTGAGGTATGATTGACATACAAAAAAACTGTACATATTTAATGTATGCAACTTGATGAGTTTGGAGATAAGTATACACTTGTGAAATCATCACCACGATCAATGCCATAAATATAATCATCACCTCCAAAAGCTTCCTCCTACCCTCTTGATTTATTTATTTTTGGGGAGATAAGAACACAACATAAGACCTATCCTTTCTTTTTTAAATAAATCTATTATTTATTTATTTTTTGGCTGGGTTGGGTCTTTGTTGCTGTGCACGGGCTTTCTCTAGTTGTGGTGAGAGGGGGCCACTCTTTGTTGCAGTGCGCGGGCCTCTCATTGTGGCGGCTTCTCTTGTTGTAGAGCATGGACTCTAAGGTGCACGGGCTTCAGTAGTTGTGGTGCGTGGGCTCAGTAGTTGTGGCTCGTGGGCTCTAGAGTGCAGGCTCAGTAGTTGTGGCACACGGACTTAGTTGCTCCCCAGCATGTGGGATCTTCCCGGACCAGGGCTCGAACCCGTGTCCCCTGCATTGGCAGGCAGATTCTTAACCACTGCGCCACCAGGGAAGTCCCAAGACCTACCCTTTTGGCAAATGTTCACATATACAATACAGGCACTATGTATTAACTGTAGGCACTATGCTGTACTATATTCGTTTTTTAAAGTCCGATTAGATTTTTCTTTAGTGGATCCCTTTACTCTTCATCTGCATGATTATGTTCATATAACATTGTGCTGTACACACCTCTGAAGAACCAGGAAATGCCAAGTCAGAAATGGCCCATTCCAAAGGGGAAAACAGAAAGCTTCCATCTGAGTCTCATGCAGTCACTGCATCTTATTATTCACCTGCCTTAATGACAAATTGTACTTTTCTCTACATATAGTTCCTGTAAATTTCTAAGCCAGAGTAAAGGAAATGTCAAATATGGAAAGGAAGAGAATCCATACTTGTGCTGTGGACCAATCGTGTATCATGAGTTGTACGGGTCACGTGCACGTCATGCTGAGTATCCCTTACAGGGGAAAGAGGGCATCTGGAGGTGAAATCTGGACGAAAGAATAGGTGGAGAGTTGATGAAGAGAAGGGATGGAGGAAAGGAGCAGGAGATGGCCCTGAAGTTAAGGCTCTGCCACGAAGGGTAGCTCCAAATGCAAGAGGCTCTGGAAAGAGGCTGGGCTGCATGGGGATAAACTAAGAATCTGAGTATAAAACGTTCATTTTTGGAACCCCTGGTGTAGATAAGCGATTAGCATGCTAGGGGCCAATCCAAGGGCAAAATGGGGACTCCTGTCTCTTATTCCTTTGTTCTTTCTGGCTCTGTCTGTTTCCTTAGAAACAAATCCATCAGTATCCGGAGAACCCCATCCAAGAGGGAACTGCTCTGAAGATATTCAATCCCCAAGTGTTTTGAAAGCATATGCCAGTTATGCCAAATGAGTCCTTGAAAGAGCTAAATCACTTCCTGATTTGAAGCAGCAAGTAAAAAGCCTACCCATCTTTAATGGTAGAAGGTATTACCAAGTGCTCAGAAGATTAAAATATTGTGATCATGAGGCTGAGGTCCTGGGCTCAAACCCTATGTGGCTCATTTGCGTCTTGACTCCCCAGTTCCAAACAGTAGTGACTGTGCCCCTGTCCACAAATGAGTCCTCCAGACCTAGACGGTCATTTTGCAAGAACAAGCCACAGGTCCTATAAAACTCTGGGCAAGAGGCAGGGTGGTGTGGAGTGTAGCTGGTCAGGCTCTGCACTTAGACAGATCTGGCTTGCAAACTTGCCCTTCTTATTTCCTCCTTATTACCAGTGGAACGTTAAGCCAATTACTTATCCTCTCTCTCTCTCTAAGCCTTGGTTTCCCCACAGGGTTGTGATAATTTAGCACATAACTACTCAATAAATGATGGCTGTTACTATTTTTATTATCACCAATAGCGTTACAATTCTCAGGTGTAGATTGCGATCTAAGTGTAAATTTGGAAGTTGATTGCTACTGCCACACTTCCCCTCAAGAATTCTCAGAAGAGATGCAAATTCACTTGGCCCTGGTCATTGTTTAACCTGCTCCAAGAGAGGGTGCTATTATCAGTACCCCTTAGTAATTTCAAGTCAGATGAAATCAATCTCCTATCCTCAATCTGACTCCATTGCTGGAACAGTGATTCAAAGCTCTTGGGCCTGCCCACGAGGGATGGACAGAATAGCTTTATCTTCTCTGTAACAGGGAGGGAGGAGACAGTGCACTGACTGCTTATCTTACAGAGTACCAGGTTAGGGTAGGGGATTGCATAGAGCTAGGATGAATGCAGCAACAGCTCTCAGAATCCCCCAGGGGTTGATGAGATTGCTTTCCAAAACTGCTTTTAGCATATTGATTTCTGACAGATCTGCACTTCAGGAAAAGAACAACTACAAACTGCCAGCTTGCCCACATCTCCAAATCAATCGCACATGTACCAGATGCTTGATTTTCTTTCTTTCCTTTTTTCTTCCTCCCCTGCAGCAAAGTGTGTGGTTTCTGATAACACTCCTGCAATGTTGTGGTGGGACAGGATGTCAGTTTCACCTGAGGCTACGGAAGTAAAAGGGTATTCTAGTCCACAGAAAATCGGCCCACTTGACCAACTTGGGATAGATTTGATTTCTGCTTTAGGATTAAAACATGAATATCTGGAATTGAAAAAGGAGAAAATCCCTAATGCGAACAGTTATTGAGTGGCTTACTTACCAGACAGCATGTTAGTTACTTTCCATATGTATTACCTCATTGATCCTCACAACCAACCTGCAAGGTGGATACTTCGAATAGCATAACACATATGAGGAAAAAGGCTCTGAGAGGTTAAGTCACTTGCCTGGAGTTGACAAAGCTCATCAAGGAACGATGGCAAGGAATTGAACCCATGTCTCTCTGATTTCAAGCCTGATTTGTTTGTTTACTTGATTATTCAAATATTGATTCATGAAATAAAGTCAATACTTATTTTAATATTAATTTCAGCATCAGGGACTTAAAATATTTCTCGCACTATTCGACTTCTGCAAAAAAAAAAGGGAAGTGCGTTTATGCATTCTAATGTCCGAAATATACATTGTGAAATTTTAGCTGTAAAATACGTGTTTGTACATATTACCTCACACAGAGTGGCCCTCAATACATGTTTACTAAAAAGAATAATAACAGAGCTCGCCTGGCTGAGGGGTCGGCAGCCATTTTGCACTATGGATTCTGGTCTGAAGAGCCAGGTGTGAGGCCTCTGCCCCCGGCACCAAATGAGCGAGTGAAACTAGAAAACACAAAGGAAAGAAAAGGGAGAATTCTTTGTAAAATATGAAGAAGGAAAACTCCTTGATCCAACAGACTGGAAAACTAACTCAAAGAACACACTGAAGAAGATTTGAAGCCGTGTGGCTGACAGGGTCTTGGTGGTCCGGCCTGGTGTCAGGCCTGAGCCTCTGAGTGGGAGAGCCGAGTTCAGCACACTGGACCACCAGAGACCTCCAAGATCCACGTAATATCAATCGGCAAGAGCTCTTCCAGAGATCTCCGTCTCAACACTTAGACCCAGTTCCACTCAATGACCAGCAAGCTACAGTGCTGGACACCCTATGCCAAACAACTAGCAAGACAGGAACACAACCTCACCCATTAGCAGAGAGGCTGCCTAAAATCATACTAAGTTCACAGACACCCCAAAACACACCACTGGATGCAGTCCTGCCCACCAGAAAGACAAGATCCAGCCTCATCCACCAGAACAAAAGCACCAGTCCCCTCCACCAGGAAGCCTACACAACCCACTGAACAAACCTTACCCACTGGGGGCAAACATCAAAAACAATGGGAACTACGAACCAGCAGCCTGTGAAAAGGAGATCCCAAACACAGTAAGTTAAGGAAAATGAGAAGACAGAGAAATAAGCAGAAGAGGAAGGAACAAGGGAAAACCCCACCAGACCAAAAAATGAAGAGGAAATGGGCAGTCTACCTGAAAAAGAATTCAGAGTAATGATAGTAAAGATGATCCAAAATCTTGGAAATAGAATGGAAAGAATACAAGAAATGTTTAACAAGGACCTAGAAGAACTGAAGGGCAAACCAACAATGATGAATGACACAATAAATGAAATTAAAAATTCTCTAGAAGGAATCAGTAGCAGAATAACTGAAGCAGAAGAACGGATAAGTGGCCTGGAAAGTAAAAAAGTAGAAATAACTACCACAGAGCAGAATAAAGAAAAAAGAATGAAAATAATTGAGGACAGTCTCAGAGACCTCTGGGACAACATTAAACGCACCAACATTCGAATTATAGGGGTCCCAGAAGAAGAAGAGAAAAAGAGAGGGACTGAGAAAATATTTGAAGAGATTATAGTTGAAAACTTCCCTAATATGGGGAAGGAAATAGTCAATCAAGTCAAGGAAGGGCAAAGAGTTGCATATAGGATAAATCCAAGGAGAAACATGCCAAGACACATGTTAATCAAACTATCAAATATTAAATACAAAGAAAAAATATTAAAAGCAGCAAGGGAAAAACAACAAATAACATACAAGGGAATCCCCATAAGGTTAACAGCTGAACTTTCAGCAGAAAATCTGCAAGCCAGAAGGGAGTGGCAAGACATATTTTAAGTGATGAAAGGGAAAAACCTACAACCAAGACTACTCTACCCAGCAAGGATCTCAGATTCGACGGAGAAATTAAAACATTTAGAGATAAACAAAAGCTAAGAGAATTCAGCACCACCAAACCAGCTTTACAACAAATGCTAAAGGAACTTCTCTAGGCAGGAAACACAAGAGAAGGAAAAGACCTACAATAACAAACCCAAAACAATTAAGAAAATGGTAATAAGAACATACATATCGATAATTACCTTAAATGTGAATGGATTAAATGCTCTAACCAAAAGACATAGACTGGCTGAATGGATACAAAAACAAGACTCATATATATGCTGTCTACAAGAGACCCACTTCAGACCTAGGGACACATACAGAATGAAAGTGAGGGGATGGAAAAAGATATTCCATGCAAATGGAAATCAAAAGAAAGCTGGAGTAGCAATTCTCAGATCAGACAAAATAGACTTTAAAATAAAGACTATTACAAGAGACAAATAATGATCACAGGATCAAACCAAGAAGAAGATATAACAATTGTAAATATGTATGCACCCAACATACGAGCACCTCAATACATAAGGCAAATGCTAACACCCATAAAAGGGGAAATCGACAGTAACACAATCATAATAGGGGACTTTAACACCCCACTTTCACCAGTGGACAGATCAACGAAAATGAAAATAAATAAGGAAACAAAAGCTTTAAACATAAGCTTTAAGCTTTAAAACAAAGCATTAAACAAGATGGACTTAATTGATATTTAAAGGACATTCCATCCAAAAACAACAGAAAACACTCTCTTCTTATGTGCTCATGAAACATTCTCCAGAATAAATCATATCTTGGGTCACAAATCAAGCCGTGGCAAATTTAAGAAAATTGAAATCATATCAAGTATCTTTTCCGACCTCAACGCTATAAGACTAGATACCAATTATAGGAAAAAAAACTGTAAAAAATACAAACACATGGAGGCTAAACAATACATTACTTAATAAGCAAGAGAGCATTGAAGAAATCAAAGAGGAAATCAAAAAATACCTAGAAACAAATGACAATGAAAACACGACAACCCAAAACCTATGGGATGCAGCAAAAGCACTTCTAAGAGAGAAGTTTATAGCAATACAATCCTACCTCAAGAAACAAGAAACATCTCAAATAAACAACCTAACCTTGCACCTAAAGCAATTAGAGAAAGAAGAACAAAAAACCCCACAAAGTTAGCAGAAGGAAAGAAATCATAAAGATCAGATCAGAAATAAATGAAAAAGAAATGAAGGAAACGATAGCAAAGATCAATAAAACTAAAAGCTGGTTCTTTGAGAAGATAAACAAAATTGATTAACCATTAGCCAGACTCATCAAGAAGAAAAGGGAGAAGACTCAAATCAATAGAATTAGAAATGAAAAAGGGGAAGTAACAACTGACACTGCAGAAATACAAGGATCATGAGTGATTACTACAACCAGCTATTTGCCAATAAAATGGACAAACTGGAAGAAATAGACAAATTCTTAGAAAATCACAACCTTCAGAGATTAAACCAGGAAGAAATAGAAAATATAAACAGACCAATCACAAGCACTGAAATTGAAAGTGTGATTAAAAATCTTCCAACAAACAAACGCCCAGGACCAGATGGCTTCACAGGCGAATTCTATCAAATATTTAGAGAAGAGCTAACACCTATCCTTCTCAACTTCTTCCAAAATATAGCAGAGGGAGGAACACTCCCAAACTCATTCTACGAGGCCACCATCACACTGATACCAAAACCAAAGATGTTACAAAAAAAGAAAACTACAGGCCAATATCACTGATGAACATAGATGCAAAAATCCTCAACAAAATACTAGCAAGCAGAATCCATCAGCACATTAAAAGGATCATACATCATGATCAAGTGGGGTTTATCCCAGGAATGCAAGGATTCTTCAATATACGCAAATCAATCAATGTGATACACCATATTAACAAATTGAAGGAGAAAACCGTATGATCATCTCATTAGATGCAGAAAAAGCTTTCGACAAAATTCAACACCCATTTATGATAAAAACTCTCCAGAAAGCAGGCATAGAGGGGACTTACTTCAACATTATAAAGGCCATATATGACAAACTCACAGGCAACATTGTTTTCAATGGTGAAAAACTAAAACCATTTCCACTAAGATCAGGAACAAGACAAGGTTGCCCACACTCACCACTATTATTCAAAAGAGTTTTGGAAGTTTTAGCCACCGCTATCAGAGATGAAAAAGAAATAAAAGGAATCCAAATCAGAAAAAAAAAGTAAAACTGTCACTGTTTGCAGATGACATGATATTATATAGAGAGAATCCTAAAGATGCTACCAGAAAACTACTAGAGCTAATCAATGAATTTGGTAAAGTAGCTGGATACAAAATTAATGCACAGAAATCTCTTGCCTTCCTATACACAAATGATGAAAAATCTGAAATTAAGGAAACACTCCCATTTACCATTGCAACAAAAAGAATAAAATACCCAGGAATAAACCTACCTAAGGAGACAAAAGACCTGTATGCAGAAAACTATAAAACACTGATGAAAGAAATTAAAGATGATACAGACAGATGGAGAGATATACCATGTTCTTGGATTGGAAGAATCAACATTGTGAAAATGACTATACTACCCAAAGCAATCTACAGATTCAATGCAATCCCTATCAAACTACCAATGGCATTTTTCACAGAACTAGAACAAAAAATTTCACAATTTGTATGGAAACACAAAAGACCCTGACTAGCCAAAGCAATCTTGTGAAAGAAAAACGGAGCTGGAGGAATCAGGCTCCTGCACTTCAGACCATACTACAAAGCTACAGCAATCAAGACAGTATGGTACTGGCACAAAAACAGAAATATAGATCAATGGAACAGGATAGAAAGCCCAGAGATAAACCCATGCACCTAAGGTCAACTGATCTATGACAAAGGAGGCAAGGATATACGGTGGAGAAAAGACAGTCTCTTCAATAAGTGGTGCTGGGAAAACTGGACAGTTACATGTAAAAGAATGAAATTAGAACACTCCCTAACACCATACACAAAAATAAACTCAAAATGGATTAAAGACCTAAATGTTAGGCCAGGCACAATAAAACTCTTAGAGGAAAACATAGGCCAAACACTCTATGACATAAATCACAGCAAGATCCTTTTTGACCCACCTCCTAGAGAAATGGAAATAAAAACAAAAATATACAAATGGGACCTAATGAAACTTAAAAGCTTTTGCACAGCAACGGAAACCATAATAAGATGAAAAGACAACCCTCAGAATGGGAGAAAATATTTGCAAATGAATCAACGGTCAAGGTATTAATCTCCAAAATATGCAAGCAGCTCATGCAGCTCACTATCAAAAAAAAACAAAAAACAAAAAACAACCCAATCCAAAAATGAGCAGAAGACCTAAACAGACATTTCTCCAAAGAAGAGATACAGATTGCTAACAAACACATGAAAGGATGTTCAACATCACTAATCATTAGAGAAATGCAAATCAAAACTACAATGAGATATCATCTCACACCGGTCAGAGTGGCCATCATCAAAAAATCTACAAACAATATATTCTGAAGAGGGTGTGGAGAAAAGGGAACCCTCTTGCACTGTTGGTGGGAATGTAAATTGATACAGCCACTATGGAGAACAGTATGGAGGTTCCTTAAGAAACTAAAATAGAACTACCATATGACCCAGCAATCCCACTACTGGGCATATACCCTGAGAAAACCATAATTCAAAAAGTTACATGTACCACAATGTTCATTGCAGCACTATTTACAATAGCCAGGACATGGAAGCAACCTAAGTGTCCACCGACAGATGAATGGATAAAGAAGATGTGGCACAGATATACAATGGAATATTACTCAGCCATAAAAAGAAACAAAATTGAGTTATTTGTAGTGAGGTGGATGGACCTAGAGTCTGTCATACAGAGTGAAGTAAGTCAGAAAGAGAAAAACAAAGACAATATATATGTATATGCTAACACATATATATTGAATCTAAAAAAAAAAAAAAGGTTCTGAAGCACCTAGGGGCAGGACAGGAATAAAGACGCAGACTTTGATAATGGACTTGAGGACACAGGGAGGGGCAAGGGTAAGCTGAGATGAAATGAGAGAGTGGCATTGACATATATACACTACCAAATGTAAAATAGATAGCTAGTGGGAAGCAGCCGCATAGCACAGGGAGATCAACTCAGTGCTTTTTTACCACCTAGAGGGGTGGGATAGGGAGGGTGGGAGGGAAGCTCAAGAGGGAGAGGATATGGGGATATATGTATACGCACAGCTGATTCACTTTGTTATACAGCAGCAACTAACACAGCAATGTAAAGCAATTATACTCCAATAATGATGTTTAAAAAAAAAGAATGATAACAAAGGATGTGAGGAAATACAACCGGTAGATATGAGCCTCCCTCAGGAAGATGCTGGGTCTGCCATCTTCCATGCACCTGGGACTAGCTTAGCCTGGAATGAATCAGCTTATGTCTCTATTCAATGGAGCAATTTCTTCTTTCCTGCATCGTGGCATAGAAAGAGACAAATGAGCTAGATAGTCAGGATTCCAAACTGCAGCCCATATTTTTAAGGCCTGTCTTTTCACACCAACATTCCTGATTTTTTTTAAGGACTATTAAAGCTAGAAGGGAATTTAGAGATGAGTGACTGAAATCCTTTCGGATTCCAAAAGAGAAAGTAGAGCCCCAACGAAAGGGAGTGACTAGCTCAAGCTAATCAAATTCAACCCAGATTTCCTGGCTGCTAGTTCTCTCCTGTGCTTTGAACTATATGACATTTCTGCCAGCCAGCCTTTCCCAGACTGTGTCAAGGACAGAGCAAGCAACCCAAGTCCTGAAGAGTTCCCTGCTCTGCCCAGTATGCCACAGCAAGTTTTTGGCTCTGCCTGAGCCTGTGACATTTAACCACAGACCTTTCTTGGAACCCCTGGAAAAAAGACAACCACCTGACTGCTTCATGATTTAAATAGCCAAATAATGCCAGATTGAATTTCTGATGACACAGTGAGTGGTAACTTAGGACTACAAGCCAAGAAAACATTTCTCCACTGATAGCCGATTAAAGAAATTAAGGCAAAGTTTAAATTTGGAAGCTGGAGGAGTAATTTGTTAATCTTGAACTTTTTTTTTTATTATTAAATTTTTATTTATTTATTTATTTATTTATGGCTGTGTTGGGTCTTCGTTTCTGTGCGAGGGCTTTCTCTAGTTGCGGCAAGCGGGGGCCACTCTTCATCGCGGTGCACGGGCCTCTCATTATCACGGCCTCTCTTGTTGCGGAGCACAGGCTCCAGAAGCGCAGGCTCAGTAGTTGTGGCTCATGGGCCCAGTTGCTCCGTGGCATGTGGGATCTTCCCAGACCAGGGCTCGAACCCGTGTCCCCTGCATCGGCAGGCAGATTCTTAACCACTGCGCCACCAGGTAAGCCCCTCCATATAAATTTTTATTTATTTATTTATTTATTTATTTATGGCTGTGTTGGGTCTTTGTTTCTACACGAGGGCTTTCTCTAGGTGCGGCAAGTTGGGGCCACTCTTCACTTGATCTTAGCCAAAAGGCCGAGAAGCGATGGGGGGGCCACTCTTCATCGCGGTGCGCGGGCTTCTCACTATCGCGGCCTCTCTTGTTGCGGAGCACAGGTTCCAGACGCGCAGGCTCAGTAATTGTGGCTCACGGGCCTAGTTGCTCCGTGGCATGTGGGATCGTCCCAGACCAGGGCTCGAACCCGTGTCCCCTGCGTTGGCAGGCAGATTCTCAACCACTGCGCCACCAGGGAAGCCCCCGAGCTTGAACTTTTTCTTCAGCTTGGCTTAGGCTTTCTAGATGATAAATAAAAGGTTTAATAATGTCAGTTCTGTTCAGTTAGTTTACCCCAAAGCAAAGACCTTTTTCATCTGTGCTGTTCCTGAAGTTTTTATTTATTTTCTTGGTATGTATCTGATATATGTACTTCTAACTGGCTTCCCTTGTAAAAGCATGACTTTCCCATTATTTAAGATTTAATGATGGTAATAATCTTTTGAATTTATAGATCAGCCATATTGCAGAGCACCTCAGGTGTATGTTCTTTTTTTAATTAATTAATTAATTAATTAATTAATTAATTAATTAATTAATTAATTAATTAATTAAGGCCATGCTGTGCTGCATGCAGGATCTTAGTTCCCTGACCAAAGTTCAAGCCCTTGCCCCCCGCATTGGAAGCACAGTGTCTTAACCACGGGACCACCAGGGAAGTCCCCTCAGGTGTATATTCTTATTTGTCCTGTACATATACTTGTGAAACAAGGAGAGTTTGGAATTTGTACCTTTCTGCCAAATATGTGGAAACCAAAGGGTGAAGTCGGTTAGGTAGGAAGTCAAGGACCCAAGGCTAGAGCCTGGATCGTTTTTGTCTCTGAACACAGTGTTTTTCTCAACTAGTGGGTCAGGTCTCTTATCAAGCGATCCAGTGGAGAGCAAGTGAAAATTGCTGCTAGAGGGATCAAAGTAGGTTAGAAGTTAGGGAGCCAAACAACAAAGCAAACAATCAAAGAAAAAAATCCATCAGATACTAAGGAACCATATCAAAAATTTAGTTTGATGTGTGGAGACTCCAGGAGACTTACAAATAAAGTCCAAAGGTCAAAGTTCAAGGTTATGGAAAGGAAAGCCTTAAAATAAAGCCAGGAAATAGAGTGCAAGGATTGTGATTCTCTGCCTCTCACAGCCCTGATGAAAGAACTCTGCACATTGTGAGAGCTGGAGTTATTGTTGCCTCATGCTGGAGACCCTGAACAGAGGGATAGTAAAACTGTGTCCATAAGACTAAAACCATTCAAAATAGTTGTATTGTTTCTACCATGAGAAGAAGGGCTAGCACATAGAAATGGACTTAGAAAATCTAGAAATTTGGAATTACCTACAAAAATAAAGTAGCTGAACACAAGAGGCTGGCATTAGCTTGGGGTGGAAGGATGACGGCAGGAGAGGGAGAGTAGCTGTGTCCAATTTGTGTTATTTGGGGATCAGCCATGGCATTCTGGGCTCAGTTCTGATGGGGAGTAGAGGGGAATATAAGGACTTTATTAAACTTTCCTAAGGTGGGGTTGCATCAGAAATGCCCTCCCCACCTCCCACCAAATGTTAATTAATGTTCTTTGAGACCTTTCCAAAACTGGGAGGACTGGCAATCTTCCTGGGGCTCCTGGAGTCCAGAGGCCAATTTCTCTGTAGTACATACCTCTCTCTGACTCCAGGAAGCTGGCTTCTGCTGCTTCCCAGATTGTATGAGGTTAATGTGTCTTGAACAATTCAGTAGAAATACAACACGGGGGCCCCACTGTTAATATCAGCAGTGGGAACATGGCTGGGAACTATAGTGACAGGGGTAGAGAAGGGGCTTCCCAGTTACAACAGTTCCCAGCTTGGCAATGAAAGCCCTGAGCCCTGGTGGGTCCCAGGTGTAATTGGTTTGGCATCTCCTGTACTCTTAGTTTTTATTTCTTGACATAAGAAGTGATCTGATGAACCTCACAGACAGAAGGGTAAGCAAAATAAGCCAGATACAATAAAGTACATGTTTATGATTCTACTTATATGGCATTCAAGTTTAAGCAAAACTAATCTATGATGATAGAAATCAGAACAATGGTTGCCTCTGGGGGTGGGGATTGACTGGGTGTGGGACATCAAGATCTGAGTGGTGATTATAGGGGTGTATACATTTGTCAAACTCATGGAGCTGTACACTTAAGACTAATAATGCATCTTAGTGTATGTAAGTTAACTCTCAATAAAAAAAGAGAACATTTAAAAAGCAATGATCTCTTCATGGACAGCCAGCTCGTCTATCAAGAGTATTTGCCTTTGCTTCCCCAGTGACATGATCGGCTGCCAGGCAATAGTGTATATGGGTTCAGGCTTTGGGGTGAACAGATCTAGGGTGAAATCCAGCTTTGACACTTATAGGCAGTATGACTTGAGCCTCTAGTTTCTCATCTGTAAAATGAGGATCATAATAATAGTACCTATCTCTTAGGTTTGTCTATCATGAGGCTTAAATGAGATACTGTATACCACTTACTGGTGTTTCATCAGCCTTAGTTAGATATTCTTGCTGTAGTGACCAGACGCATAGTAGTTCTCCACTTTAATTAAAAAAAGAAAAGAAAAAAGTAACATCCTAAGGCCCTATGTCCAGAACTTCTGATTGCATTGGTCTGGGGTGGGCCTCCAGATTCAGTATTTTTAAAAAGCTACTCAGTTGATTCTTAAGTGTAGCTGTTACTGAACTCAAGTTCATGTGCACAATGCACAGTGAGGCCAAACAAACTGAAACATTGGGGTTTTGAGCAGAGAAAATTTATTGCAGGGTCAAGCAAGGAGAACAGGTGGCTCATGCTCAAAAAACCCAAATTCCTCAATGGCTTTTGGGGAGAAGTTTTTAATAGGCAAAATTTGAGGTGAGGACTGCAGGGTATGTGACTTTCTTCTGATTGGTTGGTGGTGAGGTAACAGGGCGGTGCTCCAGGAATCTCGTGCTCAGCCTGAAGTTACCATCCTCCACCTGGGTGGGGGCCTTAGTTCCTGCACAAGAGCTCAAAGATATTGTCATGTGTATCCCTTGGGGAGGAGCCAGGGTGCTGCACTATAGTTTCTTGATTGTTCCTCTTTAGTTTCTGCATCCCCTCCCTTCCCTGATTAGCAACTATTTAAATATTCCCTTTGGTATTCATGAAGGTCTAGGAGGCTGAAGGCTTTTTCCTGCAAACAAGAAACAGGGGACACGGAAAGGCTTCTGTACCTTGGAGAGCCCCACAGGGTCCTGCTTGGTTTCATGGACAGAGCTGACAACCACTGGCCTAGATTCATTCACAACTCCAATTAAACACCACCACTTCCTCCATGAAGAAGTTCCTGGCAACTCCTGCTCTAGATGTTTTCTCTCTTCTCTGAAGTTTTTCCAAAACTGAGGTATAACTGGTATGTGGTAAAGTGCAAAACTCTCAAGTTTGGGGGTCTATGAATGTTCACATATGTGTGCACCCATGTAACAGCACCCAGATCAAGAAACAAGCATTGCCTACGCTCTGGAAGACTTCCTTCACCTTCCCTGTCAGTGCCCCCCAAGAGGAACTGCTGTAGGAGAGGAAAAATAATGTTCCCTCTCCCCTTCTAGGTTCCTGTCTGAGACTCCCTTGCAATAAGACATCAACAGGAGAAAAACAAACAGACGTTTAATAACATGTATACCTCCTGTATATGTTTCTGGACTGAACTTTGGGTCTGCTCACCTGCTGCAAAGCCAATTTACTGACACCAGGTTGTGGTGAAGGAAAGTCCAGCTTTTATTGCAGGTGACAAGCAAGGAGTATGGGCGGCTCATGCTCAAAAGACCTGAACTCCCCTAAGGCTTTCAGGGAAGGGTTGCCTCAAAGGCAACATTTGAGGGGAGGGCTGCAGGGTGCATGACTTTCTTCTGATTGGTTGGTGATGAGATAACAGGGTGACGTTTCTGGAATCTTAATCATCAACCTTCTGGTTCCAACCAGTCTGGGGTCTATGTGCTTGTGTTCAGTAAGTAGTCACCATCCTCCACCTGGGTGGGTGGGTGTGTGTGTGTCTTAGTTCCTGCAGAAAACTCAAAGATACATGTCAGATTGTTATGTACATCTCTGGAGGAGGAACTAGGACTCTGTTTTATCACTGAACTATTGTCATTACTTTTCTTGTTTACCTGCTTTTTCTTTGTTTCTGCATTCCCTCACTGAAACCGAGCAGGACCCTTTGAGGCCCTCCTGGGTACAAATCCTTTCTGTGTCTCCCATTTCTTATTTGTTGGAAAAAGGCTTCAGCCTCTAGAACTTCCCTGAGTACCAAAGGGCAGGTTCAAACAGTTGTTAATCAGAGAAGTAAGGGAATGTATAAACAAAGGAGGAGCAATTAAGGAACAATAGTGCAGGGTCCTGGTTCCTCCTCAAGGAATATAAATAACAATATCTTTGCATTTCTTTGAGTTCTTCTGCAGGAACTAAGGTCCCCCGCCCAGGTGGAGGATGGTAACTTCAGGCTGAGAACAAGATTTCTGGAGCACCACCCTGTTACTTCACCACCAACCAATCAGAAGAAAGCCACACACCCTGCAGCCCTCACCCCAAATTTTGCCTATAAAAACTTCTCCCCAAGAATCTTCAGGGAGTTTGAGTTTTTTTGAGCACGAGCCACCTGTTCTCCTTGCTTGGCCTTGCCAACCTTTCTCTGCTCCAAACTCTGACATTTCTGTTTGTTTGGCCTCACTGTGTGCTGGGCACATGAACTTGTTAGTAACTGCTTGAGTCTGCTCTTTGGAACTCAGGGAAGGCCTAGGAGACTAAAGCCCTTTTCTACAAACAAGAAATGGGGACACGGAGGGACTTTTGTACTGGGGAGGGCCCTGCAGGGTCCTGCTCAATTTCAGTCCCCCCATTTCTTTGATACTCCTCAATCCTGAGGGGAACAGGGGCAGGACAGGAAAGGGAATAAAGTTTTGGATAGAAAGGATAATCATAAACTCAGCATGGAAACAGTTTTAGGGAGACTCGGTTTTGTATACAGTACATGGGAGAGACCCAGGAAAACTGAGTAACTCCCTGAAATGGCACAAGCCACCACCTTAACTACCATCTTATAAAGACAAATGATGTTGAGGGTGGAGGGAACCAGCTATTCAAGGTGAGTGACCAGGAAAACCACAGTAAACAAGGGTAAAGTTGTTATGCAGATTTAAATTGTAGCCTCCTCTTCTGACAAGAGTTTCTAGAGAGCTTCTAGAGTTTTCTTCTCTTCCTTGTACAGAGAGGGAGACACACTTAAAACTGGAGATTTCCCTTATAAATGTAAATATCTCTTACAAAAGGGTAAGTTCTCCTATGTCAGCTGTTTCTTAAAAATAATCAGCCTACAATAATCCTTATGCCAACTAGGCATATTCTGGGGTGACAGATTCTGTTCCCCTTAACTGCTGTGAGTTTTGCCTGGTGTTGAACTACTGAATATGAAATATGCAAGATTTGCTCTGGTGGCAGCAGCTCTTACCTGCTTGGTTTGTATTTATACCTCCCTCCTGTATTGTTATCCAGCCTTCCTTGTTTGTTTGTCATGTCTCCCTAGCTAGATCTTAAGCTCCTTGAAGGCAGAGATGGCCTACAAGTCTAGGATATTCCTATGCAATATGTAATTTTGTAATAGAGTCTCAGTAAATATTTGTGGAATGAACGCTAGTGTTGAATGAATGAGGGGGAAAAAAGAAGCAGTAAGCAGATAGTCAGATCAAGACAAAGGCTTCTCTCTTCATTCTCCCCCATACACACAGTTTATTTTTACTGATAACATTTTGTATAATATGGGGATTGTGCATTGTTTTTTGCTTGTGGGCGATCATGCACGCATTTGACTTTCAGGTTAGATTGTGCGTAGAAGGACAGGAGTGGATTCAAAGAATATGACGTGCAGGAGGAGAAAGGGTCAGATGGCCAAGTCAATGAGCAAGCTTGCTCTGGTCCATACTGTTGAACCCCAAATTCTAGCCCTCGCTCTGCTACGAACTTGTGTGATCTTAGGCAAGTCACTACACCTTTCTGAGCTGCTCATCCGTGGTATGACAGAGGTAATAATTTGACTCTTTGCATTCCATAGGAGGTCAGCTGAGTTTATAGCTGGGAAGGTACTTTGGACAAAAGAATTTAGGGTACTGTCTCAACAGGCAGAAAGGTGGCTAGGATCACCAAGCCAGTTAGATCAGGTTTCTGCCTTAAGGTTCAAACATGACTTGGATGAAAGGCAGCAAGGCTGAGTTCCTAGAATCATAGAATCTTAGAGCCGACAGGCATCTTAGAAACCATTCCAGTCCACCCCACTCATTTTACCTGAGTACACGGAGTCACGGAGAGATGACTTTCCCCAAGGTCCCAGTTCCCTTTTCACTGCGCTTCAAGGTTCTACTTAAAAAACCAAGTTCAGGGCTTCCCTGGTGGCACAGTGGTTGAGAGTCTGCCTGCCAATGCAGGGGACACGGGTTCGAGCCCTGGTCTGGGAAGATCCCACATGCCGCGGAGCAACTAGGCCCGTGAGCCACGACTGCTGAGCCTGTGCGTCTGGAGCCTGTGCTCCGCAACAAGAGAGGCCGCGACGGTGAGAGGCCCATGCACCGCGATGAAGAGTGGCCCTGCTCGCCACAGCTAGAGAGGGCCCTTGCACGGAAGAGAAGACTGAACACAGCCAAGAATAAAAATAAATAAATAAATAAACAAATTTTTAAAAAATCACATTCTAAAGTATTTAAAAAAAAAGAAACCAAGTTCATGTGCTCTTGTTACGGTTTGGAGACAAGAAGCCAATAGTCTGTTGTCCCAGCAAGGAAATGATCAGGACATTTGTCTGGAGCTTATGAGTTTCCAAAATCTGACCCACCATTTCAGCTCAGTCATTGTTTGCCTTTTACCTATGGGGACGACACTCCCCCAGTGTCTGTGCGTAGTGCCTACTATGTTTGCCACCCTGCTAGGTGCTGAGGGGGGTTTAGAAAAGATGAGGACCCATCCCTGCTGTCAAAGATCTGAGTGTGGGAGACAGAACTAACAATGAGAGAACAATGGAAGGCAGTATGTGATTCAGAATAAAATGAGTAGTGCAGGCAATAACTGCTGCTGAAGTTCAGAGGAGGGAGAGAGCTCTGGGAGCTGGAGGTGGGGGGTAGGGAGAGTGCAGTTTCACGTGGGCTTTGAAGGCTGGGTAGGATTGTTTATGCAGATGTAGGGGAGGGCACTGAATGTGAGTGTGTCTGCACCCATGCAGGCCTGCCAGCGCAGATGCAGAACTGGATGAGGATAACTAACGGATAGCATTTATCGAGCACTTTTTATGCACCAGATACTACATAATGTGCTGCATAATTCAACTCATTTGAAATGTGCATAATCCTAGGAATTAGATAATAGATCACTGATAACCCTTCGGCTGAGAGATGGAAACTGAGGCACAGAGAGGTAAATTG
This sequence comes from Balaenoptera musculus, assembly GCF_009873245.2. Classification (NCBI taxonomy): domain Eukaryota; kingdom Metazoa; phylum Chordata; class Mammalia; order Artiodactyla; family Balaenopteridae; genus Balaenoptera; species Balaenoptera musculus. The sequence continues at coordinate 92,589,080 of NC_045806.1, forward strand.
CCCAAGGTGACATAGCAAGTAAATGGTATAATTAGAATTAGAATCCTGGTTGTCAAAACACTTGGCTATTCTACACTTGGCAAGAGAGGAATTTGTGCCTCAGGTGAGGAAGCTGGCCTGGCTACAGTCACTAAAGACAGTCATCTTGCAAACACAGGACCCTCTAGGCCAAATTCCCAAGGAAGTTCTGCATGGATTAATGAAGCCTTTTGCTGAGTGCTATAACCTCATTCTTACTACCTTGAAGATAGGAACTTGAGGTCTCAGGCTGCAGTCATTGCCAGGAGCTCCACAGCTTTATCCTTAACGTTATGGTGCAGAGGATTTAACAAAACACCTACGGAGAGTGAATGAGTGAGCCGCTGAATCAATCCTTGTTTGTTGTTCTTTATTAATTAGCACTTGAAGAGCATCAGGCCTATGGTTGATGCTGTACAAAGCTTGGAATTAGACAAGGTTACCTGGCTCTGAGGTTACGTGGGGAAAACCAGACTTGGAAAGGATGGGAGGACAATGGCCTGATGATACAGTAGACTGTATTTCATGTTTTGAGTCTGGCTTGCAGCCAACACCAGAAAGTGTTTCCCAGGCGAGGTGCCTAACTGTGTTTTTCTGGATATTCTCTTTTTGAGTTTTCAATAAGTATTAAACCAACACGAGGTAGATTCTTAAAAGGTCTTTTTCCCGTTTCCTTGCCCAAAGGAAAGCAAACCACAGCCTATGGGTAGGAAGCAGCAGGGAAGAGGGGGTCCTGTTTCAATCAACAGCCCTTATCCAGTTCTGGGGCCCCTGCACACCCACACTGTCCTGGCAGGCCTTTCAGTGGCAGGACTCTCGGCCAAGCGCAGGTTGGGAAACAGCTGCTCCCTCACAGAGAGGGAGGAGGGAAAGAGGTCAGGGGAAGCTTCTTCTCCTCCAGCTAGAGTACGATTGAGCTCGAAGGCCTGGCAGGAGAAAGGGGAGACACAGGGCCTGGAGAGGGAGTGACAGCGGTGGGCTGTGTGGCCGGAGGTTAGAAGGAGAAACGCTGGAGCGGAGCAGGAGGGGGAAGGGCCGGGCAAAGTAGGAAAAAAAGCCTCATCCTAGTATTGGAGAGTAGGGCTGTGGCTAGAAAGGTGGGAGAAGACGCCTTCCTGGCCCCGCTCGAGTCTGCTATTTCAGGGCGGACTGGAGGAGAGGCGAACAGTAGAAGGTCACACCCAGCAGACCCCCCCAAAACCAAGCTTGACCAGCTGCTCATCACTAGACAGGCTAGTCCATTCCCCCAAGAACTTAGCGAGGGCCGGCTAAGCGCCTACTAGGTGCCCGGTGTACAAAGAAATGCCCTGGAGAACCGGGTCGCAGGAGGTGGAGTGGGTCCAAACGGCTTCGCGAAGGAGGCGAATTCCGTAGACGGTGGTGCAAGAAGGTGGCCGTGCACGCGTGCAGGCTCGGCGAGTACCGAACGCGAGGCAGGCCGGGGAGGAGAGGAAGGAGGCGGGGATTGAGCCCGGGGGAGGGAGGGGGAGGGAGGGGGAGGGAGAGGCGCAAAGAGGGAGGGTGGGAGGTGTGAAGGGTGGGAGCGGCAGGGGGAACGAGGGAGGCCGGAGAGGGGAGGAGGCGAGGCGGGGTGGCCGCAGCCCGAGGGTGGTGGGGGGGGGGCCGAGGGGCCGAGCCGGACGGGAGGGGGAGGAGAGAGGGAGGGGAAGAAGGAGGAAGCAAGCGCGGCGGCTGCAGGGGGAGGAAGACGGGGAGGAGGAGCCGTGCGCGGCGGCCGCGGCAGCCGCCGGGGGAGCCGAGTGCCGGGGCGCGGGGAGCGCGGGGATCCAAGCGGGCGCCCAGCCGGGGCCGCAGGCCGACTGCCGGTGAGTGGAGCCCCGAAGGGCGCGGCTATCAGTTCCTGGGGCCGGGAGGGAGGCGCGGGAAGATGCGGCGCCGGGATGGAGGGAGGGGGCCGGCCGGAGCCCAGCCCCCGGCTGGCCCGGCCTCCCGCCCGCCTTCCCTCCCTCTCTCCCTCCCTCCCTCCCGGCTTCCTCCCGCCGCTCCCGCGCGAGGGGGGCAGGTCCCGGGCGGGCCGCGGGCTGGGGGAGGTGCTGCCCGGAGGGCGGGCGTCTGAGCCGGGGGGTGGAGCTGGGGGCTCGGGGGTGTACCCGGGGGCGGGAGGCTGGACAGGGACGGCTCTAAATTGGCTCGGAGGGGCCAGTCGGCGGCGAAGTTGCTCGCTGGGGGCAGAGACGGCCACGCGGTTGCAGGAGTAAGCGATCCCCCTGTGGCGAGTGCGTGAGACGAGGAGTCCGGCGTCCCCGCCAGCCCCGTCGCCCTCCCCGCCTGCCCGGCCCCGCCAGCTCCCCTCCTGGCCTCCGCGTGTCCCCTCGCCGTCGCCCCCGGTTCGCTCCCGCCGCGCTGCCGGGTCCCCTCGGCCCTCTCCCTGACCCTCCCGGCCTCCGACTTCCCCTGACCCCTGCTTGCTTCGCCACTGCCCCTGTTCTCCTTTTCTTCCCTCGCTAGTTACCCCTCCCCGCCTCGTAAATTCCCGATGCAATTGCCTCTTTGAGACCTTTTTTTTTTTCCTCTCCTTCCTTTTAGATTGGCCAACGGCTCGTTTCCACCCTGCCTCGTTGGTGGCCACTGGAGAAGCGCGGGGGGCTCCCCAGACAGCCGTGGGGACAAGTTAGAGCCAGCACTTTGCCCCGGGCCTCGCGTGTAGCTTCCCGTCCCCTGCTCTAGGTGCCCTGGTGTCCGGAGGGGGGTGCGGGTGCGGGGGTGTGCCCTCCGTACATGTCCCACCACCCGGGCCACCCTCTGGGCTTGTGTTCCATCTCGCTCTTGCTTCCTGCACGGTGGTCGAGGGGAACCACTTTGCATCATGTCCCGGTATAGCTACCAAAGTCTCCTGGACTGGCTCTATGGGGGCGTGGACCCCAGCTTTGCAGGCAATGGGGGCCCCGACTGTGCTGCCTTCCTCTCTTGGCAGCAGCGGCTGCTGGAAAGTGTGGTGGTCCTGACCCTGGCCCTGTTGGAGATCCTGGTGGCCCTGCGGTACATCCTGAGGCAGACGAAGGAGGACGGTAGGGGTGGCCGTGGCTGCCAGCCAGAGCAGGTGACCCAGCGGCCAGAGGAAGGCAAAGAGAGCCTGAGCAAGAATCTGCTCTTAGTAGCCCTGTGCCTGACCTTCGGGGTGGAGGTGGGCTTTAAGTTCGCCACCAAGACCGTCATCTACCTGCTCAACCCCTGTCACCTGGTCACCATGATGCATGTGAGTCTGTTGACTTCCCCCCACCCCACCCCGGGCAGCCTCAGCCATCAGTCATTTGTGTGCTCAGGACACTTGGCAGGGTAGAGCACCACCTCATCCCTGCGGGAAGTGGGACCCTCACAACTGATTTTCCAACGAGGCGCTTTGTGTGCGGATTTCAGATTTGGCTCTCTTCTACCTCTGCACAATGCGTGACGGGCACTAGGAAAGACGAGCACTCAGGCCGCGGCCCCTCCCCTCCCAGGCCTGCCCTGGTCTTTCACAAGCAGGAAGTCCAGCCCCAGCCAGGTGCCCTTTCTGAATCACCAGTGGGGGACCATGGCCCAGTCCCCCCATTACTTCTGCCACAGTTAATTTCCCAGAGGCCTGGTGACCTTCTTTCCTGGAGGTGGTCACATAAGGTTACTGGTCTCCACTGTCGTACTTTGGGGAAATCCTTTTACGGGTTTCTCTTAATGACTCTTTCATTTGGGAGTTTACGCTCTTAGGGTGAGGTCTGCCTTTGAGTTCTGAGGTGTTTGTTGGAGCAACACCAAGCTCCTACTAACTGCACTCTGAAGCCGACCCCAGGCAGACTCATGAACTTTCCTCTGTCCATGGTGAGAGGGTATTTATTTCCTGCAAACCTCTCCATCTTACCGCTCTTATTCTCTCTCCTGAGGTCACGGTCCAGGGGTGCCCAGACAGCTGATTTCTTTACCTCCCATTAGCGGCGCTAAGAAAAACAAATGAGATTGAAAAGGAAAGTTGCCAGATACATAAAAATAATCTGGGTGAGGACCAAGAGCGAGACTGTCTTTCTGTGCTCAGCCTGTGTAGAGAGATGTTCTAAAACTATAAAATCATGGAGGAGGAGGAAGAGGAGAAAGGGAAAAAAAAATCCTTTTTAGATTTCAGGCTGTGGAAAACCTGGTGTGTTTTATCCAGGGACAGTTTTGAAACCTGTCATTAGCATCTTTGTTGCTTTTATATTTGTAGAAGGTTATTCTCAGGAGCCTTGTGATAACCCTGTGTGGGGCAGGAGGTCGAGATGCTTATCTCCATTTTAAAGGCCCGGTGGAGCCCAGGGATGGGAGGTCACTCGCCTGCAGCCAAAAGATGAATTAGCTTTCCGGGTTGGAAAGGTAATCCACCCTCTTTGGGGTTGAGGAGTGGCAGGGCAGTCTCTGGGGAGCGGCCGATGCTGACCGGCATGGCGCCGCCTACTTGTGGCCGGCATGCTTGCTAGCTCTGTGTTCTAGGTACTCCTTTGATGGCAGGTTCCTGGCCTCAGTTTCCCAGCCTGTAAAATGTGAATGGCCACAAACCCCTTCCAGTCTTGCAGATGTGGCAAGGAGGTGAAGACAGCTTTGGAATAAAGCAGCTCTTATTGATGGGATGGCTGTAAGCGTCCAGCAGGGTTGGAGTGGGTAGCATTTTCCAAAGAGGGCGTCTTGGGAAGTGATGCCATTCACAGGAAACCCAGGGCTCTCCCAGCTAGACCTTCTGTGTAAATTTGAGCCTGTCCTCTTTCTTTCTTTTTTTTGATGAATGGGCTTTTTGTTAATGAAAGGAAACAACGCATCTCAGCCGCTGCTATGTGAGGCTCTTGGGACAGGAGAGCTTTTTTTTGGATGGCAGGTGGTGAGGGTCAGAGGGTGCCTTTTCTACAAAGGGGTCTTTAGGCCTCTGACAACCACATACGTAGAAGGTCAACAAAGAACTAAATTCAGCCTGACTGGGGGCTGCTGCTGGTGTGATTACATCAAACCTGGCAGCACCATGTTTCTTTTTAAATAAAGTTATTTATTTATTTATTTATTTATTTAGGGCGGTGTTGGGTCTTCGTTGCTGCGCGTGGGCTTTCCTCTAGTTGTGGCGAGCGGGGGCTACTCTTCGTTGTGGTGCGCGGGCTTCTCACTGCGGTGGCTTCTCTTGTTGTGGAGCATGGGCTCTAGGTGCGTGGGCTTCAGTAGTTGTGGCACACGGGCTCAGTAGTTGTGGCTCGTGGGCTCTAGAGCACAGGCTCAGTAGTTGTGGCTCACGGGCTTAGTTGCTCCACGGCATGTGGGATCTTCCCGGACCAGGTCTCGAACCCGTGTCCCCTGCATTGGCAGGCGAATTCTTAATCACTGTGCCACCAGGGAAGTCCAGCACCACGGTTTTTAGTGCAGAGGGTTTTAGAGGCTTTTAGAAGGCGCTGGAGACTTCGTTCTGGCATTAATTAGTTGTGTGACTTTGGGGAAAGTACTTTTCCTGGGTCTCAGTTCTCCCAGCTGCAAAACGAGGCAGAGTTGCATTCCTAGCTCTTGACAGCCTATGTTCTGTGATTCTTTTCTCCATAAGCAGAGGCCGGGGACGCCACAGAGAGCTATTCTAGAAATGCTTTTGGCCTCCTTTCCGATTTCAGGTGGCCTTGTTCATCTTCTCATCTTCGTTCATCTTTTGCTCCCTGTGTCTTCCCAGTAAAGTACACCTGACCAGGCCACCCTTAGGGACACACGTAGATGATGTTGGCTCTCGGGGCTGACAGCTGCAGAGAGATAGATGTTTGGGGAACTATGGACTGATTCCTGTTACTTGTGCTTTTGCTGTTGTCCTGTGATTAGCTTAAACTCCGAAGCTAGAGGGTGGGGACAAAGAACAGAGTCAGACTAAGGAATTCTTGAGCCAGAGCAGGATTGTCCTGCTTTGTCCTTTACTCCTAAGTCACTGCTTTGTGTCATTTAAATAGTAACTTCCGGCCTAGTGGGGGACTTAGCCTGTGATGAATCCAACATTCCATACCTTACCTGTGGCTCTTCCTGGGAAGCAGGGACGTATGGATTTTTAAAAGTTGATGTGAGTCCTTAAAAGAAATTTAACAACAGATGGTTGGAAACAATTTTCTGACTCGGTTACAGCAATGACTAATGATAGTAAGTATGGTTAGTAATACTTTACATTTATCTAGCTCTTAACTGTTTATAAGACACTTTCACATGCATTCTCTTCTTTAGGGTTACGCTAGATGAGCTTGAGCCTGGAGAGAGGTTGTTAAAATGTTTCCTGTGACTGTGTGTATTCCACGGGGGAGATGTTGAGTACAAAGAAATGCTTTGGCAAGTGAATTAGCTGAGTTAGGCCATATTATGGCAGTGAATTCTGTGGAGTTCAGAGGTCCCAATAAGGAAAGGGAGACATTAGCTGAAATGAAAGCGGGAGCTTAGCAGAGACATTTCTGATGTGTGTCTCTCAACAGGCCGACTCAATTATGGCTTTATAGAAAGGCCTTGTTCCTCAGAGCCAGTGTAAGTTTGTAACAAGGACAGTATTGCTTTAGGCCAGGAAATGGAAGAGTTGGAGGGAAAGTGGTTAGTCTCCTTATCTCCCATTTTTCAGTCTGTAAAATATTTATTTCCAAGGCCTCGTTACACAGACCCTCATCATAGCCATGCTGCCTTTGGGTGACCGCCAGCTTGAGAAGCATAAGGAAGGGCAGTTCTTGTATCTGAGTTCTGTTCTTGATTAATATTCCTGCTGTCTGGTTTCTTTTTGGCCTCATCTGATATCTCAAGGGCCCTGGAACTGGGGTCTGGCGGAGGTTTGTATGATTACAGCAGCACCTTCTCACATCTGAACTCAAGCCGGTGATGCTTGAGTGTTCTCGGGATCAGCAAGCGCCAGGATTAACGCACTGTTATTAAACCCCTTGCTGACTATCAGTGGTGTTTACCCATTACACCAGTAAGTATTTCTTCAAGTGTGTCTAGTCCCCTTGTGCATATTATTTTGGCAGGTATGGGTTACAGGGAATGAATTTACTGACTGATTATGCTGTTTACCAAAAAAATCACCCAGCAAGTTAGTAGCAGAGGTGGCTTTAGAACCGAGCTGCCACAGTGGGAATTGGGGCTTTAGCAGGAAGAGATTCTCATAGCTATTTAAGTCCGAAAATCTACAAGTTCTTAGCAGAAGAGTTAAAATGCCAGACAATTTGACTGATTGTGTCCATAAAGACTGGTGGCCTTTTATCTCCTTTGCATCCAGTTATATTGTCTCTGTCTTAGGAACTTAACGAAAAGATCAAATTTTGGATGTCTTGTCTAATTGTCCACTTCCGGTTGGTTCTGTATGTGTCTGTGTCAATATCTCCTGATTGGGCGCTGAACTGAGTGGGGCACACAGCATATGGTGTTTAACCCTCCGTGTCTCTGTGCGTAAGGCAGGCTGGATCTCAGCTGGACATTTGCCAAATAATAATTGATGGTATTGACCCCGGAGCGCCAAGCCTCTGGTTTTTAGCCTGTAATACCTAGTGAGCCCCATCCTTTTTTTAGAGTTGCCATTGCTATTTTATTTTTCTGTCTTTACGATATATTAGAAGGCTGACTTCCACCAAATATGGCTAACCTGCTTTTGGCTCACTGTTTATTTTCCTACTTCTTCCCTCTTTGCTGAAAGCGTAGAATGGCACATATTCAAAATGGCCCTGAGCTTTTTGTGACACCTTTTGGAACTCACGGAATATACATGGGTGTATTCCATTTGCTCTGTGATGGATTTGTTTTAGAGAAAACCTGATAGATTTGAGAGCTAGGCTTTTTGTCCCCCGCCTCCTTGACTTCAGACCAACCACACCTCCTCATCCCCATCTGTTGTCTGGAGCGCTGATAACTGCTCCTGCTTGCAATTGACGTCGGTGGGGAATGGGTACAATGAGGGATCCAGCCATCTGCTGACGGGTTATCAGATGGACCGTGTCCTGTGTCATCAGTCCAGGGGGACACAAGGGGATAATGTTTATATGGGCCTCAGCGGTGAGGCATGACATTCCTTTTTAGTTTGTTTTATTTTTCCCCCAAGGAAATTGCAGAGAATTTTTCCATCTTTCATAATTACAGTCTTTGGTGGGGGGTGCTGTCCATCATAAAGGGAAGTGGTGTGGATTGGTGGATTAAACAACCCACAGACAGCCCTGGGATTTAAAATTACGATGCTAGTTTTGCTCGTGGCTTGCTAGGGAACCTGAGCAAATTGTTTAACCTTTTCCTATCTCCATCTTCTTCGTGAAATGGGCCACATGGAAACAAAGCATTTTAATCCTCTGAATAACTCTGTGGTCACTTAAACAGAGATTCCAGGTACAGCTGGTCAGAGCTGGACAATGACCAATAGATTTTTACCTCCGGCTCAGAAACTGACAAACCTCAACACCTTTTCACCTTTCTTGATAGCTATTAGAATCCATTCCTCTAATCATTTCTGTTGCTTTTCTCTGGATCCTTGCCCGTGCCTGCATACCCTTCTCATGCACAACCTATAAAACTGGGTGCTGTGACCAGAGGTCCAGCCTACACCCAGCAGAGAGGAAAGCTTTCCTTCTCAGCCTTTTCTCACCATGCACTTGTTATTACAACCCAGCGTGGAGCTTGCTATTAAGTAACAGTATGTGGCTGGCTCCTACTCGGGGTGATCCACAGGATCCCTGGATTTTTGTCCCTTTGCCATAGATGTGTCTCCTTCATCGCTGTCTTCGTGGGGTCTGTCGTGAGTTCCTCCCCTCTGCAGATCCTCCTGAAGAGTCTCCTCTGTGAAACTTTCCAGTTGACCTTGACTCCACACGTATTCCACTCATTCCAGTAACAGCTTTTGTCCTCCTTTCCTGACCCTCTGAATATTCCTCAGACTATTTGGCTCTTTAACATATGCCTTTGTATACACGTAGGTAATTCAGTGAGTGTTCGACTGGGTTGCTTGTTTTTGCATGTTTGTTCATTCTCCACCATTAGCGTAAACACTTTTCTTTAAGGAAAGGAGTAGTGTCTTTTTTTTTTTTTTCTTCCCTCTGTAACTCCCTGCAGAGCTTAATACAATACATGCACATTAATTTTTTAATGTGTGCCTGGATAATGCTGGCTGGCTGACTGACTGTTTTCTTCCCCTTTTTCATTTTCCCTCTGATGGTTCTGTCTGTGTTCCCTTGAGGTCTCCTGGGCACTGTTCCTATGTCTCCTGTACCCATTAAGAGAATCTCCTGTCTGTTTTTTGAAATAGCCAGAGGAGAGAGGTGGTTTTGCCTCCAGCTCACACATCTTTTGGTTCCATCACAAAGAGCTGGTTATTAGGAACTGCAGCCCATTCTCTGCCCCAAGTATCTGCTCCCTTTCATTGCTGTGAGGAAATTACGCTGTTGGATCTTGGTCTGAAATCCCTTGGTTTGACATCTGGAAGTGTCTACTTTCTTCTTTTCCTTCCTTAATATCAGACACATTAAAAAAAACGTTATTAGTCTGGTGACTCACTTTCCATCTCTTTCTCTCCCCTTTTGTATTTCTCAGTAGGTAGCTCACTGTCATCATACGTCACTGAAACACCCTCTGCAAGAAGAGCCAGGCTTCTCAACTTCTGGTCTTTCATATCTTTTTTTTTACTTTATCTTTTTTTTCAGCTTTGTGAGGTATAATTGACAAAGAAAATTGTAAGATATTTCAAGTGCACAACATGATGATTTGATGTACGTATACACTGTGAAAGGATTCCCCACCCCCCATGGAGATCCATGGTCTTTCATATCTTTTGTTAAATTGAGAGCATCTTCTGCCAGTCACTGGATGAGTGGACCTGAGGAGACTATGGGTGTGGAGTGCAGTGCTTCTCGAACTTTCTTTGTGAAAAATTCCCTTGGAAGCTTGTTCTAATGCAGATGCCTGGCTCTCTACTCAGGGAGTCTGAGTAGGTCTAGGTCCTATAGGGTGAGGATGGGAATGTGCATTTATTAGAAGCTCCCGAGTGATTCTGATGCTGGTGAGCATTGGACCCCACTTGGAGAGACATTATCTAGCGGCTAAAGTATGAGGTGGGATGTCGGTTCAAATGCTCCTCCTGACTGGTGTGAATCTGGTGGCCTTTGGGCGGGCGTTTAGTCTTCTGGTAGTACCTCAGTATTTGTGTGGGTGTTAAATAATGTGGCTGAAATGAGAGGTTGAGGGCTCCAAGTTACTGTGAGGTGGATTTTAAGGTAGCTTTAGAGTTCCAGTGGCTTGTTGGGTCCCTAGGGGTTACGTCGGTGGAGGATTTCGGCCAGGCCTCCTTTGACACCTTCCAGCCCTTCTACACTCCCTTCCCATCCTTCCAGTGTCTGAGATTTTTGGGAACTAACGAGAGGAAATACTGACACAGAGTTATTGCATACTAATTTTCTATGTGCAGGGCTTTTGTTTTAAATGCTCATGGGAGTGTATTCATTCATGTATCCATTCAGCAAACATTTATCCAGTGCCTGTTGTGTGTCAAACATTGTGCCAGGCACTGGAGATTCAAAGATAAATAAGAAACATTCTTTGCCTTCATGTTGCTCACAGTTGAGATGACACAGGCAAGAAAAAAGATCAACTAATTTACAACATGACATGTACGGTAACAGATTTGAACAAAGCATAGAGGACAGAGGGTCTTTTTTTTTTTCTAGTGCAATTAAGGAAAGCTTCCTAGAAGAGGTGACATTTGACTCACAAAGGAGGCATGTTAGCTCCTTGAGAGCAGGGGCCCTTGTTTTCTATTCTAGCGCCTCGGACAGGGCCTGCCACATAGTAGGTGCTCAGTAAACATGTGTGAATGAATGAGTAGGAAGGAAGGGGTGTTGCAGGAAGGAAGGGGATTCCAGGCATAGGAAACAATACATATAAAGGCCCAGAGTTGCTTCCTGTTTCACAGGAAAGCTTCTCAACTCTTACCTGGAGTCATTCGATTGTTATTATCAGGGGAAGATATTTTTTCATATTTCTCCCTTGGCAAACCAAGGAATGCTCTGTCATTTCTGGCCCGTTGATAAGACAGCTGCAGTTGCCTACGAATCCTTGATAGGGGGCTTGTGAGATAGAGAATTGTGTTCTCTGTGCTGTCCCAAGGAGGGCTCACACGGTCAAGGACAGACACACAGAACACTGATGAGAGTGAGCTGACATTAAATACAGGAAATGAGATAGCAGGCATCCCACCTGTGACCAGAAGATGATTTTTAGCGGCTCATGGGGTGCTCGCTGTCCCCACGGATTCCACAGCAGAACTGATGAAATGTGATGCTATCCTACCTTTCTCTTTTCTGTTCTCTTCCCTGTTTCCAAGTCTTTCCCCCCGACTCACTCCATCCAGGTTTGCCTCTTTCCAGAGTGCTCAAAGCTCCGAATCAACCCCTTGTATTGATACATTTCAAAATACCCGTTTCATCAGAGGAGGTCATATCGCCCAGGAAATCAGGAAGAAATCAGTTCCATTCAGGAGGTTCACACTGAAGTGCGAATGGCTCATAGACTCAACTGGGCTGGGGGAGGGCAGGAATTTTTAAAAGGGCCTCGTTACCCTTACTCTAAATGGTGGGGTGTGTCCCAGTGTTTTTGAGCAGGTGGCCTTTCCCGTGTTCCTTACCCAGTTTTTGGCCTCCCTCCTGCTCCACACCCCACCATCCCCCCGAGAACTGGGGTTATCAGTGTCTTGCTACCCTACTTGCTGGACCCCCAGGGTAAGTCTCCCTCCAGGGTGCTTGGATGCAGCAGATTTAAAGCTGAAGGCCTGGGGAGGATTCCTCCTCTTCTGGGTATGGTCCTCTCTGTTTACTGAGCTCTTTCCCTGGGAAAGAGCTGCCAGCTAAATAGGGCATATGGCTTGCATGTCCGTCAGCGTATGGTGTGTCAAGGGACGCAGACCTGTTGTGAGCCCGAGATCCTGAAGGGGAGGGTTGGGGGGATCTCTCCGTTGGCTGTGCTTCCTTAACAGTAGCTGTTGGAGCAAATGCCAGAGGAGGAAGGGTAGGATGAGTCCGGTCCTGGGCCTGTGGCTCTGCGGAAAGGGAATAGACGGGAGGTTAGAGAGGACTGGCCTGTTGGGCGGGAACAGTTCGAGCCGTGTCCTGTGGGCAGGTGTTTAGGTGGGTAGAAGAGCGAGAAGCGGGGATTATCTGGAGGAGAAAGGAGGCATGAGCCCATTCTAATTCCATCCGGGTGCCTCCAGTCTCCCTGTCTCCATCGCACATCAGTGGTGGTGTAAACTCAGGGTGTATTTTGCCTGTGAATAGAATCGCCTTTGCCAGTCGACCAGCTGTGTTTGCAGAAAGACTCTGTGCTCAGCCTGTTGCTAGCAAAGAGACATTTCATTCAGGTGCTGATTAAATAAGGCACAGAGCCAGGTTGCACATTAAGGCCCTTAACTACGGCTCTGGGAGCCCCTGGGTAAACACTTATTAGATGTTCTGGGCAGAGTATTAGCAGAGGCTGCTGGACATGAGGTGCTTTCTTCAGAAATCAAGTTAGGGGAAATTGGCTAGGAGAGAAAGGGTCTAGAAAGGGTCTTGCTTCTCTTTTCCTAGACTCGTCAGGTCCAAGCTGCTGGCATGTACATGGAAGGGCTAGACAGGTTTCCTCATTGGCATTTACTTGTGAAGCTCTCACTGGGACCCAGTAGGTTTGGACTGGGACACAGCAAGGATCCTGGCTAAGTGAAGTAGGGCACTAGAAATGCCTCCTTTTCCTAATGCAAACTCAGCTTAGTGGATTGAGCTTTTGGACCATATTTCCTGGGTATGTATTTGAGCTCCATCATCATGTGACCTTAGGCATGTTACTTAACTGTTATCAACTTCAGTTTCACTCATCTGTAAAATGGGAGTAATAATAGGACCTACCTAATAGGGCTGTTGCGAGGATTAAATGAAATAATTTAAATCAAGCATTTAGCAGAAGTTCTGGCTCATTGTCAGCACTCAATAAATGTGAGCAGTTTTTCATAGTACAGTTGGCCATCTGTAACCATGGGTTCTACTTCTGCAGATTCAACCAACTACAGATTGAAAATATTCAGGAAAAAAAAATTCCAGAAAGTTTGAAAACTCAAAACTTGAATTTGCTGTGCACTGGCGACTGTTTACGTTTCTTTTACATTGTATTTCCAACTATTTACATAGCATTTACATTGTATTAGGTATTATAAGTCATCTAGAGATGATTTAAAGTGTGTAGGAGCATGTGCGAGGTTACATGCAAATACTACACCATTTTATACAAGGGACTTGAGCATCCACAGATTTCGGTATCCGTGGTGGGTCCTGGAACCAATCCCCTGCGGATAGCAAGGGACTATTGTAGTAGTAGCAGTACAATATATTTCAAGGCACACTGGGTAAAAGCCGACTCTAGGGTGGTAAAGGCCTGGGTTCAAATCCTACCACTAACTGTGTAGCCCTGGGCAAGTTACTTAACCTCTCCAACCCCTAGTTTCCACATTTGTAAAATGGAATAATAATTATACCTACCCTGCAGAGCTGTTGTAAGAATTAAATGAGTAAAAATGAGACAATACTAATAAAGCGCTTAAGATAGTAGACAGTCAATAAATTTTTTGCTGTGATGTGATGTGTGATGATGCTCATGAGCTTCGTTATCCTTATTATGGCTGCTGCTGCTGTGAGCTTGGACACCTGATGCTGGCAAAAGATGATAGAGATTAGATACAGGAAGGCAGCTTTAAGAATCTCACCCCTCCCCCCAAAAAAAATCTCACCCAAGAGAAGCTTCCCTGGCATCTTTGTTTCATGTGGTAGGCACCCACATAATCTCTGCAGGGCAGGGTGGCTCGACTGTTGGAGGCCTAAGGACAGTTTTGTGGGGAATTTGGAAGTTACTGTAAATCACCCAGCCCTTTCTGAAGCATTTGGAGGATGGCTGTCATTGGTAGGAAGCTTGGCTTTCCAGGGACCTCTGGGCTTAATTACTGCTGCTCTTCATCAATGGGCTGGCTCTCTGGTGCCAGCTATCTTGAGATTGGTAGCCTAGGAAACCAACGAGTACATGACAGAAGTAGGAAAGGAGTGGTTTGGGGGTGGGCAGAGACAGGTGCGTGGATTTACTTTTTCCTTTTTCATTAATTTCTTTTGACCGAGGGGAGTGCAACTTGCTCAAGTGCCGCCTGTTCCCAGGGTTAAGAAATTATTGGAGGACAAAGGACTGCTCCCAGAGCTCCTAGGAGAAAGGCAGGTTAAAAGTAGACCAGTGCTTTGCCTGACATGTCAGCAAATGGACCAAAAAAAAAAAAAAAAAAAAAAAGACAATTCAGTATCTCCCGGATATGGGAAACCTGTCTCAGTTTTGAAGGCCAGCTACTCTTTCAGAACTGGGACCTCAGCCACGAGTCACTAAAGGGAGGCCCCCTTTAATGAAGTGTAGCCTTCCAGGGCCAAGGCCTGGGTCATGTGATTTCACAGCCTTGGGGTTGGAGTGCCCTACCCCACCCAGCAAGGCCATTGGAAGACCCCCAGGCATGTTCCCAAGCATTGTGTGTAAATAGGCAGTTCCTTAGGTTAAGGTCATGTTTTAATAATGTAATAATCCTGGTTCCCTGGTTGGAGCTGGCTTGGAGGGCCTTCCTAAAACAAAGAGCAACCCTGAGAAATTAGGGGAGACTGTACCAAAGGGTCTCCTTCGTATCACCACTTGTTCCTTGTCGCTTTGCATTTGTCAAGACTTTCCTTTTTTACGTCCCAGGCACTTGAGCGTGTGCGCCTGTTGCCGCGCTTTATTCCCTGCGCCCTGCAGGAATGTTCACGTGCATAAGTGCCTTATTATCTTCAGCACTTTTACACTTGGCCCCTTGGGCTGCCCCTGCTGCCGGCTGCTGCTTCACGTGGGCCTTTCTCCCCATTTCCCGGGCCCCCAGTCGCAGGAGGACTCTCAGGGTCCCCTGAGGAAAGGGCGCCCGGTTTTACCTTTGGATTTCCATTCCCCTCGCGGCCCCGCACTGGACTTTGCAGTTCAGCTGTCCTCAGCATAGCCCTGCAAGCTAGCACCAAGCCAAGGTCATGTTTTCCTGTTTGCTGGTGGGGTTTCTGGCCAGTGAGCAAAGAGAAACAGATTGACCCCCCCAGGCCTGTGGCTGTCCTCCCCCCCGGGCGGGGCTGTCGGCGGGGAGGGGTGCCGTCTTGGCCCTGGGAAGTCAGGGGAGGGGTGACCCTTAGGCCGAGGCTGCTTTCGCTTCCTGGGGAAGAATGCAAAGCCCGCCGGGTCACAAGGGTCTCCTGCCTGGCTGAGCGGTGTTTGGCCATACCTCACAGTCAGGGCTGTGTTTGCTCAGATGGACACACGTGGAAACCAGGCTGGGATCATCTTCCCAAGTTTCTTACTCCCCGCTTTGGGTCTGAACTGAAAAACAATTTGCAAAGTACATTGTGGTCCGCACCTGTTGTTGTTTTTTTAATCCCCCTTTCCACGGCCAGTTTGCAGCAAACTGAGGATTAAGCCGGGCTCCTCCCACTTGCATTTTCTCTTTAGTTTCCCTTGGGGTTGGGTTCTCACTTTCCGGTCAGAACTGTCCATCGACATTAAGGACAGTTGGTACCGCTGCTTATTTAGGGTCCTCCCTCACCCAGACCTTTTAAACACCATAAACCTGCAATAGGGTCAGATGGACAAAAAGGAGTTTAAGAGAAAGAGCTCGTTATAATTTTTGGTTATCTCTGTACACTTTGAAAGTTAGGAGTAGTAGTGATAATAATACTTGTAACATTTTGAGCATGTATTATATGCTCCAGGCACTGTGCTTAAGTCTATTGCCTATATATTACCTAATTTGCAGCCTTCCACAAAAAGGTCATTTTTGTTTTATCTAATTCTTCTTTCTCTCGGTTCTAGCTGATTCCTCCTTTGGTCGACTTATAGATACTGGAGAAAATATTCGAGCAATACTTTCCTGGGTTGAAATGGCAGAGTGATGCCAGGTCAGAGCTGAAAAAAAATCTCAGAGATCATCTCCTCCCTCATTTTTCCAGATGAGCAAACTGAGACCCAGAGAGGTGAAGTGACTTGCCCAAAGTCACACAGCTCAACAGAAGCAGAGGTAGATCTCCTGACTCCCGGTTCACTGTCTCTCTCTAGTACCATACATGGCCTCCTTCCACCCCTAACCATTCCAGCATAAAGGGAGATGGACTTTTGTTCTTGCCCACTAGTAGAGAAACAGAAATCATGTGTTTTTTTGAGCATGATTGTCTTACAGACTTGAAAGCGAGGATCTCACGGCTGCGGGCCACCTCTCTGCCTGACTGCTATAGCAACTGCTTTTTCAATGTGTTTTTCTGCCCTTGCTCCCTCTCTTCCGCAGAGGAGCCAGGCTGTAGTGCCACCATTGCTTGCTGCTTGTCCTGGGCAGGTGGTCCAGGGAGTCGTGTACGCTCAGTGAGCCTGTATGTCAAGCCAGTGTGATCTGCTGCGAGATAACTGGTTGTTTGGAAATGGGACCCATTCACTTGGGACTATAACTGAGGTCATCATTTCTTTCCTCTAAATAGAGACCTGCATCGTATCCTAGTGAACAGTTGTATGAGGCTCCACGGCAGGGGAGCAAAATCAGAAACTTTGGCAGAAGTGAGTGACAAAGGTCAAAGAGGAAAAAGGTCAAAGTAATCTGCCAACCCCGTGGGAGAGGTCAGTTCATCTCGGTAAACAATGTAGAGTAATAGAAAGAGCACAGGATTAAGTATTAGACAGACCTGGGCCTTGGATGTAGGTTTCTGGTTGACAGAACCTAGTAGTTTTGGCTAGTCAGGTAGCCTCTCTGTGCCTGATCTTCTTATATGATACAAAGTGTGGTAGTTAAGAGTTCAGCCTCTGGAGTCAGACTGGCCAGGTTCAAATCTTGGCTCTGCTGCTTTCTAGCTGTGTCGCTTTGGGTAAGTTACTTGACATCTCTGGGCCTGTTTTCCTTCTCTGTAAAATGGGGATAATAGTATCTACTTTGTGGTTTTCTTGTAAGAATTCAATACGTGGCTACATGTGAAGTATTTAGATCAGTGTCTGGTGCATAGCAAGTGTAGAGTAAATATGATAAATAAGAGTTATGGCTGTTGTATCTGTAAGATAGGGATGATCTTTGCCCTTCATACCTCACAGTCAAGTAAAATAAGATATGTTGAACGTGTCTTGTAACTAGAAAACACTATCTAAATAGGAAAAATCATCTTTTGAGGGCATGAACATTCAAAGGATTATTAGCCCATTGTTTTTAGGATCAGATATTGGTGGATATTTCTTTGATGATCTGGCAAAACGAAGAATAGTAGGTTAATGTGTAGGGTTATATAAATGCTGGGGCCATAAAGCAATGTATGTCCTGCTTTTTCCCTCCTAGTGTACTTAAGAGTGCTTAAAAGCCAAGTAAAGTGGTTGGAGGATTTGGAGTGAAAAGCAAGGATTATGATACTTTTCCCTCATGGCCCCTATCTTAGTTAATGGCACTGCGGTCCATCAGTGACCCAGGTTAAATCCCTTGAAACCTTGACACATTTCGATTCCTCTCTTCCATCATCATAGTCTCTGAGTCATTTTGATTCCGTCTTCCATTATTTCTCCCATCTGTCTCTTCCTTTTCTTCTTTGATTTCTCTGCCCTAATTCGTCTGGTTGTTTATCATCATCATCATCATCACCCCCATCTGGCTTATTAACAGCAGCTTCCTGACTGATCTTCCCTTCTCTAGGGGTCTTTCTGCTCTGTCCATCCCTTACACTGCTGCCAGAAATGATACAAGGAAAATTCATGTTGGGTCCTGCCATTCCCTTGCTCAAAAGCCTTCAATAGCTCCCTATTGCCTTCGGCAAGGATAGCAGATATAGCTAGATAAATACACCTTACGGTGCCCCAGGCCAACCGTGCTAATCAAAACATGAGCATGCTTTCCCAACATGTGTCTCCATGTAAGTTCAGAATTGCCTTTAGCATAGTATTTTAGGCAGCAACTATCACTCAGTCAGAGAGTGGCAGATAAACCCTTTAGGGAAAGCCCAACTCCTTATGATAGGATTCAGGATCTTCTGTGATCTTCGTTTCAACCTTTTCCCCAGCTTTGTCCTCTAGTATTGTTTTTTTAATAAATTTATTTAGTTATTTATATTTTATTTTTGGCTGCATTGGGTCTTCATTGCTGCGCACAGGCTTTCTCTCGTTGCGGCGAGCGGGGGCTACTCTTCGTTGTGGTGCACGGGCTACTCAGTGAGGTGGCTTCTCTTGTTGCGGAGCACGGGCTCTAGGCATGAGGGCTTCAGTAGTTGTGGCATGCAGGCTCAGTAGTTGTGGCTCGCGGGCTCTAGAGCACAGGCTCAGTAGTTGTGGCGCACAGGCTTAGTTGCTCCGCAGCATGTGGGATCTTCCCGGATCAGGGCTCGAACCCGTGTCCCCTGCATTGGCAGGCGGATTCTTAACCACTGCGCCACCAGGGAAGTCCCTGTCCTCTAGTATTGATACATTCTTTCATATGTGCTCTGATCCAGCCACATGTACCATGAACTTCCATGCTTCTTTGACTCTGAGTTTATACTTTGTTCATGTTATACCCTCAGCCAGAAATACTTTCTTTTCTCTTCCTGTTGAGATGCCAGTCATCATTCAAGGCTCAGCCTAAACATTCCCTCTTGTGAAGCTTTCTTCAAGCCTTCATGCCAGATTTAGCCATTCTTGTCTATTTTAGCATTTTATTCTGCCTTATATTACATAATTGTTTATGTCTCTCCCCCACTCCTTAGTGTGTGTGTTCCCTGAATGCAAGATCTGTGTTTTATTGATTTTTTTTTTCTATCCTGCACAGCATCTAGTACATACTAGACTCCTAATTTTTAAAGAAAATTTAATCGGGTCTAGTCCATTCCCTTTGTTTTTCGGATGAGGAAACGGAGGCTTAGAGGAAAAGGTCAGGTGTTCATTCGGGGATTTGTTGAGTCTCAGATGTTTGAGACGTCGAGGCTGGAGTGAACAGCAGGCAATTGAGATGTGGTTGGGCTGGCAACGTGACTTAGAGAAGATGGAGGGGCAGAAGATGCAAACACCATGCAAGCCAGGGGAGAGAAAGAAGAAAAGGATTCTGTGAAATGCCTACTTTTGTGGGCAGAAGAAAAGACTCAGTGAAGCAAAAGTGGAAAGACACCCAAGAGAGTAAGGAGTTTCATGAAGCAGGTCCTCTATTGTCATGTGAGGCAAAGAGGTTGAGACCAAGGAGGACTTGAGAAAAGGCACTTGGAATTGGTGAGTACAGGCTGGTCCTGTGGGCAGCCGTCCACCCATTTGTAAATAGTTACCTTAGAAATGTTTGTGTGTGAAGAGTTGTGTGCACGGACGTTATGGCATCAGAGAAGATTGGGAAACAGCTCGCCAGTGGCAGAATGGTAAATCCAGCCAGTGGAGTATTGTGCAGCTTATAAAAGGGAGGCTGATCTCTGTATTCCCTTTGAAAGATATTCACAGTATATTGTTAAAATTTTAAAAAAAAGACAAACTGCAGAACAGTATGTATGATAGGAACCCATTTCCTAAGAAAACAAACCACAGGCCCTTGTATATGTGCGTGTTTCTGAGCACGTTGTAAAAGCCTAGAAGAATGTGTACCCAGTAGTGTTTACTCCTGAGTGATTAGGGAGAGGGGGGGGACACCCTCACTTTATACTTAACACATTTCTGTATTGCTTGAATTTGGTGTGAGTACAAATTTCTTGAGTAATTAAGAAGAAATATTTTTGTAAAGAAAGAAAGGAGATGGTTGGCAGCCTGGGAGAGCAGTTTCAGTAGAAGAGAGTCAGCGGATGAAGGAAGCCAACTCGAGAGAAGATCTGGCAACTGAGAAAGCATCATGTGTTCGGGAGGCTGTGCCCACAGGGGCCTTGCTGCCTGTGTGGCTGGCGGGAGAGGAGCAGGGAGCACAGGGAGACGCTAGAGTTAAGGCAGCAACCCCATGGCCAGGAGGTTCAGCTGAACGGGGAGGGATCAAGTAGAAGAGTAGCAAGGTGGCCTAGAGGCAGGCAGAGGCTGATGAAGAAGGAATTAAACAAGCAAACCAAAGTGGGCGTGTGTATATAAGGGGGGCAAGGGAGAGGATGGGGTCGGGGGAGAGACTGGCGGGGGGCCCAGCTGCAGTGGGAGCAGAGCACACTCATAGCTGTAAGGAAACATCCGCATGAGGCAAAGAGTAGCGCAGTTGAGAAAGGGACAAATTAAATATCAATTTTAGGAGTAGAGAAGCTTCCCCCCAAAGGATGAGATCTCAGGCCAGTTAAGCCTCCAGTAGAGTGCTTGGGGCTGAGGCTGGACTAGCTAATTGCCTTCTCTGACTAACCGAGGGTTAAGAAAGCCCCTCTTTAAGTTTTGCTGGCCAAAAATGTTTTGGCAGTGGCAGAGTTATCTTAATGGCTCAGAGAATAGTCTGGTGAGTGACCAAAATGGGATTTCTGTGGCTTTGCAGGCCTCCAAGTTGAGTTATCTGCTGGACCTGTCACTAAGCTTGGGATTAAAGGTGGAGATGGAGAAGGCGGAGGCCAGGAGTCCTCAACCCTGGCTGCACCTACAGTCATTAAGGAAGCTTTTAAAAATACCAATACCTGTTGCCCTCACCCCACTCTTATCTAATTGTATGGGCTGGGGGCCTGGACACCAGCAATTTTTCAGGCTCCTCAAGTGATTTTAGTATGCAACTAGGATTAGAAGCCACAAGTGTAGAAGACGGGATTAAATGTGTTCTGAGCCTAGACTGGCCCTCGGAAGCTTGTGTGTTTGTGTGCGTGTGTGTGTGTGTGTGTGTGTATTTAACACTATTTCAATACACGTATTTTGTCCTGTGTATTCCCAAAGCCTGTGGGTGCATCACTAGTAAAGCGCTCATCCCACTGTGTGCTAGTTAGTTGCTAGCCTATCAGGGGAGATCTAAGATCTAAGATGTAAAATTCAGGAGTTACTCAATAATAGTAACTGTGCTTACTGGGCCTCGCACTGGGTCAGGTTAACTGACTCACCCTGACTCATAAAGCTTATAGGACGAGTGCCAGCACTAGGCCCAGGTCTGCCCCTTTTGCAGTACAGAGCAGAGCGCCTGGCACCTACGTGTTCAATCATTGTCACGTGAAGTGACAAGGAGCTTTGATTTCTTGTGCAATGCTGCTTTTTATTAAAAGCCCGGGAATGGTAAAATCTGACATATTTGAAAAGTCTGGTGGGAGAGAGGCTTGCGAACTGCCTGGCATGTGAAAAGCTTATGATATGCCAGGCACTGTGCGGCGAATCTGTATCACTCAGCATCTATTATGCAATTACTCTGAGCCGAGCATCATACTTGGGACTGTGAGATACACAAGGAAAATCAGATACGGTTTCTGCTCCCCAGGGAGCTTATTATCAAGGCTCAGTTATAGTCTAATTACTGCATTTTTATGTGGAGAACTTACAACAGGAAAACGATAAGAGGTCAGAGGGCCTTTGAAGATCCTGTAATTCAAACCCTTCATTTTGCAGTGAGGGAAAGAAGCCCAGAGCGGGAAGCGACTTGCCCAAGGTCACACCACTTGGGACGGGGCAGAGCCGGGGCTGGCGTGCCGGCTGTCTCTCTTTGAGGTCCTTTTACAGTGTTCTGTTGATCAGTTGAAGGACAAGTGAACCGAATGGCCCACGTTAAAACTTTAACTAGAATTCCGCTTTGTGCTTTATGCTCCCAGCTTCCTTACGGTTGAGGGAGGGGAGTTGCATTTTAGTCTTTCTTAAAACCTTGCCTGGAGAGGGCCAGCACTGGTTACCACTGGAATTATAGCTCAGGCCCAAGAGGCCTTAAAGATGGCACATTTTCCCTTTACTGAAACAGCCACTGACTCTAAGCCCTCTGTGTCTAATTATGGCACTTTTTCTACTCTTTCTAAGGGGCTTTCCCAAGCTTAGTAGGTTTATGCCTTTTCTGCCTCAGTCACTCCTTTTTGTGTGTGTGTGTGTGTGTGTGTGTGTGTGTGTGTGAAGCTTACCTTAGAGGAAGGAGGTGTTACGTACGGTCCTGAGAATTAGTGCAGTGGGACAGGTTCCTAGTGGTGCCAGCATCAGACTGTTTCTTTTAGCCCTGTTCCCTGCCGGTTCCCAAGTCCAAAATTCAGTTCCAAGTCTGGCGCTTTCTATGAAGAGTCAGGTGTAATTCAAGGTAGAGATTCTGGGTTGCTCTTCCCTGAGCCCCTTCCACACACAGACAGGGTTCAGGGAGCTGACAGCTCGGCCTTCCGCTGTGTCAGGTTGTGGTAATAGTCACAACTAATATTGATTGAACACCCTGTGGGATCAATGCTGTTATTGGCATTTCTGTTTCACAGGTGAAGATAACAAGATTCAGAGAGGTTAGGTAACATGCCCAAGGTCATACAGCTAGAAAGTGGCCAAGCTGGTATGGACAGCTAGGTCCGCCTGACTCCAAGGCTGGTCTTGTTAACTATTAGGCTAGTAGAGTTTGTCATTTAAAGAGATTACCAATGACATTCTTCATATCGATGAAGAACTATCTGCCAGTTTTCTGCAAGCCCATTTAAAGAACTAGTCAGACGGGAAGAGTCCCACGTAGTAGAGTTCTGTTTCACTGTGGGGCGGACTGTATTGGGAGACCTGCCAGTCACCAGCACTGCAGGGTCAAGTAAGTCACTTCCCATCTCTGGGATTCACTTTCCACATCTGTAAATGAGGGTTGGACCAGATGATGGGTAAGATCCCTCCCAGCTCATACATTTAATGACACTTGGGTTCATTTCTCACTTCCTGGCAGAATGGAAAAGTCAAGGAACTGGATGAGGGATAAAATGCATCAGAAGTGTGAAAGTGGGGAGAATCTCATAGTGCTCCCAGGAGCTTCCTGGATGGGTCAGTTAACCTCAGATGGTTTTATCATGCTTTAGGCAGTTACACATTGGTTCTGGTTTTCCTCAGGAATTTATAAAGAAATAGTTTCTTTTCAGTTAGCTCCTTCCCCACATCAAAAATTACCAGCTTTCTTAAAGTGGCTGTTATTTAATTTCAGCCCTTTGTAGTCGCTGAAAGTATTTCTAAAGATCAAGTAAAGACTGAAAGGGTAACAGGGCACTTAAATCTGGGGTGCTCATATTTTATTGGTCTGGGTTAGAATTACTAGAAGTTGTGTTCTGTTTTGCAAGAGGGCTTTGGGAGACG
This sequence comes from Balaenoptera musculus, assembly GCF_009873245.2. NCBI lineage: Eukaryota > Metazoa > Chordata > Mammalia > Artiodactyla > Balaenopteridae > Balaenoptera > Balaenoptera musculus. The sequence goes on from NC_045806.1 coordinate 92,612,261, forward strand.
GTGGTTTCTAGAAGAGAAGCAATCTAAACGGCAGGTTGTACGTGCAACTTTTATCTCCCTTCAGAGTTTAAGAGCAGGTAGATCCGTAACTAGGTCTAGTGTAGTTGACCTTGCATTTATCTGTTTCGTCATCAAAAATCATCTTGTATTCAAGAACACTTAAGGTTAATAATCTATAAAACCTGTGTGATGCTGCAGTTAGAATGGTAACTTTGATCTTAAAAAGTATTTTTATGTTATCCTTGGGGTGTGTGGACATGTGTGTTCTTGAACCTGGGGGCTCTTATTTTGGATCATACGGGTATATCAATCAACTTGCATCAGGCAGGGCCCTGAGGGGCTGCCCCCAAAGCCAGGCTCTGGTTTCCTCTTCTGCCCATTAAGATTAGGTACTGCCATTAGGAGGAACAAAATTATTTACTTGGGGACAGGAAGGGGAAGCCCTGACATACAGAAGGAGTTAGGGGCTTCCCTGGTGGCACAGTGGTTAAGAATCTGCCTGCCAGTGCAGGGGACACAGGTTCGAGCCCTGGTCCGGGAAGATCCCACATGCTGCAGAGCAACGAAGCCCGTGCGCCACAACTACAGAGCCTGCGAGCCACAACTACTGAGCCCACATGCCACAACTACTGAAGCCCGTGCACCTAGAGCCCGTGCTCTGCAGCAAGAGAAGCCACTGCAGTGAGAAGCCCGCGCGGGGTCAGTAGTTGTAGCGCACGGGCTTAGTTGCTCCACGGCATGTGAGATCTTCTCAGACCAGGGCTCGAACCCATGTCCCCTGCATTGGCAGGTGGATTCTTAACCACTGTGCCACCAGGGAAGTCCCTTTCTGTGGGTTTTTAAAAAATATTGCTCAGTCATGCCACAAAATGGCAGCAGCATTTTATCTGCTGCCACTTTATATAAACACTAACTTGGATACCCTTCTGTTTTGCTGATTTTTCAGTCTTCTATTCACATAATGATTATTTGCATTCCCATTGGAATTGTGGTCTCTGGTCTCAGAAGGAGAATTGAAATCCATAGCTTCATTCACATAGTACCCACTTCCCTCCTTTATTTCTTTCTCTTCTAGCTTGGTGCAGGGCTTTGCAGACAGATCTGGGTTTGAAGCTAATTTCTGTCACTCATGAGCTCTGTGCTTTAAGTAAGTCACCTAATCACTGTCTCATTTGTAAAATGGGGCTAAGAATTCTATCTCATCAGGTTATAGAAAGAATTTAAATGAGTTAATATTGGTGAAGCCCTGAGAAGAGTGCATGGAACGTAATAGATGCTCAAAAAATATTAGTTACTGTCTATCCCCTTCCCCCCAAGAAGTGGAGCCAGTAACAAATAACAGCCTTTCTTCGAATATCTCCAGAAGCTCTCCTGGCATTAGTCTGCCCTAAGGGGCTGAGGTTTGCCTTGTCTTTTGATGATGAAGAGTAACCAACCAGAACTCTGGATTTCAACCTCACAGGAAGCTTGAAGTTGTTGACTTTTGCTGCCAGTTAAAAGAGTTGGGAAGATTGGGGTGGAAATCTCCAGAGAAAAAGTGTGTGTTTTTGCTAATTGTGCTGTAGACAGCAGGGTGTATGAGTAATGAGCTGTATGTTGCCTGTGGGAGTTCAGTGCCCAGCCTAAGGGACGACATGGGTGAGTTTCATTGGCTCCTATGACAGGTGGTTCCCTGATTTTTTACCCTTGAGATGTTTTGGAGTCCAATAGTTTGAACCTTGGGGCTCTTGATAACAGGCCTGTTAATTACTTCTTCACAGTGATAATAACAGCTTGCATTTATTTAGCTCTTACTTTGTTCCAGGCACCGGTCTAAGTGCTTTCCATGTATTAACTCATTTAATCCTCCCAAGAAGTCTAAAAGGTAGGGCACAGAACAGCTAAATACTGATAGCTTGCCAAAGTCTCACAGCTGGTGGTGGAGCTGGTTTTAGAAACTAGGCAGTCTGACACCAGAACCAGGGCCTTCACCAACTCTTCTGTAAAGTCTCTAGTGTTTTTTTTTTTTTATTTCTCTTTTTTAACTTAACACGTTGTAATTGTTAGTTGCTGGTGTCCAGAAATGCAGTTGATTTTTGCTCATTTTTTTGTAGCCAGCAACATTGCTGAATGCTTTTAAATTAATTATAATTAATTTATCTGAGGATTCTTTTGGGTTCTCTATGTTGGTAATCATAATCTACAACGAATGAGACTTTTGTCTCTTCCTTTGCAGTCATTTTATTTTTAATATCATTTTCTTGCCTTACCGTTCTGGTTAAGACCACTAGTATAATGTTCAGTAGAAGTGGCAATAGTGGGTACCCTTGTCTTTTCCCCTGTCTTAAAGGATATGCTTTCAGTGTTTCACTGGTAAGTATGGTGTTTGGTGTAAATCTTTTTGGCATCTTTTATCAGACAATAGAAATTCCCTTCTATCCTGAGTTTGCTGAGTTGTTTTTTGTTAATCATGAATGGATGTTGCTTTTTATCAAAGGCTTTTTCTTCATCTATTGAGATGATCATATTGCTTTTGTTCTGTAATCTTTCAGTGTGGTAAATTATGTTGATTTTCTAATATTAAACCAGCTTTGCATTCCTGAAATTGGATGACCTCGATCATGATGCATTATCTTTCTTGTTCCTGGATATGGTTTGCTAGTATTTGATTTGGTGTTTTTACAACTACGTTCATGAATGAATATGGCTCTGGTTTTCATTTCTTATACTGTCCCTGTCAGGTTTTGGTATTTATGCTAGCTTCATAAACTGGGTTGGGTAGTGCTTCCTCTTTTTTCTAAACTCTGGAATAGTTTGCTTGAGATTGGAGTTATTTGTTTCTTGAATGCTTGCTAGAAGTTGCCAGTAAAACTATCAGGGCTTTGGTGTCTTCCTGTGGAAAGATTTTGGACTACTGATTCAGTTTCTTTCATGATGATAGGAATTTTCAAGTATTCTGTGTCTTCTTTAATTAGTGTTGGTAGTTTGTTTTTCTGAGAATGTGACCATTTTGCCTAAACTTTCATATTTATTGGTTAAAAATTGTTAATAGACTCTTAACTATAAAAACTGCAGCTATTAAAAAGATAACCCCCTTTTCATTCATAACATTACTTATTTTTGAAAAATCAATCTCAACAGAAATTTATAAGTTTTATTTACTGTCTCTTGTAGGAAGCAATTTGGGCTTTGTCAGTCCTCTCTATAGTATGTTAGTCTTCTGTTTTGTTAATTTATGCTAATTTAAAAAATTGTTTTTTAAACCAGTTTAAAATACTTTATATTTTCTTTGAGTTTTATCTCTTGTTCTTTTTCTAACTTAAGTCAGATGCTTAGCTCATTTATTTTCAGACTTTATTTGACTATAAGCATTAAAGGCTAATAATTTTGAGCTACCTACTGCTTTAGCTAAATCCCACAGATTTTGGTATGTAGTATTTTGTTGTGTTGTTCAGTTCCAAGTATTTTATAATTTCCATTGTGATTTCTTAACCCATGGGATGTTTCGAAGGATTTTAAAAAATTTTTCTAAACATTTCTAAAGTTATTTTGTTGCTGATTTCTAACAATAACATTGTGATCAGGGAGTGTGGTCTCCGTGGTCTGGTTCTTTGAAATTTGATGAGACTTGCTTTGTGGCCCAGCATGAGGCCAGTGTCCACTAGATCAGCCTTGTTAATTTTGCTGCTCTTTGACAGCCTTACCCAATTTTTCATCTGCTTACTCTGTCAATTGTTGGGAAAGTTGTTAAAATTTACCACCACAAAGGTGGATTTATCTAGTTCTTCTTTTAGTTCTGTCAACTTTTACTTTATATATTTTGAAGCTATGTTATTAGGGGTAGTAAGTTACTTTTTACATTTCTTTGTTAGGTCCATTGACCAAATGTTCAATATAGGCATTCCCATTGCAACTTAGCCTGTAGATAGATTAGTAAAGGTGACTTGGTGAAAGCAGAAGCATCCCTCTAGGTGGGCTGGGTAAATTAGATTTTGAGCTCCAGGGAAGAAAGACATTTAAAATCAGAATTGCACCTTCCCAGTTATAGAATTAAATTCTTAAAGCAATTTGACTTTGCCAAACAAAATTAACACCCTCATATCCTCAAGTGCCAGAGGCTTTTTGTCATCATTAAAACAGTTTTGAAAGCTGTATTCCTTTTGGGTTGGGCGAGAGGTTGGGAAGGAGAGCTTTATTTCTCTTGGGCCTTATAGACATTACTATTGGTTGGTCAGACAGTTTTCAGACCCTTAGGCATTCTGCTTCTTACTGCCTAGCGTTTTCAGTGGGACCTGGTTCAAATCCCGTTAACCTCTCTGCCTTTTAGTTTCAATGGTAATTATGTGGGTAGTACTCATTCTCCTTCCACTTGACAGGGGTGAGGTGTGCAGAAATTGAGATAATAGTTGCATAGGGATTCTAAATAATTCATCAGCTCCTCCGCTCACTCTGCAGAAAGAAAATCAAGTCTGTGGGAGACAAGCGCTCACGAGGACCAAGCAACAGAAATGATGGCAACGACTACACCTTTTATTAGCTTTTCGAATAGAATCAGACCACATGAAGCTGGAAGTCATACAGAGAGACAAATTACATTTGGTCACATTTGGGTGGGAATAGAACTTTTCAGCTCCAGCTCTTGAGGCGGTGTGGTTCTGTGAAATCTCATTTTCAGGCTCTGTTAGGGCAGCCCCGTATTCCGATCGTATTTCTGAAATAAGCACTCTGAGCTGGTCCTCTTCACTAATGCCTCCTTCCCTCCCAGAGAGTTTCAAAGAAGGGGGAGCAGGTGAGCCAGTTAGGACCAACTTTCATTATTATTATCTTTTGATTATAGAAGTAACATATGATCATACATAAAAAACCTTAAAAACATAGGAATGGATAAAGAAAAAAGGAAATTTCCTGGGAATCCATCTCCTCAACCCCGTTTTTTTCTTTTTAAAGACTTTGGCTAATGTCAAAGGATCTCTCCTCCCCACCCTCTGGTCCTTTCCTTCCAATTTGCTTTTATTACCGAAGTTTAGTGCCAAAGAAATTTCAACCTAATTGCGGGGGCAGGGGGAAGGGGGGCTCTAGCTTCTACAGAATATGGCTGTATGAAATAAAGGCCAGGGCTTACGAACTGGATTTGGAAACACCAGTTATTCATCCTTATTTAAAAATGGATAAACTGTAAGGCAGGGAATAAGATTTTAGGTACCCACATCCTGATCTAGCTGTGTTTATGTCTTAGGGGATGGGTGGGCAAGAGGTACAGTCCAAATTAGACCATTTCTGCGAAACTGCTTTGTAAACTAACGTGCTCTACAAATATGAGATTAGCATGAATGTTGTTGCTGACTCTGGGAGGGGCAGTCTTGTGTGTTTATCTAAACAGTTAATATGTGTCAGTGGGCCGTTGCACAAGCAACTAGCAAAATGGTATCCTGTGCCTCTGTTCCTTCTATTTGCAATTCCAAAGCTTATTTAATCGCCCTCAGCAGCTTAATATATACCTCATTAATAGGGTAGAGAAGCAGAACTTGGCCTTAGAGGAGAAAGATCAGAACAAGTGTAACTTACTACTGATGTGCACAGTTAAATAACCCACTCGATGTAGGGAGTTGAAGAAGCATATAAGAAAGCGTCACCTAGTGCTGCCTCAAATACAGTAAAGTGGGTGACAGCACTCTATAAACCGTAAAGCTGGGTAATAATGCAAAGGATTGTTGTCATCACGACTGGGGAGATTGGCTGTCACCCAGCGACTGTGATATGCTTCCAGGCAATTCCACAGGGGTCTCATAAGCCCCTTTCCTGTACAGGTGCTAGAAAGTGCCACAGAAATACAGGCTCCTGATGACTGTAAAAGCCAGGCAGCTAAATTTAATAAGACATTTGTCAAGAAGATGGCAGATAATGACCAATTTTTGGTAGACAGATAGTTGTCTGCAGAAATAAAGCCTGTATTGAACTATTCTGGAGTGGGAAGAAGCATTGCTATGACAACAAATTACTTATATTTGATTTAGAAGAAGGAGAGCGGTGCAGCTTAATGGTTCAGAAAGCTCGTGAGAACAATTGTTGGCACCGGGTATATGTTAAAATGTGAAATGTTAAGTATGATCTGTTAAATAATTGATCACCTCAGTGCAATCTGTATCCAGTCTCTCTCATGAACCAATAAAATACAACATAATTCAATTTTTAAAAAACTGCTAGCAGAGTTACATGCAAATTGTTCTGTTTTATAAAGTACCCCAAATGAAATTCCCAACTTTAATTTGCTGAAATCCAAAAATTATCATGTGTTTAAAAGGGGAAAAAAAGAAAAAACAACCAAAACCCAGAGACCTATTTACTGTGTTTTTATTGCATCCAGACCTGAAATTATGGTAGTTTGGAGTTTCTCATTCTGTAGATGATTAATCTTCTTTGTGATTGGTTGTGTGCTTATTTGCAAGGAAACTAGTCTTCAGACCATTACCATCCTTTCACTGTGTTCATTCCTGAGAGAATGTGTAAACAGTGGTTTGTATGAACTGGCTATTTGCAGTACATCTGGGGGAGTAGGCCTGAGGCAGGTGGTGAGGGCACAGAGAACCTGGAGAAAGCCTGTAGACAGGAGGCTTTCTCTTAGAGAGAAACAGGTCTTTCCTCTTTCTAAAGATAAAATCAGGTGGACCATATTCCCTGGAGATAGGATTTAGGGCCTTGGCCACATTCTAAGGGTGGGTAGATCTAGGGACTCCTTAAGGGCTCTTGAGACAGAAGATTCTAATACTTTTTATTCTTTCCTTTTGTGCCTTTCCCTCCCCCTCCTCCCCCTCTTTACCCAATGTCATCTCCCTGTGTCCTTCTAGAAAAGAAAAGATAAGAAAAGTAAGAGACAGGAAAAAGCTTGGAAGTTGGAGGACTGACTTCATGAATACAGGATTACCACCCTGAACTTTCAAACTGTCTCTCCAGGCAAAAGTCACAAATTTGCATATGGCCTCCGCCTTTCTGTCTCGGAAAAAATTTGATTGGTCATTACTACAGGGAAGAGACCATTTCGTAGGGTTTATTCAGAGGAGGAAGTTTGAAAACAATGACAAGCCACCTCTTAAGTTAACCTTCCCCTTTAAATGAGGAGTGGCCCAGAGTCACAGCTGCTGATGAATCACAGACTTTGCCTGGCATACAGTTTAAATTCCATCCTCTTAAATGATCTGGTGTTCTGTGTTTTACTGGTGGACATCATGTCAGATCATGTCCTGTCCTCCTCAGAAACTTCTAGTGCTCCCAGTAACTTGTAGAATAAAATCTGAAGTTGTTAGCCTGTTCCTCTGGCCTTTCACAATGTGGAAATAGACATTTTAGAAAAAGATTGCAAATGTAATACCTACTCATTTTAGAAAATTTGGAAGATACAAGGGTTGGCAACCTTTTTATGTAAAGGGCCAGATAGTAAATACTTTTGTCTTTGTCACTGCTACTCAACTCTGCCATTGTGGCACAGAATCAGCCACAGGCATGACAATACAGAATAAACACGTGTGTTTGTGTTCCAATAAAACTATAGACAAGTCAGTCAGTGGGTCAGATTTGGTTTGTGGGCCATAGTTTGCTGAGCCCTGGTATGGAGAATAAAAATCGCCCATAATCTTGTTACCAGAGTGTTAACATTTTTGCTTAACTTTCCTCTTTCTACTCATATTGTTTTTTTAAAATTTAATTTAATTTATTTTTTATACAGCAGGTTCTTATTATCTGTTTCATACACTGTAGTGTATATATGTCAATCCCAATCTCCCAGTTCATCCCACCCCACCTTCCCCCCTAGGTATCCATACGTTTGTTCTGTATGTCTGTGTCTCTATTTTGCTTTGCAAATATGTTCATCTGTATCATTTTTCTAGATCCCACATATAAGTGATATTATATGATATTTGTTTTTTCGTTCTGACTTACTTCACTCTATATGACGGTCTCGAGTTCCATCCACGTATCTGCAAATGGCACAATTTTGTTCCTTTTTATGGCTGAGTAATATTCCATTGTATATATGTACCACATCTTCTTTATCCATTCGTCTGTCGATGGGCATTTAGGTTGCTTCCATGACCTGGCTATTGTAAGTAGTGCTGCAGTGAACATTGGGGTGCATGTGTCTTTTTGAATTATGGTTTTCTCTGGGTATATGCCTAGTGGTGGGATTGCTGGGTCATATGGTAATTCTATTTTTAGTTTTTTAAGGAACCTCCATACTGTTCTCCATAGTGGCTGTATCAATTTACATTCCCACCAACAGAGCAAGAGGGTTCCCTTTTCTCCACACCCTCTCCATCATTTGTTGTTTGTAGATTTTCTGTTGATGCCCATTCTAACTGGTGTGAGGTGATACCTCATTGTAGTTTTGATTTGCATTTCTCTAATAATTAGTGATGTTGAGCAGCTTTTCATGTGCCTCTTGGCCATCTGTATGTCTTCTTTGGAGAAATGTCTATTTAGATCTTCTGCCCATTTTTTGATTGGGTTGTTTGTTTTTTTGATATTGAGCTGCATGAGCTATTTATATATTTTGGAGATTAATCCCTTGTCCGTTGATTCGTTTGCAAATATTTTAACCATTCTGAGGGTTCTCTTTTCGTCTTGTCTATGGTTTCTTTTGCTGTGAAAAAGCTTTTAAGTTTCATTAGGTCCCATTTGTTTATTTTTGTTTTTATTTCCATTACTCTAGGAGGTGGGCCAAAAAAAATCTTGCTGTGATTTATGTCAAAGAGTGTTCTTCCTATGCTTTTCTCTAAGAGTTTTATAGTGTCTGGACTTACATTTAGGTCTCTAATCCATTTTGAGTTTATTTTTGTGTATGGTGTTAGGGAGCGTTCTAATTTCATTCTTTTACAGGTAGCTGTCCAGTTTTCCCAGCACCACTTATTGAAGAGACTGTCTTTTCTCCATTGTATATCCTTGCCTCCTTTGTCATAGATTAGTTGACCTAGGTGCATGGGTTTATCTCTGGGCTTTCCATCCTCTTCCATTGATCTATATTTCTGTTTTAGTGCCAGTACCATATTGTCTTGATTACTGTAGCTTTGTAGTATAGTCAGAAGTAAGGGAGTCTGATTCCTCCAGTTCCGTTTTTTGTTTTTGTTTTGTTTTTTTCTCAAGATTGCTTTGGCTATTCGGGGTATTTTGTGTCTCCATACAAATTTTAAGATTTTTTTATTCTAGTTCTGTAAAAAATGCCATTGGTAATTTGATAGGGATTGCATTGAATCTGTAGATTGCTTTGGGTAGCATAGTCATTTTCACAATATTGATTCTTGCAATCCAAGAACATAGTATATCTCTCTATCTGTTTGTATCATCTTTGATTTCTTTCATCAGTGTCTTATAGTTTTCTGAGTAGAGATCTTTTACCTCCTTAGGTAGGTTTATTCCTAGGTATTTTATTCTTTCTGTTGCAGTGGTGAATGGGATTGTTTCCTTAATTTCTCTTTCTGATTTTTTGTTGTTAGTGTATAGGAATGCAAGAGATTTCTGTGCATTAATTTTGTGTCCTGCAACTTTACCAAATTCATTGATTATCTCTAGTAGTTTTCTGTTGGCATCTTTAGGTTTATCTATGTATAGTATCATGTCATCTGCAGACAGTGACAGTTTTACTTCTTCTTTTCCAATTTGGATTCCTTTTATTTCTTTTTCTTCTCTGATTGCCATGGCTAGGACTTCCAAAACTATGTTGAATAAGGTGGCAAGAGTGGACATCCTTGTCTAGTTCCTCATCTTAGAGGAAATGTTTTCAGTTTTTCACCATTGAGAATGATGTTTGCTGTGGGTTTTTCGTATTTGGCCTTTATTATGTTGAGGTAGGTTCCCTCTGTGCCCACTTTCTGGGGAGTTTTTATCATAAATGGGTGTTGAATTTTGTCCAAAGCCTTTTCTGCATCTATTGAGATGATCATATGGTTTTTATTCTTCAATTTGTTCATATGGTGTATCACATTGATTGATTTTTGTATATTGAAGAATCCTTGCATCCCTGGGATAAATCCCACCTGATCATGGTGTATGATCCTTTTAATGTGTTGTTGGATTCTGTTTGCTAGTATTTTGTTGAGGATTTTTGCATCTATATTCATCAGTGATATTGGTCTGTAGCTTTCTTTTTTTGTAGTATCTTTGTCTGGTTTTGGTATCAGGGTGATGGTTGCCTCATAGAATGCATTTGGGAGTGTTCCTTCCTCTGCAATTTTTTGGAAGCGTTTGAGAAGGATGGGTATTAGCTCTTCTTTAAATGTTTGATAGAATTCACCTGTGAAGCCATCTGGTCCTGGACTTTTGTTTGTTGGAAGATTTCTAATCACAGTTTTAATTTCACTACTTGTGATTGGTCTGTTCATATTTTCTATTTCTTCCTGGTTCAGTCTTGGAAGGTTATACCTTTCTAAGGATTTGTCCATTTCTTCCAGGTTGTCCATTTTATTGGCATAGAAGTTGCTTGTAATAGTCGCTTATGATGCTTTGTATTTCTGCGGCGTCCATTGTAACTTCTCCTTTTTCATTTCTAATTTTATTGATTTGAGTCCTCTCCCTCTTTTCCTTGATGAGTCTGGCTGAAGGTTTATCAGTGTTGTTTATCTTCTCCAACCAGCTTTTGGTTTTATTGATCTTTGCTATTGTTTTCTTTGTTTCTATTTCATTTATTTCTGCTCTGATCTTTATGATTTCTTTCCTTCTGCTAACTTTGGGTTTTGTTTGTCCTTCTTACTCTAATTCCTTTAGGTGTAAGGTTAGATTGTTTATTTGAGATTTTTCTTGTTTCTTGAAGTTGGACTGTATTGCTATAAACTTCGCTCTTAGAACTGCTTTTGCTGCATCCCATAGGTTTTGGATCGTCGTGTTTTCATTGTAATTTGTCTCTAGGTATTTTTCTATTTCCTCTTTGATTTCTTCAGTGATCACTTGGTTATTTAGTAAGGTATTGTTTAACCTCCATGTGTTTGTGTTTTTTACGGTTTTTTTGCTCTAATTAATTTCTTTTTCTTTTTCTTTTTTAAAATAAATTTATTTATTTTATTTTATTTATTTATTTTCAGCTGCATTGGGTCTTCATTGCTGTGCATGGGCTTTCTCTAGTTGCGGTGAGCGGGGGCCCCTCCTCCTTGCAGTGCACGGGCTTCTCATTGCGGTGGCTTCTCTTGTTGTGGAGCACGGGCTCTAGGTGCACGGGCTTTCAGTAGTTGTGGCCCGCCGGCTCAGTAGTTGTGGCCTGCGGGCTCTAGGGTGCAGGCTCAGTTGTTGTTACGCATGGGCTTAGTTGCTCTGTGGCATGTGGGATCTTCCTGGACCAGGGCTCGAACCCGTGTCCCCTGCATTGGTAGGCAGATTCTTGACCACTGCACCACCCGGGAAGTCCCTCTGTAATTGATTTCTAATCTCATAGCGTTGTGGTCGGAAAAGATGCTTGATATCATTTCAATTTTAAGTTTACTGAGGCTTGATTTGTGACCCAAGATGTGATCTATACTGGAGAATGTTCCCTGTGCACTTGAGAAGAAAGTGTAATCTGCTGTTTTTGGATGGAATGTCCTATAAATATCAATTAAATCTATCTGGTCTATTGTGTCATTTAAAGCTTGTGTTTCCTTATTGTCTGTCTAGATGATCTGTCCATTGGTGTAAGTGAGGTGTTAAAGTCCCCCAGTATTACTGTGTTAATGTCGATTTCCTCTTTTATATCTGTTACCAGTTGCCTTATGTACTGAGGTGCTCCTATGTTGGGTGCATACATATTTATAATTGTTATATCTTCTTCTTGGATTGATCCCTTGATCGTTATGTAGTGTCCTTCTTTGTCTTTTGTAATAGTCTTTATTTTAAAGTGTATTTTGTCTGATATGAGAATTGCTACTCCAGCTTTCTTTTGATTTCCATTTGCATGGAATATCTTTTTCTATCCCCTCACTTTCAGTCTGTATGTGTCCCTAGGTCTGAAGTGGGTCTCTTGTAGACAGCACATATAAGGGTCTTGTTTTTTTATCCATTCAGCGAGCTTGTGTCTTTTGGTTGGAGCATTTAATCCATTCATGTTTAAGGTAACTATCAATATGTATGTTCCTATTACCATTTTCTTAATTGTTTTGGGTTTGTTTTCGTAGGTCCTTTTCTTCTCTTGTGTTTCCCACTGAGAGAAGTTCCTTTAGCATTTGTTGTAGAGCTGGTATGGTAGTGCTGAATTCTCTTAGCTTTTGCTTGTCTGTAAAGCTTTTGATTTCTCCATCGATTCTGAATGAGATCTTTGCCGGGTAAAGTAATCTTGGTTGTAAAGTAATCTTCCCTTTCATCACTTTAAGTATATCGTGCCACTCCCTTCTGGCTTGTAGAGTTTCTGCTGAGAAATCAGCTCTTAACCTTATGGGAGTTCCCTTGCATGTTATTTGTCGTTTTTCCCTTGTTGCTTTTAATAATTTTTCTTTGTCTTTAACTTTGTCAACTTGATTACTATGTGTCTTGGCATGTTTCTCCTTGGGTTTACCCTGCCTGGGACTCTCTATGCTTCCTGGACTTGTGTGGCTATTTCCTTTCCCATGTTAGGGAAGTTTTCTACTCTAATCTCTTCAAATATTTTCTCGGGTTCTTTCTCTCTCTCTTCTCCTTCTGGGACCCCTATAATGCGAATGTTGTTGCGTTTAATGTTGTCCCAGAGGTCTCTTAGGCTGTCTTCATTTCTTTTCATTCTTTTTTCTTTATTCTGTTCCACGGCAGTGAATTCCACCCTTCTGTCTTCTAGGTCACTTATCCATTCTTCTGCCTCAGTTATTCTGCTATTGATTCCTTCTAGTGTATTTTCCATTTCAGTTATTTTATTTTTCATCTCTGTTTGTTTGTTCTTTAATTCTTCTAGGTCTTTGTTAAACCTTTCTTACATCTTCTCTATCTTTGCCTCCATTCTTTTTCTGAGGTCCTGGATCATGTTCACTATCATTATTCTGAATTCTTTTTTGGAAGTTTGCCTATCTGCACTTCATTTAGTTGTTTGTCTGGGGTTTTATCTTGTTCATTCATCTGGTACAAAGTTCTCTGCCTTTCCATTTTGTCTATCTTTCTGTGAATGTGGTTTTCCTTCCACAGGCTGCAGATTTGTAGTTCTTCTTGCTTCTGCTGTCTGCCCTCTGGCGGATGAGGCTATCGACTCCTCATATTGTTTTACATGGTTGTGACTATGTTTTGTATACTACCAAACTTATACCCTGATTTTTTTTCACATAACATTCTCATAAACATTTTCCATGTCATTTAAAACTTGTCAGAAATATAATTCTTTTTTTTTTAGAAATATAATTCTTAATGGCTATATCATACTCCATTCTATAACTAGATCATAATTTACTTCATCATTTCCTATTATTTTCTTAGTTATAAATAACGTTGCAAAAAACTGCTTTGTGCATAAATCTCTGTATTTCAGATTATTTTGTAGGCCATTTTCCTTCTTGTGGAATTGTTGGATCAGGGGGTGTGAATGTTTTTAAGGAGCTTAATATGGGCTTTTCAAAAAAAGTAGTACCCATTTACATTTCCACCAGCAGTGTCGAAGAGACCCCATTTCACCTTGTCCTTGCCAACAGATATTCTCACTAAAGCAAAATCTTTGTGAAAATGGAATCTAAGTTAATGTATTCTTTGATTATTTAGGATGCTCAGGGAAAATTTCAAAGCATTGTTGATTAGCTGTCATATTTCTTCCTTTGCTCACTCGGCCATAAATGTACCCTGGGCCCTAACTCGCTCCCCCTTTTGCTTATGCAGTTTTCTCCTTTCATCCTCCGAGCTCCTTTTCAAAATTGTAGTCATCCGTTAGGGCCCAACCCAGATCTGAAATCATCTCCCTCTCCATGCAGTCCTCCCTTGTTCCTCCCATTCATTTGATCTCTCTGCCCCATAGTCCCTCTCTTACGGCCTTTATCCCTTTCTGCCTCCTTCTGCAGTTTTCTGTATATGGACTTTCTTCCCAGGGCAGGGACTGGGTCATGTGCTCTGTACTGGCTTCCAGAACCTAGCAAAGAGCTTAGGTTACAGAGGCCTGACTAGTCTATGAATGCTTTGTTGAAGGTTTCCTGAGGTCTGCTACATGTGACTTTAAAAAAAAAAAAAAAAGGATGTTTTAATTACCTGTGATGTTTACAGAGCTGGTTGGGATCAGTAATAAGAAATAAGAATGTTTTCCCGGTTACTTAAGATGGGCTGTATCCCTAAGTCCTATGCATTCCTTTATGTTAAATCTGGATCTTCAAGTTTTCCAAGGGCTGGTAAGCAACAATTTTCACACACATTAGGCTACTCCTCTCTTGCATGTATAGTGTAGTACTGCACTATTGAATAGAAGTTTCCATGATGATGGAAATGTTTTATATTTGTACTCTCCAATATAGTAGCCACTAGCCAGGTGCAACTACTGTGCACTTGACACCTGGTTACTGCAACTGAGGAACTGATTTTTTCGTTTCATTTAGTTTTTTTAATAAGATGTCTTTTAAAAATTTATTTATTTTTAAAATTTTATTTATTTTTGGCTGCTTTGGGTCTTCGTTGCTGTGTGTCGGCTTTCTCTAGTTGCGGTGAGCAGGGGCTACTCTTCGTTGCGGTGCATGGGCTTCTCATTGTGGTGGCTTCTCTTTTCGCAGAGCACAGGCTCTAGGCACGCAGGCTTCAATAGTTGTGGCATGCGGGCTCAGTAGTTGTGGCCCACGGGCTCTAGAGCACAGGCTCAGTAGTTGTGGCACACGGGCTTAGTTGCATGTGGGATCTTCCCGGACCAGGGCTCAAACCCGTGTCCCCTGCAGGAAGATTCTTAACCACTGCGCCACCAGGGAAGTCCCTTATTTAATTTTAAGTACTTTGAATTGAAATAGCCACGGGTAATAGTGGCTACCATATTGGAAAGTGCAGGATCATACAAAATATTTAAAGGTACAGTCCCTTTTTTGTATGGCTAAGAGAAGCTCAGTGTTTATAGTAATCTAACGTAACCTTGATGTTGTGGCTGCCCAGAATTTTGGTGAGGCAGCCCAGATCCTGATAGAACTGTGGTGAGAGAAGAGGCTGTGAGTTTGGTTCAAAATGGAAACTGCCTCCAGTGGCAGATCTGTGTTGGGAGAGGAGGGAGATGGCGCCAGATTGATATAGAGTGGAGGCAGAGCGCGACAGGCTGGAACATCCAGAGGAGACATGTGGACTTGATATGGTCGGTAATAGGGAGCCATTAACAATTCATGAGAAGAGGAGAGAGTGGTGTTGCAAGGTCGTCTCTGGCAGGGGCATGCAAGCTACTAGGAGAGGATGTGAGTTATTAGCTCCTCCTTTATTGGGTCGGACTGGGCAGTAATGATTCACCAAAGCCCTCAAAACCCAGTCCCATCAGAAAACACAAATGATTTATTTTTGCATTAGCTTCCAGTTATTGTGTGCCTTCCTGTGGCTCAGATCCACGCCAGCATCGAGCGAGGAAGGCTCGGAGTTGGGAGGTGGGAGAGAAAGGCCGCCTGTGTGGTCCTGGTGCCTTGAAAGGTGTGTCTTGGATGGCTCCCTGAGCCTTCAAAACCTGGCAGCCCACTCATTCTCTTCCCACTGGCCTGCTTCCTTTAAGGACCAGTGGAAAATTTCTCATGTTTTTTTGTTAGAATATTTTGAATCTCATTGCTTTCCCCCCACCCTACTTTTCAGTTCGGTTGAACATTTGTGTTTCTTCCTTCTATCTGCTCCTTTTGCTCCCACCATGTCCCTGACTACTTTGCTTATGTTTTTATAACCCTGTCCTGACTTTAGCACACAGGCTTGATGATTGGCTGGCATTGTTCTAAAGATCTGCCTCTGGACTCGTTTTTAGGGAAAGGAAAACCACCATCAAAAGGACTCTGCCTCTTCACACTCCCCATTGTGCCCAGCTAAGGCAGCTGCTCCCATTTGCCTCCCAACCTCCAGACACAGCTTGGCCCAGGGACACAGCCTAGCTCAGAAACACCCTCCCTTTAGGGAAAAGGTGATTTAGCAAAGTCAAACCCACAAGCCTGCAGAAACCATTGACCTGAGCAGGCCCTGGAGATGTCTGACAGTTAAATCTCCATGTGTCAGCAGGCCTTGCTACTGAGACCAGAGTGCCCTGTCCACATCATTCACGCAAACAGGGGCTAGTTGCTGTGAGTAAAGGTGGTCTGCGTGCGCCTCAGCTCATCTCCTGCTCTCGAGATACAGCTAGAATAACTGTGAGTAGCACTCGCCTCGGCAGAGGAAAGCAGCTTCCTCATAGTTGCCCGATTAAAGGAAAGAGTTGAGCTACACAATGTAAGATTGTTGCCAAGATCAATGGTCTTTTAATGGTTTCTGTCCTGATCATGGAGGTGGTATAGTTTACGAGTGAAGAGCATGGATTCTTGTAACACGCATTTACTGAGAATGTGCTGTTTGCCAAGTAATTCTGCTTGGTACTAGCATCTGACAGTAGTGGGTTAGAATTTGGGTTCTGCCAGTTGTTAGCTATTTGAGCTTAGGTGAGTTTAACTTCTTTGAACTTCAGTTTACCTGCCTGTAAAATGGGAGTAATAATGCTTATTACCTTGTATGGTTGTTGTAAGGATTAGAGAGTATCTGTACAATACAGTTCCTGGGACCTAGTAAGGACTCAATAAAAGGTAACTGTTGTTATTATTAAGGGGTCCATTTCAGTTTGTAATAACCTCAAGGTTAAGCCTGTTGATCCAACGTCCTTCCTCCTCATCCTTCAGCATCCTGGCTTTTGCCTTTCTGAAGCTACATACTCAGAATAAGAGACATTGGGTGTGGTGGATTTAATAAGATTTTCTTGATGGAAAGAAGGTTCCTAGGTACCAGATGACTGAGCTGGGGAAAGCTCTCGAGTTGCCTTCTCTAAGGAAACCTAAGGTAATTGCCACCTGTCTGAGAGATTTCTGCCCTGTCTGAAGGCCAGGGGGCAGGATATTGATGACAGCGCCTCCTCCTGGCCTTTTCAAGAGTAAGTGCAGAAAGTAGAGGCCACTTTCCCAGGAAGTTGAATGGGTGGGTGGATAGGGGATATTGTTTTTGAGTCAGGGACACCTTTTGTTCCGTACTTGAGTGGTCATGGTCTCGCCACCTTAGGATGCTCTGTTGGTTTGGCTTTAAGGAAAGCTTTCCAGTTGACCTCTTAATCTTCAGAAATAACACCGGAAGTCACTTAGGCTATCACCTTCCATAGAAAACTATGCAGAGTTGTGTTCTAGGGGTTCAGTGGGTCTAGATTTTGGTTTTCTGTACTATCTGGGCCAAACTTTCTGAGAGTGATACACATGGTGTGTGGATGAGGGGCCAGGTGTGCTTCAGAGGGTGAGGGTCGTGTAACAGTAACATTGAAATCCCTCAGCAAGACTGAGGGGTCGTCCACATCTACTGCCCTAACGGGGGACCCTAGCGAACAGGCACAGGACTAGATCATTGCCACCAGCTCGGAGATATATTCACAGATATCAAAATTAAATGTTAAGAGGACGTCCCTCTAAGAACTACAAATGTTCTCTCCATCAAATTTATTCATCTCTGTTGCTGTCTCTTTTGTAAGAATGAGAAAAAACTGCTTGTGATACAAATCTTTATGTTAAGTCCTGCTTCACGTGCAGAGGGGCAGCTTGCAAAAGTAAGGACTTCCACAGATACCCATTTAGAAAAAATCCTTTGGTGATGTGAATTATAGCCTTTGAATTTCTTGGTTGTGAAATCTTGATTTTTAATGTATTGGGTTTGCTTCAAGCAGTTTGCCTATGCTGTAGGCTACAACCTCCTTTTAGTGAAATGGCGAGGTATGTCCCCTTTATAAAATACTCAGGGAAATGGAACCATGTCATGGTCCCCGTTGATCTAGGTCCCTAGAGACTTAAGACCTCAGAGCTGTAACTGCACCTCTGTTAGTTCTGTTAGAATGTGACTTCCCAGCAGCCTTTATCTGTCTGTATTTTAAGGAGTTGTCTACAGTCACTTCATGATGACAGAATACAGGGTAATATAATTAAAAAGAAAAGAAAAAGAACAGGATGAAGCCTCTACTTCTTTCTGCTGGTCTTTGCCTTCTCTTGTTTCACTGAACCTCCCTCCCTGTACGCTTAGCCATCCTCTGAGGTTACCTACTGGCTGGGCTCATAACCACGTTGCCTCTGAGGCTAGTGGACATGCCCAAACACTGATATTTGGGTCCTAACTTTCAGCTCGATTTAAAGAGTTGCTACTGTTGAATGTCATCTTTTTTTCCTGGATCCTTATGGTAAAGTTTGACCCTTTGGATAAAACACCTAGGTGAGCAATGGATTAAATGGGAAATCTTTCCATGAAACAAATTCATTTAATGGTATTACCTTGTATGACAGGTGGTAACTAGACTTATCGTGCTGATCCTTTTGTGATGTATCAAAATATCGAATCACTATGTTGTCAATGGAAACTAACATAATATCGTAAGTCAGTTGTACTTCAATTTAAAAAAAGTAGTATTACCTTGTAAATAAGTAACAAACATGAACAACTTCCATCTTCACCCCTGCTAGCCATACAGCCTGAATGGGAAAGTTGATCAGTTTTTTGTTTCTTCAGTTTTGATTTTACTTGAAGTAAGTTATCAAAATCAGACACATCCCTGATTGTCCAGAAGTCCGCAAAATATTTGTTGCAAATTGATCTAATAAACCAATTTGGTTGTCTACAGTTATTCGATTCTATTTTGGTGGGTATCATTCATCTTCAATAGTTAGAGGTAGGTGAGGGCTATAAAGGTTTCCTCCCTGCAACCAGTATATTACAGTGAAAGCAATTCAGATCAAATTCTACCAAACAAACATTTATTAATAATCAGGCACAAAAAAGTCATACAGCCTGATCTGTATGCCCAGAGACATTCCATCTCTTATTGTTGCCAAGCACTATCTTGTGTGAAAAGTTCACTGCAGGTAGATGTGACAATAGTCTAGCTATAGGATTCAGCTTACCTTCTAATTAAAGGGCACATCCAAATCCTCCATTAAGTGTCTGAACATAAGATTTGTTGGGACTCCTGAGCCTAATGTGTCATTCCCAAGAGGCGAAGGTCATTGGGCCAGCCGAGTCTTATATCCAATTTATGCAAGGGTGGGAGTGCCTGAATAGTTCTAACTGATCCACTTGTCTTGAACACCAAGGAGTTCCCTAATGAAATAGCATTTCTAGTATCCATTGCTCTAATTAACAAACCATTTGAAGATTTCATAGCTGAAACATTTGAGTGTGGCTTTTTATCCATTAAAAAAATTAAGGTGTGTTTTACATACAGTAAAATTCACCCTTTTTAGGATAGAGTTCTACGAGTTTTGACAAATATATACCATAATCGAGATAGAGAATGCTTTCATCACCCCCCCAAAAAAAATTCCCTTATGACTTGCTTGTGAGATTAAAAAAAGCTTTATTGAGGTATAATTTATGTACCATACTGTTCACCCATTTTAAGTGTATAGTTAATGATTTTTGGTATGCTACATTATTAATTTTTTAAATTGTGGTAAATATATATATATAATGAAATTTGCCATTTTAACCATTTTTAAGTGCACAATTCAGTGGCACTAATTATGTTCACAGTGTTCTGCAACCATTACGACTATTTCCAAAACGTTTTCATCACTCCGAATATAAGCTCTGTACCCATTAGGCATTAAGCAGTAACTCCCTATTTTCCCCTTCCCCAGGCCCTAGGAACCACTGTTCTATTTTCTGTCTCTATGAATATGCCTATCTAGCTCCCTCATATAAGTGGAATCATATAATATTTGTCCTTTTGTGTCTGGCTTATTTTGTGTCTTTTGTGTCTTTTGTGTCTTATGCTATTTTGTGTCTGGTGTTTTTAAGGTTCACCCATGTTGTAACACGTGTCATTCCTTTTTAAGGCTGAATGATAGGGACTTCCCTGGCGGTCCAGTGGTTAAGACTCCGTGCTTCCACTGCAGAGGGCATGGGTTCAATCCCTGATCCCTGGTCAGGGAACTAAGATCCCACATGCCACGCAGTGCCCCACCCCCGCCCCTGCCAAAAAAAGGCTGAATAATATTCTATTTTATAGATACACCACATTTTGTTTATTCATCTGTCTGTGGACACTTGGGTTGTTTTCCTTTGGCTATTGTGAATAATGCTGTGATGAACAAGTATCTGTTTAGTCTCTGTTTTCAATTCTTTGGGGTATGTACCTAGGAGTGGAATTGCTGGGTCACATGGTAATTCTGTGTTTAGCTTTTTGAGGACCTGCAGAACTGTTCCACAGCAGATGAGCTATTTTACATTCCCACCAGTAACGCACGAGGGTTCCAATTTCTCCACATTCTTGCCAGCACTTATTTCCTTTTAAAAAATTATAGCCATCCTAGTAGGCATGAAGTGGTATCTCACTGTGGTTTTGTGTTGCATTTTCCTAATAACTAATGTTGTGCTCATTGGCCATTTGTATATCTTCTTTGGAGAAATGTCTGTTCAAGTCCTTTGCCCATTTTTTTAAACTGGATAGTATGTCTTTTTGTTGTTGGGTTCTTGACTGTGGGCTTTGATGAGAGATTTCAGTTGCTAACTAATCACCCCTGGAGTGTGTATTCTCAGTTAGGGTTCTTCAGACGTTAACAGTGGTGTACTGATAAACATTTAAAGCCCTGATTTATAGCATTTGCCAATTCGTGTGGTCCATTTCAAATTACCAGTCTGTCCTCACTAAAGTAACAAAGGCATTGTGAAGGGATGCACAGAATCGACTCTTGCTAGCCAGTGCTGTTGGGTTTCCAGCACAGCACTAAATGTTAATTAACTGCCCTACAGTGTAGAAAACTAATATACACATACATATCACAGTGTCTATGCTGAAAGTATTTTAAATTAAATTGCAGATATTATAACTAAAATTAAATGAAATAGATTTTCAATTAACAACTCTTTAGGAATAGCTACTATTTGTTGAGCTCATCATATGCTAGACGTGTTCCAAGTGTTTGATGCATATTATCAGTCAACAGAGGAGGAAGCTTAAAGCAAGTTCAGAGTAGGCTGAGACTTGAACCTGGACTCCAGAGCCACTGCATTTGACCTCTGTTTACACCGCCTTCTGTCCCATTCATGGAATTTACTTACTGAGTGTTGACTCCCATAAACAGAGTGAATGAATTGCTTTCTTCTAACCTCAGAGACCCTTCTGTGTTACTCTTTTGCCTTCAGCCTCTCCAAAACCTACAAATTAGAGGTGAAAACCAAAGCCATGTTGGTACTACCTATCAATGAACTGTAGAGGGTTAAAAATATCCTTTTCCTGATTGCAAAAAAACCTCCCAAGTTTTGTAAGAAAAATGTCAAAAATAGAAAGTGAAAATCCTCCATAATCCCATCTATCAGAGATAATTATTAACAGCTTGCATTTATTCTCTCAGATCTTTTATCTTTTTCTGTACTTTTTTTTTTTAACAAAACTGGGATGATTCCTTACAATCTGAAATTTTTCTCATCGGACAGTAGAGTTGAATGCCAGTGCATGTAGCACAACTTCATTCCTTTTAATAGCTACATAATGTCTCTGGTGAGAAAGAAGCGTAAGGGAATTTGAAGGGCTGTTTTGAAGAAGGGATAATAGGTGGCACATGGGACAAAAAGGTTGATAACCACTGTTGGGTACCAGAAACAGAGCACCATTCTGTCTGCTCCCTCCTCCAGAGCTACCATAACTTACTTACCTGGAGTGATAAGATACAAATCAATTAATGTTGTTAAGAGTTCCAGGAAAACTCTTCAATAAACTAAGCGACTCGGGGATAAATGTGAGATAAGACTACGTATGAAAATCTTCCACAAGTCTTTAGGGCTTTGCAGCTCTGGTCTTAGAAACCCTATTTGGAATCTTTTTCTTCAAGTCCAGTAGGACCTGCTCTGAATTTGAGAAACATTGTTTTCAAAGCAACACAGACTTTTAATTTCTCTTCATCTCCTGCTCATTTTTCAAGATGGCCACCACCAGATTTTCTCGTTCTGACCTGTTGGTTCTCTGATATTCTCCATGGTTGTTAGTGTTTTTGTTTTCTCCTTGGTCCACGCACTTGTCACTAGCAAAGCTCCTATTGACTTTAGCAGGCGTGGCATTTATGATTTTTGCAACTGGGAATTCATGGGAAGAAAGAAGGTTATGGAGGGGAAGGTTTAGCCTGGAAGTAGTAGAAGTGTCTGACAGCCATTATTAGGTGGCTGTCAAAATAGAATGCTTTACTCTCTGGCACGTATCACTCCAGGGAATGAAATAATCCAAGAATGATAAGCTCTCAGTTGCCATCTGTCGGTTTGTGATGCTGCTTGCTTGTTCTAGTTAACATTGAACACTGACTTCACATGCCACTTGGAGAAACTTCGAGGAAGATAAGATGATCATAGGGTGTAAAGCAAGCTGACAGAAGGCCTGTCAGGAGAGATGGGCTAAAGGCCAGAGGTATCCGTTTATCAGGATTTGTCTATCTCCTGCTTTCTTCTCTTTCTCTTTCTCTTTGTCTCAAGGATCTGGCAGCATGCTGTTTTTTCCCTTTAATACAACATATTTGCATTCTTTTACCAGTTTAAAGAGGTTAGTTTATAGTAGAGGTGGAGGGCTAAGAGGTCTGTGTTGGGGTCAGATGCTATTTTTTTTCTTAATTACAAAGGTAAAAATATGGGTGTTTGAAGCTCCTGAATGGACATGTCATTAACTTTCAAATTACACGTGAAGCCTCAGGTTTGTGCATATATATTTTACAGTGCCTTCTGGTCCAAACTGCTTCATGCCAGCTGTGCTGGGGGGCAGTAGCCATGAACTGTGCCAGAGACCCTGCCTCCCTGGCTTAGGTTGATTGGACTGGGAGTGGCCCCCTGTCCCCAAAACAGCCCGTTGATCACCTGGTGAGCAGTATGGGCTTGATAAGATGAGCTGGGCCATTCATTTTCCTCTCCTAGGAAATTAGAATTGGGAAGCTGAGAGACTAAATAAGACAGTTTGCAGCCGGGACAAGAGCCAAAAGGTGATGGGGAGGCGAGCAGTCATGTCAGGCCAAGTCCAAGCTGGTGCTATGAGGAGACAGAAGCCATGAGGAAACAGAGAAGCTAGTAAGAGAGGAGGAGAGATGCCCTGAGAGACAGAGTAGCTGTTCCTTATAACCACCTTGAACCCAGAGCCACCTTCCAGTTCTCCTGAGGCCAAGCTTTATCCCGCACTAGGATTCTCATGGGATACCTGTTTCCTTACCATAAACCTCCCTTTTGTTGAGCCAGCTTGAATAGGACTGTTTTCTTTCAATAAAAATTGTCAGTCCAACACTTGTCTTTCGATTTCTTGATAATAGCAAGAAAAAATAAGGTAAGTGTTGGTGAAGATGTAGAGAAATCAGAACCCTTGTACACTGTTGAGAGGAATGCAAAATGGTGCAGCTGCTATGGAAAACAGTATGGAGATTCCTCAAAAATAGAACTACCATATGATCAGTAGTTCCACTTCTGGGTATTTAGCCGAAGGAATTGAAATCAGAAAATCAAAGAGATATTAGCACTCCAGCGTTCATTGTAGCACTATTCGCAATAGCCAAGATGTAGGAACAATCCAAATGCCATCCAAGGATGGATGAATGGATAAAGAAAATGTATATATATGCACAGTGGAATATTATTCAGCCTTAAGAAGGAGGAAATCCTGTCATATGCTATGACATGGATGAACCTTGAGGATATTATGGTAAGTGAAATAAGCCAGTCACAGAAGGACAAATACTGCATGATTCCACTTATATGAGGTATTTAAATAGTCAACTTCATAGAATCAGAGTAGAATGAAGGTTGCTAGAAGCTGGGAGGGAAGGGTTACCAGGGGCTGGGAAATTGCTAATCAATGGGCCTAAAGTTTCAAGTATACAAGATGAACAAGTTCCAGAGATCTGCTGTATGGCATGGTGCCTATAGTTAACAGTACTTTATCATACACTTACAAATTTGTTTAGAGGGTAGATCTCATGTTAAATGTTCTTATCACAATAAAATAAAATAAATTGTCAGACCAGATCTAGGTCCACAATTGTAGACTTTGGGGCTCGATTGACAACAGTCGGTTAACATTTAGGGTTAACATGAAGTGTTGAAGACTCTTCTGGGTATTATGGGGGAATAGTGAAAAAACACAGATATCTGATTATTTCTCTCAGGCTCAATGCCGACGTTATGGGCTTTAAATCTGTGTTCCTGGCAAACAGAGTGAAAAGAGGCAGGGATTCTGACTGTTCATTTAACACCTCACAGCTCTCAACCAACAGGGGGCCTTCTTTATCCTATTTAACTTCTCAGTAGAATATTTGCCTTCCATTTATTCCTCTTTCCAGTCAACTCTTGATTATTCATGTAATCGGGGAGAACATTAATGGGAGTAATAGAAGACTTCCCACCTTGGCCTCTCTTCTCTGCCACAGCAGCATTAAGTTCCAAAAATGGAAACCAACCATCAGGAGAGGTAAGGAGGCTGTCTCTCTGTTGAGTTCCTTTTCTGGTGCCAGTAGGAGATTGCTGGAAAGCCAATGCCATCTGCTTGGATTAAAGTAAAAATACAGGATTTGGAAAAACTAAAATACAGTTGGGGGCAAGTTGACCAGGATGCCGTTCTTTCTCTTGCATCTATTTCACCCTCTGTCAGTGCCTCACGTCAGATCACCCAGCTTTCTGATTGGCAACTGATATTCTCAGTTCAAGGTTTGGGACTCAGCCAGCTAAAATTTCCACAGTGGAGCTTCCCGAGGTTTGGTTCTTGAGCCATTTGCCTCAGAGTTACCTTGGGTGTTTCTTAAAAATGTTGATTCCTGGGCCCTACCCCAGACCTAGTGAGTCCAGGTAAGGGGGAGAGGAACATGAATTTTACTCCACTCCTCTCCAGGTGATATTTATGCATACTGAACTTTGAGAATGACTACTCTATAAAATGACCTGAGGGGATTTGGAGGGTAGTTCTGGAAAATTACCACCACTTCCATTTCCCTCACTGTTAGTAGACCAAGTGAGTGGGTGGGGAAAATGGGGCATCCCTGGTGTCAGAGAGTATTTTTCTGAGTGCAAATAGATAGGGATTCTCTACTGAAATGAAAGTGAGGAAAAATGGAGACTCCACCATGCAAAATTAGATGGCGCTTAGCATTCAAATATTTGTTGAATTACTGCCTGGATAATTGACAGTTGATTGGGCAGGGACACAGGAATGTTGTGTATAAGTTACAGACTTGGTTTGCATCTATGTTTCCTTCTAAAGAGACCACCCTCTTCTCCATTTCTGCATTGTCTTTATCTAGAATGAAAGTAGCTGGTCATCTCCAACATATTTGGGGTTTTGTGGTAATTTAAATAGATAAGTAGATACTGCATGGTGCCACTCAATGGCTGTACCTAAATATAACCCTACTAATCAAAATGAGGATATTGTGTTTATTTTAAGACAGTGGCTGTAGGGTTCAGTCTTTTTTTTCAAACACTGGCTCCATGGAGGAAAGCAAGGTCCTGTGTTTCATTGCTTTCCAAGCATTCTGCAACAACTGTTGAATGGGTTTTGTTCCAAAAGTTTCTTTGGAAATCTATTTAGAATTCAGATTGCATTTTCCCATGGACACAATATTCTTGGGGGTCTGGTTCCCAGACCAGCTGGCAAAAGCCTATTTAATCTGAAATGGAATGGAAGTGCAGTTCCTCAGCCCCTAACCAGGATTCCTAACAGTGTTTTTATGGGAAAAAAAGCACCAGAGTTTCAGACCTGTGATCCTCGTTACACATCTGAGTTTCACTCTCTGAGCAGAATCAGAGAGTTGGAGGGAACAATTCAAACTCCTTCACATGGCTTCCTAGACCTTGTGTGATCTGGCTTCTTTTCACCTCTCCAGCATCGTTTCTTACGGGTTTCCCCTGGCACTCTATATTATCTAGGCAAAAGGAGCTACTTTGAGTTCCCTGAACGTGTCTTTGTAACCTCTGGGCCATTGAAGCCTTTACCCATTGCTAGTCCCTCTGCCAGCAACCTCCTTCCCTGCTGCCCAGTTGGTGACTCTGTTACAGGCTCTCAAAACTCTGATCATAGGTTTTATTATGCTGTGATTTGTGTGTTTTATGTCACTTCTCTTTCCTCTTGCCAGACTAAATGCTCCACAAAAGCCAAGACCATGTCTGTGTTAACTCGCTGTTGTTTCCCCAGCACTTAGCATGGTGTCTGGCAGGAGGTAGGTTCTTCATAATACGGCAAGTGAATGAATGATTTAGCCCAGGGGTTCTCAACATGTTCGTAGCCGCTGTACACATGATGGTCTTCGTGAATTCCCAACCGCTGTATCTGTGACTCACCTCTGCTTTCCGACTCAAGAAAGCATATGAAAGCATCTACATCTGCTTCAATTTCTCCTCATAACATGTGGCAAAAAAGCATTTTGCAAGTGAGAAAGAGTGAGCTATCGGTGGGATAAGATAAAAATGAATAGATGTGTAAATAATTTGCAAACTTCAGTCCTCTAACTATTATTCATCATAAATCACTTGCCTCACCTCTCTCGCCTGATGAGACCTACCCATGGGCTGCTACATGGTTCTGAGAAGCACAAATCTGGTCCAGTCCTGATGTGGGCTTTGAGATTTAGAAAGGACAAGTCTTTTGCCCGAGTCCATACTTCAGTGAACAGCTGTTCTGGGAATACAATCTAAGGCTTTTGACTCCCAGGCCATTGTACTTTCTTCCAGAGGTGTACGTTCTATAAATAAAGTCAGCATGCATTGAAAACAACTTAATCCTTCCGTGGATATTCAAGGCAGTCTCAGATCACTTGACCGGGGTCACTGCAGGTGATAGATTGAGGGCAACAGGAGGGTGAAGTAATGCAAAAAGTACATTCTCTCATTTAGGTTTGGTTCATCAATGCAAGGCCTGGGGGGAGAGCACAGGGAGTCCAGCTAACCCAAGGCACTGCTTACGGAATTGAGATTTAACAGATGGCTCTTCATTATGCTAGGATTCCACATCTGCACGGAGTGTAGAGCGTGACTGAATGCTCAGTGGGTATTTCTTGATTATGCGATTTACAGAAATCACTCCTCTGGTGTGATGATAATACCAGTTAGAATTTTTTATACCATTGAACATTTAATTGGTAAGCATGTGGTTTGATAAATAAGGTGGTGGCTGTTGTTACTATTATTACTTTTCAGGAGCTCCTATAGAGTTAGGAGGAGCCTTTCTGCCATTGGGTTTGGGACCCTGCGTCAGCTATTAAAAAGTACATGGGGACCTTAAATACCTGTTGCTTAATGTTATTTGTACTTCTGGTTATGAGTCTTGCGTGTTTCTTCTGCTCACAACAGAATCTGCCATAGGACTGAATGAAAGGAGACAGCCTAATGGGTCACACTAAGTAAACTTTACCTAAGTAAAGTTCACAGGCGTTTAGGAGAAGCGCCGATCCGCTGGTCCCTGGAGAGGAAGGGAAAGCAGGGCTTTTCCAGGTGTAAGCCTGTGACCCAAGGTTGGATTCTTGTGGAAGGTATGCGGTTGGCTGGAGAGGACAGCATAGCTCACTTCTCACCTGCCTTTCTGTAGGGCACACTCCACGGGTCTCATATCAGGCTGGGTATTTCTCCCTGTGGTGAAGAAGACAGGCCACCCAAAGTCCTCGGAGACTGGTAGGCCAATAGCGTAATGAGTGAGAATGGAAAACACCATCCCCTACTCCCCTTTAAGAAAAGGTAACCTATGGTTTTGTAGTCCTTCAAACTTCCAGTACTTGGCTCCATCCCAGTTTTTGCTTCCATGCCACTTCTTTAATGTCACTGAATGAACTCCCGTCTGTCTGCCTGTCTGGATTGAGGGCAACAGAATGAACCTAGAAGGGCTATCCTGGAAGCCACACACCACCAAATTCAGGGCTGTTTGCATCTGCCTCAGTTTTTCCTTGTAACGTGACAAAAAGCATTTTGGTTCAAAGTAACAATGCAAAGCTTCCTGGAGTGAAGCAAATGTGAAAAGTGTAATTTGAGGCAGTTCTCAGAAAAGAGCCTCTTCTGGTAAATAAAGGCTCCTTTTCCTTATTCTTTCTTTTTTTTTTTTTTTTTTCATTTATGCCTTATCACATTTTGTCCAATTTCAGCTCATCGCAGGCTGAATTTTCCTTTTGATGTCGGCTTTCCAGAATAGTCCTCAACTGTAAAAAGGGAACAAAAAGGCCAACTTCTTGGCTTTCAATTTGCAGCATCCCCAGCCCTTTCATCTATCTCAGTGCTCCTCTAGTTGGGAACAAAACCCAAGCTCCAGGGTCAGAACACATATGGAGGAAGAGCGCTTTTTCAAACTCCAAGCCCACGCAGATTTCATGTTTCATTGTCATACTGCTTTGCGGTACAGGGTCAGCTGCGGGTAGGGAAGCTAGAGAGGGCTTGGAGGAAAAAAACTGGTTCGCCAAAACAGACATTCCCATTTTGGGGGTCGGAAGTTCAATTCTGAAGAAAGCGTGTTCTTAAGGGATTCATTTGCTAATCCAGGGCTGCTTTCCATCTTGAGGGCATGTGTGTCAAGGTACCCAGCCCAGAAGATGAAGCAGGAGTTTGATGTGCTGGCGTTCGGGCGCTCGTTCAGACACTGTGCCTTTTGTTCTCTAGTTTCCTGTCCATTCTTCAGTGTCTACTTTTCCTCTTCTGCTACCTTTGGTTGCACATCACAGAAGACCTATGTCTTTTGTGCTCCTAGCTTGTTGTCTTGGTTACAGACTTCTTTGGCCTGCCTTTTTTTTTTTTTTTGAGGGGAATATACTGCTTAAAGAAGAGTTTTAAAAATAGCAACTGAGGGCTCTTTCTCAAAGGATACTGGGGTATTCAGCAGTGGGTAGAACTAGGGTTTGCAAACCTGGTTGTAGTTTGAAATTGCCCGGAATGCTCTAAAATACTGCTGCCCAGGCCCCAGGCTCAACCAGTTGAGTCAGGATTTTGGGGAATGGGCCCCAGGAATTGGGATCTTATTTTAAATTAACTGGCTAGGTGATTCTAATGTGCATTCAGCATTTAGAGCCATTGAGGTGTTTTTTTTTTATTGAAGTATAATTGATTTCCAGTGTTTCAGGTGTACAGCAAAGTGATTCAGTTATACATATGTACGTATTTTTCAGATTCTTTTCCATTATAGGTTATTACAAGATATTGAATGTAGTTCCTTGTGTTATATAGTAGATCCTTGTTGGTTATCTATTTTATATATAGTAGTGTATACATTTTAATCCCAAACTCCTAATTTACTCCTCTCTTGCCCATTCCCCTTTGGTAACCATAAGTTTGTTTGCTATGTCTGTGCATCTATTTCTGTGTTGTAAATAAGTTCATTTGTATCATTAGAACCATTGAGTTTTTTTTTTAATAGATCTTTATTGGAGTATAATTACTTCACAATACTGTGTTAGTTTCTGTTGTCCAACAAAGTGAATCAGTCATATGCATACGTAGGTCCCCATATCCCCTCCCTCTTGAACCTCCCTCACAGAACCATTGAGTTTTAACAGCAAAGCCAAACAGTTGGGTTCCGAGCTGTTTGAGACAGGTGAGGAAAATATGATCAACCTTTTTGTACCTTAGTTTTTCCTGCCTAGAAGATGCAGCCAGTAAAGCTTGAGGACCTACAGAGTCTCACTGTGACTGCCCTGTCATTGCTGTCACATACAAAAGAGTGGCACCTTCCCTTCAAAAAAAAATATCCAAGTATCCAGCTGGCTTGGTGTCTGGGCCGTAACAGTGGCTTGAGGCAGTCTCGGGGATTAAAATAAATCTTCCAGTTGCTTGAAGAAGGAGCTTATCTATGGGGAGGCACAGCAATTTCACTTTCCCCAGTACACTTTGGACAGAGCTTTCCAGGTTTTTGAATCTGTCCCAACTTCTAGCTGACTCCCTTCTCATACTCCAGAAAGTTAACAGAGACGGGCCCAATATTTTTATTCTTTGTGAAATTTCCTTTTTAATTGTTTTTCTAACATAGAGGCAATGCCAAGCCTATGATCCAAACCTGAAACATTACAAGAATATGACATGTAGCAAATAAAAGTCCCCTACAAGTCTGTCTCTCACCATCAGTGTGTTTTTCCTTCAGATTTTATGTTTGATTGGTTGTTACTGAAAAACTCAAACAATTTGAAAGGAATAGAAGGGCATGTATAATTCTCTCCAACCCCTTACCCCTAATCTGTTATTTTTTTCTCCCCAGAAACAAACCAGCATTACCAGTTTCTTGGAAATCTTGAGAGGCATTCTATGCATAAACAAGGCTTGAATATTTTAAAGTGACTTTTTGATTAGGTAATCACATCTATCCACCTACAAGAGACATCTGTTTGTTTCATTTATTCGTTCAACAACTATCTGAGCATCTTGAATGTTCCAGGCATTACGTCAGCTCCTGGATCTCTAATAAGGACCAGCGCACAGCCACTGCCCTCCAGGAGCTTACAGTCTAGCAGGGAAGACTGACATTTAACAAAGACACAGCTACTGTCAAATGAGAAATGGTGATGAGTGTTGTGAAGGAAAAGAATGGAGTTTACATGTGTCACTTCCAAAACAGTGGTTGGTAGAGTCCCCTTCCCCCATTTTCTAACATGGAGGTGTGGATGGGAGATTGGAGGCAAAGACATAAACTGCAACCTTTATTCTTGCCAGCAGTTTTCTTTCCTGCCAGAATTTTCATCCGACAAAATGGCCTGCTGAGAGTTGGGGTAATGATCTACCAGCCAGCTTTGTACTTGGTTGACAGAGTGCTGGCAGTACGCTAGATCAGACCCTTGTCAGACAGACTGAACTTCTTGCAGACAGGAACTATGTCCTGCATCTCTGTGTGTGCCCAGAACGCCAGCAAGGACAAACTGATGCAGGCACTGGGCAATAGGTCCTTTTATTATGTTTTCATTTTATACCTTAGCAGCACTTCAAGAGGTAGGTGTTCTTATTCCCATTTTTAAAGATGAGAAAACTGAGGCTTAATGAGGCAGGTTTGTGTGTGTTTGTATGTATGTATGTGTATACATACATATATAGCTCCCTTCTTTAAAAATACTCCTGTTCCCCTCCCCTCCCCCAATTCCATGACCATAGTCATAAAGCTTCTCGGTGGCAGAGCTCTGCAAACATTTGCTGGCTCACGTGGCTGTGACCCTGACACAGTTGGTTCCCTTCCCGCAGGGAACTGGATACCATCCATCCCTCCCACGGGTTGGCCCAGGCTCTGTTCCTTCAGAGTTGTCTGGAAGAGTTTTAAGACAACCAGGTTATCTATCCTGTTCTAAATATTTTTCTGGGATTGAGGTCAAGGTAGCAGCATGATCCTGTCCTAAATGGGCCAGAGGAGGAGGACACCCGTGGCTCCCCAAAAGGTCATGCCTCTCTGTACTCACTGCCCCTCTTCCCTCCTCTTCCAGCTTGTGTCTTGGGCTGGGCTGTAGCCAGGGAACAGAGTCACACTTGCACAGGTTTCCTGGGGAGCGTTTCTGTGTCTGACCCTATGTTAGGGACTATGGGGCGTGGAGGCAGAGGAAGCTTCTCAAAAGACAAATGGGGGAGACAAAAGGTAGTATTGGCTACAAACACGTCTTTGCAATCAGACAGTTCTGTGTTCAAGGCCTGACTTACTTAGTCGTGTGACCTTAGGCAAGTTACTTAACCTTTCCTTAGCTCAGTTTCCTCATATGTAAACGGAGGTGAGTTGGGGTGGGGAATAGCACTTATCTCTTAGGATTGCTATGAGGAATACACGAATGTAGTGCCAGGCACCTAGTGAAGCACTCAATAAAGAATAGTTGCTGCTGTTATTATTATTATTATTATTATTAACATTAATCTCATCATCATCACTACTACTGCTGTTATTATTTACAACAGTAAGGAGCGATAAGTGTATAGTAGCAATACATGCAGATGGCGTTCAGAAAAGGAATGATCAATTGGGGGAGTGTTATCCAGGAACTGTCCGGAGGAGGTAGAAGAAGTGGAATGAAATATGCCGGGTAGAGCAAATATGAAAGTAGGAGGCCGAGCTGAACTGGAGTGGGGACGAAAAGGAACAAACCCAACATCTGGCATATTTGGACCCTGTTACTAGCTCACCTGTCTTCACAGCCCATCTTTCCAGCCGTTTGTGGCTCCCCATAGGAGTCCTACATTAGTGCTTGCGGTTTAGATGTGGTAGTCAGAGGGGGGCTTGTTGCTGGCTGCTCTGGCTGGGACTTAGAAGGTGTCTTTGCCATAGTAGAGTTGACATGGGTCCTAACTCTGCAACTTGGTTGGTGGGTTCAAAGCCTAATTTTGATCAGCTTGCCTAGGGATGTTGGTTTCACACTCCCAACCTTACAAAAGACTGCTTGATTAACCACAAGGCGGATATGAATGGATCGATGATGGGAGAGAGATACGTATAGACACATAACACTTGTGTCTATGTCAGGTCATACCTTTCCTGATAGCAAGATTCCTGAAGCCAAATTAAACAGGGGCTTATTTGATAACCTAAAATCAGAACCTAACGGAATTGAATGGTCTTATGAAAGAGACCATGTAGGTATATCACACCTTTGTATCGACAAGAACATGGGTCCTTTTCTCTCTCCACTGCTGGAAAAAACATCAATGACGGTTTTTCTCTTGGATGTTTCTGTTTTCTATTTCCATGCAAACACTGTGTGTGTTAAGACCATGTTATTCTCCTGAGTTTCTTTTCCATCTTCTTCATAAGATTTGGAAAATACCCACTTCTCAACCGCAATATAGTTAGAGTGATTTCTTCTCATTGAGTGCTCTTTTTGGCTTTGTTTCCAAATTCTGATGTTTCCAAGCAGGGCTGCCACGAATGGCTATGCACTGCACAACCCTAGGAGAGGGTGCCATTCACATAGACTATAAATGAATGGCGCCACTAGGGTTGTGCAGTGCACAACCTACACAACTATACTCGGCGGCCCTGGCATAATGTAATGTCAGTTTTCTTCATCTTGAGCAGTTTCTGGGAGAGGTAGAGACTAGCAGTTTGGAACCATTCTCAGGGACTTATTAAGGGGGGTGGGGCTTGAAGCTGTGAGCTGCTGCTGTAGCTAGGAAAGGAAGAGAGAAGTGCAGTTATGGCTTTGAGAGGATTATCATCTGGCAGTGGGAACCATCATATGGGAGGACTACTTATGTTCATTCTTTTAGTAAATAAAATTTTGAGGCCCTCATAGAGGGTTGAAGAACAGGAAGAATTTGCATAGGAAGGAGCATTTGAACTGGGCCTTGTAAGAGAAGCAGAGTATAAACATGTAAAGATGAATTGTGAGGAGAGAGTTCCAGGGGAAAGGACTAGCAAGAGGAAAGACAAAGATAGGAAGCTGCATGGTGTATATGGGTAATGGTAAATAATTCAGTTTGGTTCGTGAAAAAGGGTAGTGAGCGATAACGCTGGTGGGGAAGATCAAATGATGATGGGGGAGGGGAGGGATTTGGATACCAAATTAAAGAGTTTGGACTTTATTCAGCAAGCAATAAGTAGCCATCTGAAGTTTGTTTTTTTAAAATAGTTTATTGAGATATAATTCATTACCGTACAATTCACCCACTTAAAGTGTTCAATCGGTGCTTTTTAGTGTATTCACAGGTATGTGTAGCCATGACCACAGTCAGTTTAGAACATTTTCACCACCTCAGAAAGAAGCTCCATACCATTTAGCTAACATTCCCCTACCTGTCCTCCCATCCGCCCAGCTCTAATCACTGACTGCTCTGCTTTCTGCTTCTATAGACTTGCCTATTCTGGACATTTCAGGAATGGAGTCATATAATATATAGTCTATTTTGACTGACTTCTTTTACTTAGTATAATGTTTTTAAGGTTCGTTCATGTCACAGTGTGTACAAGAACTTCATCCCTTTTTATGGCCAAATAATATTCCATTGTATAGGTATACCAGTTTTGTTTATCCATTCGTCCATTGATGAGTATTTGGGTTGTTGCCACCTTCTGGCTATTATGAATAATGCTGCTATGAACATCCATGTATAAGTTTTTATGAGCATTTCTCTTGGATATATACATAGGACTGGAATTACTGGGTCATATGATAACTCTGTGTTAACTTTTTGAGGAACTGCCAAACTGTTTTCCCATATTGCAGCACCATTTTACATCCCTACTAGCAGTGTATGAGGTTTCCAATTTCTCCGCATCATCATGAATACTTGAGATTGTCATTTTATTTTAGCCTTGCTTGTGGGTGTGAAGTGGTATCTCACTATATATTTGATTTACATTTCCCAGTGACTAATGATATGAGGTACCTTTTCATGTGTGTATTGGCCATTCATATGTCTTTTTGGAAAAAATGTCTATTCAAATCCTTAGCCCACTTTTTTTTAAAATTAATTAATTAATTTATTTATTTTTGGCCACATTGGGTCTTCATTTCTGTGTGAGGGCTTTCTCTAGTTGCGGCAAGCGGGGGCCACTCTTCATCGCGGTGCGCGGGCCTCTCACTGTCGCGGCCTCTCTTAGCCCACTTTTAAACTATCATCTTTTTATTATTGAGTTTTGAGAGCCACTTATGTATTCTGCATGCTAGACCCGTATCAGAGACAAGATTTGCAAAAATTTTTTCCCATTCTTTGGGTTGTCTTTTTACTTTCTTGATAATATACTTTGAGGCACAAAATATTTTAATTTTCATGAAGTCCAGTTTACCTATATTTTCTTTTGTTGCTCATGCTTTTGGTGTCATATCTAAGAATCCATTGCCAAATTGGGATCATGAAGATTTACCATTATGTTTACTTTTAAGAGTTTTATACTTTTTGCTTTTATATTTAGGTCTTTGATTCATTTTGAGTTAATTTCTGAACACAATTGTGAGGTAGGGATCCAAATGTCATTCTTATACATGTGGAAATCCAGTTGTCCCAGCACCATTTTTTTTTTTTAACTGGGATATAGTTGTTTTACAATGTTGTGTTAGTTTCTACTGTACAGTGGAGTTCCCTATTATACAGCAGGTTCTTATTAGTTATCTATTTTATACATATTAGTGTATATGTGTCAATCCCAATCTCCCAGTTCATCCTGCCCCACCCCTTTTCCCCCCTTGTTGTCCATATATCTGTGTTGCTATTTCTGCCTTGCAAACTGGTTCATCTGTACCATTTTTCCAGATTCCACATATATGTATTAATATACGATATTTGTTTTTCTCTTTCTGACTTACTTCACTCTGTATGACAGTCTCTAGGTCCATCCACGTCTCTACAAATGACCCAATTTCGTTCCTTTTTATGGCTGAGTAATATTCCATTGTGTAGATGTACCATAATTTCTTTATCCATTCGTCTGTCGATGGACATTTAGGTTGCTTCCATGACCTGGCTATTATAAATAGTGCTGCAGTGAACGTTGGGGTGCATGTGTCTTTTTGAATTATGGTTTTCTCTGGGTATATGCCCAGTAGTGGGATTGCTGGGTCATATGGTAATTCTATTTTTAGTTTTTTAAGGAACCTCCATACTGTTCTCCATAGTGGCTGTATCAATTTACATTCCCACCAACAGTGCAAGAGGGTTCCCTTTTCTCCACACCCTCTCCAGCATTTGTCGTTTGTAGATTTTCTGATGATGCCCATTCTAACTGGTGTGAGGTGATACCTCATTGTAGTTTTGACTTGCGTTTCTCTACTAATTAGTGATGTTGAGCAGCTTTTCATGTGCTTCTTGGCCATCTGCATGTCTTCTTTGGAGAAATGTCTATTTAGGTCTTCTGCCCATTTTTTGATTGGGTTGTTTGTTTTTTTGATGTTGAGCTGCATGTGCTGTTTGGAGATTAATCCCTTGTCCGTTGATTCATTTGCAAATATTTTAACCATTCTGAGGGTTCTCTTTTCGTCTTGTTTATGGTTTCTTTTGCTGTGAAAAAGCTTTGAAGTTTCATTAGGTCCCATTTGTTTACTTTTGTTTTTATTTCCATTACTCTAGGAGGTGGGTCAAAAAAGATCTTGCTGTGATTTATGTCAAAGAGTGTTCTTTCTATGTTTTCCTCTAAGAGTTTTATAGTGTCCGGTCTTACATTTAGGTCTTTAATCCATTTTGAGTTTATTTTTGTGTATGGTGTTAGGGAGTGTTCTAATTTCATTCTTTTGCATGTAGCTGTCCAGTTTTCCCAGTACCACTTATTGAAGAGACTGTCTTTTCTCCATTGTATATCCTTGCCTCCTTTGTCATAGATTAGTTGACCATAGGTGCATGGGTTTATCTCTGGGCTTTTCATCCTCTTCCATTGATCTATATTTCTGTTTCTGCACCAGTACCATATTCTCTTGATTACTGTAGCTTTGTAGTATAGTCAGAAGTAAGGGAGTCTGATTCCTCCAGGTCCGTTTTTTGTTTTTGTTTTGCTTTTGTTTTCTTCTTTTCTCAAGATTCCTTTGGCTATTCAGGGTCTTTTGTGTCGCCATACAAATGTTAAGATTTTTTATTCTAGTTCCGTAAAAAATGCCATTGGTAATTTGATAGGGATTGCATTGAATATGTAGACTGCTTTGGGTAGCATAGTCATTTTCACAATATTGATTCTTCCAATCCAAGAACATGGTATATCTCTCCATTTGTTTGTGTCACCTTTGATTTCTTTCATCAGTGTCTTATAGTTTTCTGAGTAGAGGTCTTGTACCTCCTTACGTAGGTTTATTCCTAGGTATTTTATTCTTTTTGTTGCAGTGGTGAATGGGATTGTTTCCTTAATTTCTCTTTCTGATTTTTCATCGTTAGTGTATAGGAATGCAAGAGATTTCTGTGCATTAATTTTGTGTCCTGCAACTTTACCAAATTCATTGATTAGCTCTAGTAGTTTTCTGGTGGCATCTTTAGGATTATCTATGTATAACATCATGTCATCTGCAAACAGTGACAGTTTTACTTCTTTTCCAATTTGTATTCCTTTTATTTCTTTTTCTTCTCTGGTTGCCGTGGCTAGGACCTCCAAAACTATGTTGAATAAAGTGGCGAGAGTGGACATCCTTGTCTAATTCCTGATCTTAGAGGAAACGCATTCAGTTTTTCACCATTGAGAATGATGTTTGCTTTAGGTTTGTCGTATATGGCCTTTATTATGTTGAGGTAGGTTCCCTCTATGCCCACTTTCTGGAGAGTTTTTGTCATAAATGGGTGTTGAATTTTGTCCAAAGCTTTTTTTGCACCTATTGAATTGATCATATGGTTTTTATTCTTCCATTTGTTCATATGGTGTATCACATTGATTGATTTGCATATATTGAAGAATCCTTGCATCCCTGGGATAAATCCCACCTGATCATGGTGTATGATCCTTTTAATGTGTTGTTGGATTCTGTTTGCTAGTATTTTGTTGAGGATTTTTGCATCTATATTCATCAGTGATATTGGTCTGTAGTTTTCTTTTTTTGTAGTATCTTTGTCTGGTTTTGGTATCAGGGTGATGGTGGCCTCATAGAATGAGTTTGGCAGTGTTCCTTCCTCTGCAATTTTTTGCAAGAGTTTGAGAAGGATGGGTGTTAGCTCTTCTCTAAATGTTTGATAGAATTCACCTGTGAAGCCATCTGGTCCTGGACTTTTGTTTGTTGGAAGATTTCTAATCACAGTTTTAATTTCATTACTTGTGATTGGTCTGTTTCTATTTTCTATTTCTTCCTGGTTCAGTCTTGGAAGGTTATCCCTTTCTAAGAATTTGTCCATTTCTTCCAGGTTGTCCATTTTATTGGCATAGAGTTGCTTGTAGTAGTCGCTTATGAGGCTTTGTATTTCTGCCATGTCCGTTGTAACTTCTCCTTTTTCATTTCTAATTTTATTGATTTGAGTCCTCTCCCTGTTTTTCTTGACGAGTCTGGCTGAAGATTTATCAATTTTGTTTATCTTCTCAAAGAACCAGCTTTTAGTGTTATTGACCTTTGCTATTGTTTTCTTTGTTTCTATTTATTTCTGCTCTGATCTTTATGATTTCTTTCCTTCTCCTAACTTTGGGTTTTGTGTGTTCTTCTTTCTCTGGTTCCTTTAGGTGTAAGTTTAGATTGTTTATTTGATATTTTTCTTGTTTCTTGAAGTTGGACTGCATTGCTATAAACTTACCTCTTAGAACTGCTTTTGTTGCATCCCATAGGTTTTGGATCGTCGTGTTTTCGTTGTCATTTGTCTCTAGGTATTTCTTCATTTCCTCTTCAAATTCTTCATTGATCTCTTGGTTATTTAGTAACGTATTGTTTAGCCTCCATGTGTTTGTGTTTTTTACATTTTTTTCCCTATAATTTATGCCTAATCTCATAGCGTTGTGGTCAGAAAAGATTCTTGATATGATTTCAATTTTCTGAAGTTTACCGAGGCTTGATTTGTGACCCAAGATGTGATCTATACTGGTGAATGTTCCATGCACACTTGAGAAGAAAGTGTAATCTGCTGTTTTCGGATGGAATGTCCTATAAATATCAATTAAATATATGAGATATATTGTGTCATTTAATGGTTGTGTTTCCTTATTAAGCTTCTGTCTGGATGATCTGTCCATTGGTATAAGTGAGGTGTTAAAGTCCCCCATTATTATTGTGTTACTGTTGATTTCCTCTTTTATAGCTGTTAGCATTTGCCTTAAGTATTGAGGTGCTCCTATGTTGGGTGCATATATATTTATGATTGTTATAACTTCTTGAATTTACGCCTTGATCATTATGTAGTATCCTTCCTTGTCTCTTGTAACATTCTTTATTTTAAAGTCTATTTTATCTGATATGAGTATTGCTACTCCAGCTTTCTTTTGATTTCCATTTGTATGGAATATCTTTTTCCATCCCCTCACTTTCAGTCTGTATGTGTCCCTAGGTCTGAAGTGGGTCTCTGGTAGACAGCATATATTCGGGTCTTGTTTTTGTATCCATTCAGCCAGTCTGTGTCTCTTGGTTGGAGCGTTTAATCCATTCACATTTAAGGTAATTATCGATATGTATGTTCCTATTACCATTTTCTTAATTGTTTTGGGGTTGTTTTTGTAGGACCTTTTCTTCTCTTGTGTTTCCCACTTAGAGAAGTTCCTTTAGCATCTGTTATAGAGCTGGTTTGGTGGTGCTGAATTCTCTTAGCTTTTGCTTGTTTGTAAAGCTTTTGATTTCTCTGTCGAATCTGAATGAGATCCTTGCCGGGTAGAGTAGTAGGTTCTCTACCTACTTGTAGGTTCTTCCCTTTCATCACTTTAAATATATCATGCTACTCCCTTCTGGCCTGCAGAGTTTCTGCTGAGAAATCAGCTGTTAACCTTATGGGAGTTCCCTTGTATGTTATTTGTCGTTTATCCCTGTTGCTTTTAATAATTTTTCTTTGTTTTTAATTTTTGTCAACTTGATTACTATGTGCCTCGACGTGTTTCTCCTTGGGTTTATCCTGCCTGGGACTCTCTGCACTTCCTGGACTTGGGTGGCTATTTCCTTTCCCATGTTAGGGAAGTTTCGGACTCTAATCTCTTCAAATATTTTGTCGGGTCCTTTCTGTCTCTCTTCTCCTTCTGCGACCTGTATAATGTGAATGTTGGTGCGTTTAATGTTGTCCCAGAGGTCTCTTAGTTTTTCTTCATTTCTTTTCATTCTTTTTTCTTTATTCTGTTCCACAGCAGTGGTTTCCATCATACCATCTTCCAGGTCACTTATCTGTTCTCCTGCCTCCGTTATTCTGCTATTGATTCCTTCTAGTGTATTTTTCATTTTAGTTATTGTATTGTTCATCTCTGTTTGTTTGTTTTTTAATTCTTCTAGATCTTTGTTAAACGTTTCTTGCATCTTCTCGATCTTTGCCTCCATTCTTTTTCCAAAGTCCTGGATCATCTTCACTGTCATTATTTCTGAATTATTTTTCTGGAAGGTTACCTATCTCCACTTCATTTAGTTGTTTTTCTGGGGTTTTATCTTGTTCCTTCATCTGGGATATTGTCATCTACCTTTTCATTTTGTCTATGTTTCTGTGAATGTGGTTTTCATTCCTCAGGCTGCAAGATTGTAGTTCTTCTTGCTTCTGCTGTCTACCCTCTGGTGGATGAGGCTATCTACGAGGTTTCACACCATTTGTTGAAGAGACATTTTTTTCATTGAATGGTCTTGGTCCCCTTGTTGAAAATCAGTTGGGAGGGTTTATTTTTGGACTTCGAATTCTTTCCATTAACCTATATGCCTATCCTTATGCCAGCACCACTTTGTCTTTATTACTGTTGCTTTGTAGTAAGTTTTGAAATCTGGCAGTGTGGGTCTTCCTACTTCTTCTTTTCAAGATTTTTCTGGCTCTTTGGGGTACATTGCAATTCCGTATGAACTTTAGAATTATTAGCTTGCCAGTTTGTATAAAGACATCTGTTGGATTTTAAAAAATTTTTTATTTATTTATTAATTTATTTATGTCTGTGTTCGGTCTTTGTTGCTGTGCACGGGCTTTCTCTAGTTGCGGCAAGTGGGGGCTACTCTTGGTTGCGGAGCGTGGGCTTCTCATTGCAGTGGCTTCTCTTGTTGCGGAGCACGGGCCCTAGGCATGCGGGCTTAAGTAGTTGTGGTGCACGGGCTTAGTTGCTCCATGGCATGTGGGATCTTCCCGGCCCATGGCTCGAACCCATGTCCCGTGCATTGGTAGGCGGATTATTAACCACTGTGCCACCAGGGAAGTCCCCATCAGTTGGATGTTGAAAGAGATTGTGTTGAATCTATCGTCCAGAATTTGTGAGTTGTATAACATGATCAGAGCTCTGTTTTAAGAAGAGGAACCTGGCAGTACTGTATGAACTAGAGTGAAGAAGGGAAGACACTGGAGACCTTGAGATCACATCGGAAACTGTTATAGTAGTTGAAGAAAATGAGAGGGAGTGAACTAGGAAAAGATAATGAGGGTGGATTTGAGATATACGAAAAGGTTAAATGTCAAGATGACAGGACATGGGGACTGACTACATATGGGGCCTGAGAAAGAGGGGCGGCATCAAAGATAGCTCTGAGGCTTGAAGATAGGCTAATTGATTGGATAACAGTGCTGTTTTTTAAAACTTTGTATTTTATTTTATTTTTATTAAAATTTTTTTATTGAAGTGTAGTTGATTTGCAATGTTTTGTTAGTTTCAGTTGTACAACAAAGTGATTCACATATATATATATATATATATATATATATATATTCAGATTCTGTTCCATTATAGGTTATTACAAGATGTTGAATATAGTTCCCTGTGCTATACAGTAGGACCTTGTTGTTTATCTATTTTATATATAGTAGTTTGCAAAAACTTTGTATTTTAAAATGATTTTCAATTTATAGAAGAGTTGTAAAGATACTACAGAGAATTTCTATATACCCTTCCTTCAATTTCCCCTCGTGTTAACATCTTGTATAACCATGGTAAAATCCTGAAAACTGAGAAATTAGCATTGGTGCTTGAACTAAACTATAGACTTATTCCTATTTCACCAGTTTTTCCACACACGTCCTTTGTCTGTTCCAGGATCCAGTCCAGGATCCCACATTGCATTTGGTTGTTAGGTCTTCTTAGTCTCCTCCATCCATGACAATTCCTTAGTCTCTGTCTTTTATTACCTTGTCAGTGTTGAAGAGTAATGATCAGTTACTTTGTAAAGTGTTCCTTATTTGGACTTAACTTGATTTTGTTTTTCATGATTAGATTTGAGTAATTTTGGCAAAAATACCACAGAAGTGATGTCCTTCCCTTCTTGGTGCATCATGTCAGGGGGTACATGATGATATATGTTATTTCTGGTGATGTTAACCTTGGTCATTTGCCAGACTTTTCCACTGTAAAGTTACTATTTTCCCTTTGTAATTAACAAGTACTTTCCATGCAAAAATGATCATCTTTCACTACTAATCAGCATCTATCAATGGTTCTTGCCTACAATTATTGCTGCAGTGTTTGCCAAATGTTAATTTTGCTTCCCTCATGCCTTCTGCCTTTATCAGTTGGAATTCTATTGTTGGAAGAGCTGTCCCTTCTCTCCCATTTTTTGAGGGAGCAGTTAAGCGAGGGAAGAGGTTAGGGAAAGAAGATGGCAAGTTCAGATTTAGGCATGGTAGGCATGAGATACCTGTATAACATACAGATGGAAATATCCAGAAAGCATTTGTTATCTGCATCAAACAACAGTTGAGTTTAAGATGTTGGAGGCAAGCACTATTATTATTTTCTATTTTAGAATGTAGAAACTGAAGTTCAGGGTGAAAACCTGAGGCATAGTGGGAAATAAAACTGGCAAGGCAGCTGAGGGCCACATTGTCTAGAGCCTTAATTACCCGACAGATGACTTTGGACTTTTTTCAGTGACTCACCAGTGCCAATTTAAAATTTGCCAGGAGGGAACAATTGATAATCAGATCCTAGCTCTAGATAGCACTGTGTGCAGCCATAGGGAGCCATTTAATATCCCAAATTAAATAAAATCTAAGTACCTAATGAGTTGTATAGGCCATTGGGAAAA
Organism: Balaenoptera musculus; assembly: GCF_009873245.2. Taxonomy (NCBI): domain Eukaryota; kingdom Metazoa; phylum Chordata; class Mammalia; order Artiodactyla; family Balaenopteridae; genus Balaenoptera; species Balaenoptera musculus. The sequence continues at coordinate 92,654,776 of NC_045806.1, forward strand.
AAGAGGTGTTACCTGGAGTTATTGGAGAAGGCTTTGTGCGGGAACTAGAACTTGCTATGGGCCTGGATGGAATTTGCAGTGAGCGGAGAACAGAAAGGGCATCCAAGAAGGATGATGCTATCAATAGCTCATACTTATTTTATTCCTTACAGTGTGCCAGGCACTGAGCTAAGTGCTTCAAGCATTTAATCTTCACCTCTACCCTATGAGATAGTACTAATGTAATTCTCATCTGACAGACGAGGAAACTGAGCCTCGAGAGTTTAAGGATTCTCTCCTTGTAGGCAGCTGGACAAGGGAAGCCAAGTAATATACTAGCACATTATAGTACAAGCATGGAAATAGAACAGGTGTAGTTAGATGAATTGGAAGTTTAATCTAAGCTCTTGCTGATGTAGCTCACAGTAGGGATGGATTTTCTTTTGAGATCAGAATAATTATAGCTACTATGTATTGAGTGCTAGCTACGTGCTAGACATTGTGCCAAGTGCTTTGCTTGCTTTATCTCATTTGATCCTCTCCAAAACCTCGTGAGACATAGGTGCTATTTTTATCCCTATTTTAGAGATGAAAATTCCTCCAGTCTCTTGTCCAAGGTTACAGTGCTGGTGGGTGGCAGAGCCAGCATGTGGACCCAAGTCTGTCTTAACTCTAAAGCCCATAGTCTTAACCACTTAGCAATGCTCCCTATCCTGCTTCCATTCTCTTAATAGGGATGAATTTGGCAATGGGACCAGAAAACTTGATGTTTTTAAGCTAAGGTTCTCTGGTCCCTGGATAGTGCTTGCATGTGGACACTGCCAAGTATATATGCCTTTGTGACTCTCCTTTTTCTATACCTCAGCTGTTGGCCAACCCCGTTCTTTCTTTGGGTATAATTCAAACAGGTTAGAATGTGGTCTTCCAAGTCTGGGAACATTCTGGCTTTAAAATGAATTTGCAGTCTTTTAAGTCTATCGTACGTTGATTTTTGAAGCCTGAGAGTTTGTTAGTAGGTACTCCAATTTCCCTTTTGTCTAAATTCTTGAGAGAAGGCTCTTTGTCAGCTCCTTATACTGACAAAAATGGTAATTTCTCAGAAACAGGTAAACAGAAGGAATTAATGGGAGGATCGAGGAAATGATGCTTTCCTTTGTTATTTGAAGGGTAAGAAAGAGGTAGCTAAAAGAAGAAAGATGAGAAGGCCATTCTGGAAGAGTGAGTAGGATTAGCAGTGATACAATTTCTTGATTTGGAGATTTAAAATTTTAAAATGTTATGAAAACAATCAGGGACTCTTTTTTTCATCCCAGGGTTGTAAAAGACTCAAAGCATGGCATCAAAGATAGAAGCCATCAAGGAAATAACAAGTATATCTGATTACATAAAGATATAAAAACTTCCATACGAAACTACCGTAACCAGAGCTACGACAATGGCAACATGGGAAAAATATTTGCAGTAAATGTCAAACAGTCTGTATTCAATGTCATTAAAATGTAAATAGCTCTTATAACCCAATAAGAAGAAGAACATACTAGTTGAAAAATAGGCAAGGCCACAGATGGTCACATCCCCAAAGAAGAAATACGGCTGGCCAAAAAACATGTTAGAAAATAGTTTAATATTTCTGGTAATCTGAGACATGCAAATTAAAGCAGTAAAGAGTGTGTGTATGTGTGTGTGCGTGTGTGTGTTGTAGTGGAGGAAAATTAATTTTCCTTCTACCCTTCTAAATTTTTGGCTGAGATCCCCCTGTAATAAAAGACAGAATAACAAGAGGAAAACAAACAGACATTTAATAACTTGTATACCTCCTGTGTTCATGGGAGAGACCCAGGAAAACTGAGTAACTGTGTCAAAGGGCCCAAGCCACCACCTCAAATATCATCTGCAGCTAAAGACAAAAGGGTGGAGGGAGCCAGTTCCTGAAGGTGACCAGGAAAAGCACAGTAAACAAGGGTAAGGTTGTTATGCAGATTTAAGTTGCCGCCTTTTCTATTGATAAGAGTCTCTAGAGATTCAGTCATCCTTCACTTGTACAGAGTGAGAGACACCCTTACAAATGGAGATTTCCTTTATAAATGTAAATGTCTCTTACAGAAAGAGTCTTGTATACTTGATTTTCAGGGCTTCTCCTGTATCTACTTTTTTTTTTTTAAACCAGCTCAAAATAGTCCTTATGCCAAAGAGACGTATTTGGGGGTGGCAAATTCTGCTCCCCTTCAGTGTTTTGCCTTTGAAAAAGTGATAATGACCTATTGGCCAGGCTGTAGCAGAAACACATTGTCATATGTTGCTGGCGGGAGTATAAATTCAAAGACATTTTCTGGAAGGCAGTTTAGAATTATCGGTTAAAAGCCTTAAAATGTATATTCCCTTTGAAGACCTAGAAATTCTTATTCTACAAATGGAGGCTAAATAGAGAAGGATCTGAAAATTTAGACATAACTTACGTGTGCGACAGGAGGAGACTGGTTGAGTAAATTGTTGCATATCCATATAATTGAATAAGATGAAGCTATTAGAAGATGAGATTGTAGAAGCATGTTTATGACATGGCGTACGCTCAGGATGCAGTTTGGGACAATGCATGAGGCCACCACGCTGGAGAGATGGACAGGGTCTGGAGTAGAGAAAGCCTTGCCTGCCATGCTAAGGAACTTGAGCTTTTCCTGTAGTTACTGGCCAGCCATGAAGGGATTTTAAAGGGTAGATCAGAGCTGCATTTTAGACAGATCCCTCTTGCAGCAATGTGTCTGGAGGCAAGAGGCCAGTGAAAATTATTTCAGTGGTCCAGGGAGAGAGAAGATGAGGACCCGAGGGTATAAACATTGGTGAACAGAGCCTAGGACAGACTTTGGGCAGCCCAAGGAATGGATCTTTGTTATGGTGGGTAATGTTTGTAAGCACTTCTCTTTAGGAACCCCCAAATAGTTGGGTGCCCTCATAGGCGGTGGAGCCAAGAGAATTGGAGCTGCAAGGGCTGGGCCTCGGAAGATTGTGTTGCAGGCCAAACACAACTCTCCTGTCCCTCTCACTCTCTTTCCCTTTCATTTCGTTTTCCCATCCCTCTTCACTGCTTAACCTGGCTAGCCCCTCAATTAGGATGGTCTTGGTGACTGTTCATCCTTCCCAACTACATTTCTCATAGTATTACCGCTTCCTCCTGTGAACAAAAATGATCTTCTTTCCGCGTGATGACCATGGGGGTTTACTGAATCTAATGTTCGGGTGGAGCAGAATTTGGCAGGGAGCTGGATATTGATGCCAGTGAACTTGGGGCTGATATGACTGTGGAACAGAAACAGGAACAGGAGTGGGTCAAGTGATGCTGAGAGCTTGGGTAGGGAAGGTGGGAACGTGGAACCAGAGTGGTTCAGAGGTAGAGGATGAACTGGAACAGCTGCTGGTGCCTAGATTAGGTGCTTAGGAAGAAGCTGAATTTTCGAGTTTCTGGGCAAGATGCTAGAGAACCACTCTCTCCTGGGGAAGCTGAGAGCGTGTGGTTTTTGAATGGAACCTGAAGGTTTTTCCAGGCAAAACCAGCCAAACAAGAGTCCAGTTTTGTAAGGATTCAGGAACTGCCAGCACCCAGCAGATCTGGGAATGAAGCAGGTTGGAGCTAAGATGAACCTGTCTTTAGAGACTGCTGGACTCTGAAATCCATCTGCGTAAATATAATTTGCTGCCCAGGCAGGTTTGTGTTTTGAGATGTCTCGCCTTGTAAGGAGTAGAATTTTGTGTGGTGGAACAGGTGTGGGGCTCCTGGGGTGGCACCATGTGTTCTGTTGGGGAGTCAAGGGGCAGGGCTAGAGTCTAAAGAAGAGAAGCCCCCGTGAGGCTGGGACCATGTCAGGTGTGAGGTGGAAAGTGTGTTGATTTGGGAGTTACGGGACCTGGGTTCTTGCCAGAAACCTTGTCAGAAACTTCCCCCTGGGTTTCTCCATCTGTAAAATGGGATTTCATAGCAAGGCCCTGCTTACCTCCCAGGCGATGGGTAAGTGGAAGTGCTTTGTAGCGTTCCTCTGTGTGCTCCCTGCCCATGCCCTTTTCTTCAGGTACCTAGCCGGGCAGATGGCAGCATGAACACAAAGTACCAAGTCGGTGCTGGGATGTGCTCAGATGCCTTCTCATCTTCCCACCATCCTTGTTTGTACTTCCAAGTGTCCTCTCTTCCCACCCTATTTGCAGCTTAAGGGATAGTTTAGCTTTCCGTCTGCTAGGCTGAAACAAACGCCAACAAAATTTGGAGGCAGTTGGCAGCCAATCAAAGAAGAGAGCAGGGATATTCGGGCCAAGGCTGGGGGCCTTTGGGCCTCTGAATTAACATGTTATCTTCACTCCTCTCCTTTGGTTAATGGTGATTATGGATGTGGCTCCAGCATGACAAAGCAGAGAGGTTTAGTGTCATAAATCTGTGAAGTTGCCAGAGGAGACTGTGAGTTTACTGGAAAAGGAATAGGATGGAGTTGGGATCCTTATTCATATAAATTTAAAAAACTTTTTTTTTTAAATTTTGTTTATTTTTGGCTGTGTTGGGTCTTCGTTGCTGAGCGCGGGCTTTCTCTAGTTGTGGCAAGCTGGGGCTACTGTTTGTTGCGGTGCGCGGGCTTCTCATTGCGGTGGCTTCTTGTTGCGGAACACAGGCTCTAGGCGCGCGGGCTTCAGTAGTTGTGGCACACGGGCTCAGTAGTTGTGGTGCACGGGCTTAGTTGCTCTGTGGCATGTGGGATCTTCCCGGACCCGGGCTCGAACCCGTGTCCCCTGCATTGGCAGGCGGATTCTTATTTTTTTAATTAATTAATTAATTTTAAATTTTTGGCTGCGTTGGGTCTTTGTTGCTGCACGCGGGCTTTCTCTGGTTGCGGTGAGCGGGGGCTACTCTTCGTTGTGCGCGGGCTTCTCATTGCAGTGGCTTCTCTTGTTGTGGAGCATGGGCTCTAGGTGCGCAGGCTTCAGTAGTTGTGGCTCGCGGGCTCTAGAGCGCAGGCTCAGTAGTTGTGGCGCACGGGCTTAGTTGCTCCGTGGCATGTGCGATCTTCCCGGACCAGGGCTCGAACCCGTGTCCCCTGCATTGGCAGGCGGATTCTTAACCACTGCGGCAGGCGGATTCTTAACCACTGCGCCACCAGGGAAGTCCCTGGGATCATTTTTCAAATCTCCTTTTTTGATGTGTCTACATGTATCTACTTTAAAGGTTGCTTGAAAAAGATACCCTCTATCCTGGTGTTGGGAATAGACAGGCAAGATGAGGAAGGCCAACGTGCTAGTTGGAAATGACATGGCCGCAGGAAAGTAACTGTTGGAAAACTCAGTTACAGTCAAGACTAGCTGAGCTACCTGAAGAGAAATCAGATCCATGAGTGAGTTGGGACTGGAGGCTTGCTTTCTTCAGTAGGTTTCTGGGCCTCTGGCATAGGGCTGTCGTGGATCAGAACCAGCCAAATGGAGTAGTTACAGGGAAATCGGCCCCCAAGAATCTGCTTGTCTCCTCTTGGCTGTGGGTATAGAAAAGTAAGAGTTAACAGTGGGGCCCAGTGTCGCATTTTTGCTTCTCTGTTTTAGCATGTTGGAAGTATCTAGGGTATTCCAGAAGCTCAGGAAGACTGCTGGCATGGCTCTTAGGTGACTTCAGAAGTATTCTTTCCAAGGTGGTTAGGGGCCCCTGTCTGCTTTCTATATACTGTAGCTTCTGAATGTAGCCTTTGATGGGCCTGATACTGGGTAACTATGCACAGCCTCCAACTTGGTCCCTTGCCTAAGGTTAGTAACTTTACTGCTGGGTCAGTGGTAAAGAATACCAGCTTTGTTTCTTTCTTGGACTGCTCCTGACAGGTGGGGTTGAGGAGTGGGGTTAAGTTCATGTTTGGATGATTGAAATTCCAAGTTGACAATCCTTATCCCAAACCATTAAGGTCAGATGTATTTCATAAGTCTGAATTTTTTGGATTTTAGAAAGGCAATACAGTGAACGTGTTTTTTTGTTTTTGTTTTTTGGCTGTGTTGGGTCTTCGTTGCTGCGCACAGGCTTTCTCTAGTTGCGGCGAGCTGGGGCTACTCTCCGTTACGGTGCGTGGGCTTCTCATTGCGGTGGCTTCTCTTGTTGAGGAGCTCGGGCTCTAGGTGCACGGGCTTCAGTAGTTGTGGCACGTGGGCTCAGTAGTTGTGGCTCGCGGGATCTAGAGCACAGGCTCAGTAGTTGTGGCGCATGGGCTTAGTTGCTCCGCGGCATGTGGGATCTTCCTGGACCAGGGCTTGAACCCGCGTCCCCTGCACTGGCAGGCAGATTCTCAACCACTGCACCACCAGGGAAGCCCCAGTGAACGTGTTTTACAGACACTCCCAGTGGGGTCTGGGACAGCACCCCGTATTCAAAATACATTCTTTTTGTGGAAAATGTGTGAATACTCACCATAAATGGAATAAAGTCTGTAAGTAGCCTCAGCTCAGTTCAAGTCATATCTGCTACCAAATTAGTTTTGAAAAAAAAAAAAACAAACAAAAAACAGACTTTTGGTTTTTAGAGCTTTTGGATTTGGCGACTGCAGATAAAGGATTGTGGACCTGCAATTGTCATTGGTTTTGCACTTTTAATCTAATTGATCCACAGGGGAAAGGCCTGTTCTCGATGGATATTTTCTTGGTGGGGTTCTCTGATGAAGTATTGTGTGGGTAATGGACTCCTGGCCGTGTTCCTTTCAAGACCCTTTTTCTTTTCCATTCTTTCTCTTCTTCATGGCAGGGATTCAAGCAGGTGTCTCTACTTATAGTGATTTTCCTTATAGTACCCTTTCCTCTTAAGTGTAGATTCTGAGAGAACTGAAGGACAGAATATAAAGAATATACTCGTGACAAAGCCAAAGTAGCCCATAATGCAGATAATGTCTGCTCATAAATGCTCACCACAAGAGAGGGACACATATCAATGATTTTGTGAATCCTCACCATTAAGTCACCGTAGGTAAAGTAACTCCATAAACATGAGTTTCATCCTTTTGTCAATCCTTCGTCCTGCTGAATGTCTTTTTTTTTTTTTTTTTTTGCTGAATGTCTTTGATCAAACCTTCAGCACATCTGGCTGCCTGGAGTGTTTGAATCTCCTGGGGCATTTGTTAAAATGCGCAGATTCCTGGAACCCCAAACTTCTGGAATCAGCATTCCTAATGGGGGGAGCCCAGGAATTTGCACATTTTATAAGTGCTCTGCAGGGCTTTCCTTGTCCCTCTTGAGAACCAGTGCTTTGGTGCAGTCAGACTGCCACGGCTGTAGGTTTTTGAAGGCTGTAACCCAGGCCTAGTTCAAACCAAGTAGCATGGAACTGATGGTCTCTTAGAAGGGCCAGGTTCTTTTTGTTTGGTTTGAGCAGGGAGACTAGAAGGGGACCCACTTAGTCATGCTTCGAAACAAACCAATCAAATGTGAGGGAGGAAAATAATAATAATAGAAGAGAAACAACGGAAGTTTAATAACATGTATACCTCTTGTATACATGAGGGAGACCCAGGAAAACTGACTAACTCCCTGAAATGGCCCAAGCCACCACCTTAAATACCATCTCCAGCCAAAGATAAAAGAAAGATGTTGAGTGTTGGTTGGTGGGTAGGGGTGGAGGAGAAGGCCAGTTCCTGGAGGTGACCAGGAAAAGCACAGTGAACAAGGGTAAGGTTGTTAGGCAGATTTAGGTCCTTGCCTTCTCCATTGTTGAGAGTTTCTAGAGATTTAGAGTCTTCCTTCTTTTCCTAGAGGGAGACACCTTAACAAATGGAGATTTTCCTTATAAATGTAGATGTCTCTTACAGAAGGGTAACTTCTACACAGTTTTCAGAGCTTTTCCTATGTCTGTTGTTTCTTAAAAGCAATCAGCCTAAAGTAATCCTTATGCCAAAGAAACAAACTTTGGGGTAGTAAATTCTGCTCCCCTTCAAAATCAAAGGGAGGTTAAGAGCCTGGGGGGTGGCAATATTGATAGGATCGCCAGATAAAATACAGGCTGTCCAGTTAAATTTGAATTTCAGATAAACAATGAATAATGTTTTAGTATATGTATGTTCCATACACTCTTCAGGATATACTTATAATAAAACATTGTTCATTGTTTATTTGAAATTCAAATTTAACTTGGCATCCTGTATTTTTCTTTCTAAATCTGGCAAAGCTAGGTATTGATTAACCCACCTTCCCCCATGGGAGGCAAACCAGATGGCATTTGTGTATTTGTCCTATCTCAGAATCCATTTTTACTTGTCCTAGGTTAAAAGCTTGTCATACTGGCTACTCGTGTCATGCTGAACTTGAAGAATTGAAAAATTGAGTCTTCTAGAGGTTAAGAGGAAGTGTTTTAGAGGCTGAAATGGCTTAAGAAAAGCTCTCCCCATCTCCTACCTCTCCACCAATTACTTCTTCCGCTCTCCATCCATCTCTTTCCCTCTCTCCCCGACCTACCCCTTCCCCATCACACACACACACACACACACACACACACACACACACACACAGCCGGAGCAGACAGGCACACATAGATGCATGTGCAAACACAAACATGTTTGGAACACCACTTGCTTGTCTTTTAAAGTCTTTTATGTTACATTTTCTGTGTAAGAGTTTGTTTATTAATTATTATTATTATTATTATTAAAATAACACTGTCTCACTGTGTCCAGCATTTCTCTTGATAACCATACTTAATTTTTTTCCATTGCAGATCTTTCTCTGCAATTATTAATTATTAATATTATTAATATTAATTAATCAATTATTATTATTATTAAAATAACACTGTCTCACTGTGTCCAGCATTTCTCTTGATAACCATACTTAATTTTTAAAAATTAATTATTATTATTATTATTATTAAAATAACACTGTCTCACTGTGTCCAGCATTTCTCTTGATAACCATACTTAATTTTTTTTCCATTGCAGATCTTTCTCCTGGCCTGCCCTCCATGTCCGGGAGCTGTCGTCGTCTTCAAGTAAGGGGAGATTGTTTTTCTGTTGCCATTGCTGAACTGCTTTGTCTGTTTGATAACAAAGGATGATGAACACATTGCTTGTGACCACCTTGAACCTGCAATGCTTTGTGTCTGGGCTTCCCAAGGGACAAAAGTCTTCAAGGGTCCAATGAAACAGGCGAATGTTGTATGTGGAGATTTGGCCTTTGTGCTTTTGTCAAGCCCTGACAGATCCTTTTTAGCGATTCTTTGTGGTGGTGTTTTATGGCCAAGACATTCCCCCCTTGGAAGATGGCCACCCTCGTAAAGTTTCTCTTGAGTATGTTGGTGGCCAGACAGCTCCCCTCCTTTAGCGAATCTTTGTACTGTGGTCCTGCTGCTCTACTGAGGATACTTTGAAGGACATTGTTTTTGTGTTTTTATGTGTTTTTTTTTTGTTGTTAAAGTGCAAATTAAAGTGAGGAGAGAAAAATATCACCTTATTACAAGTCCTGACTTTCTTTAAAATAGAAAGCATCAGATCCATTAAAGTGTATTGCAGGCAAATCATGTTTGTCTGAAGGCAAGTTTGCTTAAATGAAATTCTCAAGAGTCCCGGAAGCCTCATTTTAACCACGAGTTGTGACCACCTCATTTATCAAACCTTTTATTAGAGTTGCTAATGAGAAGCTAAATCGACCCAATTAATTTTGTCTCTTTCCCCCTTCTCTGGCCCCCATTTTGGAGCTGTTTCTGAGCAGGGAAATGGCTGCAAGCCAGAGAGAGGGGGCAAAAAGTAAAGAGCCCAGCAGATCCTTAGATAATTGAGAGTGGTGTAAATGGCTTTCTGATTTAGTTAAGTCGTTAAAGTGTTAGGTAGGGGAAAATATACCCTATTTGCTGCTTCAGATAGCTCCTTGGAATAGCCACTTAGTCTCTTGCCTAAGGTGAATAACTTTCTGCTGGATGAGGGGTAATGGATCCTGATTTCATAAGCTCTTACTTGGACAGCTCCTAAGCGGAAGGTGTATTTAACCCTGTTTTCCCCCCTTGATTTCCCAAAATGGGCTCCATTTTTCAGTGTAATGTTTTAAAAGTAACATTTATTGGTTTTATTTCATTATTATGAGAGTAACAGTTCTCATTATAGAAAATGCAGAAACATAAAGAAGAAAATAAACACCACCCCTAATCCTACCAAGAGATTATTTTGGTTATTGCCTCTCTTTTTTTCTTTTTTTTTCTTTTAACAAGCAGAGACCACATTTAGTTTTTTTACTGTATCTTTTCTAAATTTAATTCAATTTATGTGTGTTTGTACATATAAAATACATAAATATAACTGCTGGATTTATTTTTTTATAGTGGTCCTTTTTACCCTGTCCTTTTCCTTGTTTTGGTTTGTCCCTTGCTTCTACCTTTCCACATCATCCCTGTATATTACCAAACTAGTATGTATCCTTCCATATTTTTCTCCATGCTCACAGCTATACACACACATACACACACACACACACACACACACACACATGGGTTTTGGAATGTTTTGTTTTTGTTAATTGTTCTACAAAAATAGAATTCTATATATACTTTAACACATCCTACTTTTTTCATCTCATGAAAATCTATCAAAGTCTCTTGGCTCTTATTCTTTTAAAAGACTGGAAAATATTTCATGGATAAACAATTTATTTAGCTATTCCCCTACTAATGAACATTTACATTCTTTCCAGATTTCGGCCACTACAGTCAATGCTGAATTAAACATCATTGTGCTTATGCCCTTATATACTGGTGCTTTCAATTTATACACACAGACACAAATGTTTATATATAAATAAATATTTGTTACCATATTGATTTACAAAAACAGGCTGTTATAATTCACTTTTCCCTTTTATATGTAACGTATGAGATTATTCTTTGTTTCACATCCCTACCAGCATAAGGTTTTATGGTTCTTTTATAATTCTGACAACTTAATGGATGTATTTCCTTGGCTACTAATGCATTTTGGTTTTGTCTCTCTCTCTCTCTCTCTTTTTTTTTTGGTCCAATTGGATTTTCTCTTTGAATTATCTGTTCATATTATCTGCCCATTTCCTAGGGGTTATTTATATTTTTCTTAACCTGTAAGGCCTCTTTGTATATTTTGGATATTGGCCCTTGGTCTACCATCTTTATTATAGATATCTTTCCCAAATCTGTATGTATTAACTTTACTGATGGTATATTTTTCCACATAATTTTTTTCATATCCAAATAAGATTATTTTCTTATAGCTTCTGGGTTCCCAGTCTTTTTTTTTTTTATAAGTAATTTAAATTTATTTATTATTATTTATTTATGGCTGTGTTGGGTCTTCGTTTCTGTGCGAGGGCTTTCTCTAGTTGCAGCAAGCGGGGGCCGCTCTTCATCGCGGTGCGCGGGCCTCTCCCTATCGCGGCCTCTCTTGTTGTGGAGCACAGGCTCCAGACGCGCAGGCTCAGCAGCTGTGGCTCACGGGCCCAGTTGCTTCGCAGCATGTGGGATCCTCCCAGACCAGGTCTCGAACCCGTGTCCCCTGCACCGGCAGGCAGACTCTCAACCACTGTGCCACCAGGGAAGCCCTACTTAACCTTTTAATAGAAATGTAAAAAGGGCCACCAGGGAAGCCCCCACCTCAGTCTTTGTTAAGATTGTTTTCTCAAAGATGGATAACCAGTGACAGTAGCATAATATGTTAAATAATCCTTACTCTCCCCTGTGAACTGAACTGCTATCTTTGTCATCAAACTTTTTATATATGAGAATCCATTTATGGATTCTCTGTTCTGTTTCATCTGTGTGTCTATTTGTGTACCTAAATCATGTTGATTGGATTACATTAGATTAAATAATATTTTTCTTGGCTTTTCTTTTGTACACATTTTAATATCACTTACTCAGCCCTCCCAACCCCACCCTATTGGGATTCTAATTAGAATTGCATTAAATTTATATTTCAGTTTTGTAAGAATTGATTTTTTAAAACCTATAGCTCTTTTTGTCTAAGAAATGGCATTTCTTTCCATCTGCTCAGATCTTGTTTTATGCCTTTCTTGCTACATTTATTCTTAAAGAATTAAGAACTTTTTTGTTCGTTATGAGTGGAATACTATCCTCCTTTCCATTCCTAAATGCCTCTTGCTAGAATAGAAAAAGTTTATTAATTTTAAAAATAGTTTTTATATCTAGCTATCTTACCTAATGTTTTGTTAGTTCTGGTAACTTTTATTTTAGTTTTATCTTTTCTTTCCAATGGTTATATCATTTATTTCATTTTCTTCTGTTTTGCTAGAAACTCAAAGACAGCGTTAAATAAAAATGATGCTGGTGGGCCACTCTGTCTATAACTAATTTCAAATAGAAATGGCGTTTCTCCATATTTGCTGTTGGTATTTGTCAAATAGTCTATTATATTTAAATAGTTTCCACATTTACTTGGAGATATTTTAAACGGAAATGGTTCTGTATTTTATCAAATGCTTTTTCAATGTTTTTAATCCTTTTTTTTTTTTTTTTTTTTTTTATAAATTTATTTATTTATTTGTGGATGTGTTGGGTCTTAGTTTCTGTGCAAGGGCTTTCTCCAGTTGCGGCGAGCGGGGGCCACTCTTCATCGCGGTGCGCGGGCCTCTCACTGTCGCGACCTCTCCCGTTGCGGAGCACAGGCTCCAGACGCGCAGGCTCAGTAGTTGTGGCTCACGGGCCCAGCTGCTCCGTGGCATGTGGGATCTTCCCAGACCGGGGCACGAACCCGTGTCCCCTGCATTGGCAGGCGGATTTCTAACCACTGCGCCACCAGGGAAGCCCATAATCCTTTTTTTAATTTAAGTTTTTGATATAGTGAATTATGCCATTAGATTTTCTGGTTTTGAACTACTCTTACATTGCTGAAATAATGTAATAATATTACTATTTGTAATATATTATTGGATTCTATTTGTCAATCTTTTATTTAGAACCTGGTCTTAGTATTGATAAGTGAGATTGGAGTCATTTTTTTAAAATTTATTTTATTTTTTTAAATTTTTGGCTGCGTTGGGTCTTCGTTGCTGCGTGCGGGCTTTCTCTAGTTGTGGCCAGTGGGGGCTACTCTTCGTTGTAGTGTGCGGACTTCTCATTGTGGTGGCTTCTCTTGTTGCGGAGCACGGGCTCTAGGTGCGCAGGCTTCAGTAGTTGTGGCTCACAGGCTCTAGAGCGCGGGCTCAGTCGTTGTAGTACACAGGCTTAGTTGCTCCGCGGCATGTGGGATCTTCCCGGACCAGGGATTGAACCCGTGTCCCCTGCATTGGCAGGCGGATTCTTAACCACTGCACCACCAGGGAAGTCCCTGGAGTCATTTTTTATTGGATTCTTTTCATCAAGTTTAAGGATTAAAATTATGTAAATTATGTAAAATGAACTGCAGAATTTTCCTTCTTATTCTCTGGCCTGGAATACTTTAACTGTCCTTAGAAATTGTGTGTGTGTTTTTTTAAGGTCAGATAAAACTCAACTGTGAAGCCCAAATATGATGTCTCAATGTCTTTTTCAGTTGGTAGATCCTTAATTACCTTTCCAATGTTTTATATGGTAATTCATCTATTCAAATCTTTTTGGGTCAATTTTGGTCATTTGTATTTTGCTAGGAAAATATTTATTTCTTCGAAGTTTTCAAAAATGTTGCCATGAATTTAGTTGAGCATATGCTACCCTCTTATTTTATAATTTTAAAAGACTATCTCCTCATTGTAGTCATGTTTTCTTTCTTGGGCTTAACCTTGTCTGGTTTTGTGTTCTCTCTCTTATATTTTATATTTTAGTCAGGTTTGTAAGCACTTTTATCTATTTTTGGTTGCTTTATAGAACCTGGTTTTGCATATATTGATCCTTTTTACCTTATTTTATTTGTGTGTGTGTGTGTGTGTGTGTGTGTATATATATATACACTTAATTTTCAACTTTATATCTTTATTGATTTCCTTTTCCTGTTTTTTCCTAATCTCTCAAGATTTATATAATTTATTTCTTTACTTTTTGTCTTCTTTAATTATAGTTTTCTATTCTACTTTGTTCACTTGATATCCCAGATTTTCCCCCATTTTATCATGAACTCACATTGTCTACAAAATTTTTAAATTAAATTTTGTATTTTGAGATAAATATATAAAATATTGTATAATAAATATATCATTATAAGTTAGAAACACTTGTAAGAAAAATACAGAGAGATCCCATGTACCCTTTAACTAGTTTCCTCCAGTTGTAAACTACTACAAAACTGTGGTACGATATCACAGCCATACAGTCAAGACAAAGAATAGTTTCATCACCATGAGGATCTCTCCTGTTGCCCTTTTAGAGCCACGTCCACTACCCTCCCACCTGTGCCCTGTCCCTGACCCCTGGCAACTCATCTGTTCTCCACGTCTATAAATTTGTCATTTCAAGAATGTCAATATAAATGGAATCATACAGTATGTCACCTTTGGGATTGCCTTTTTTAAAAAAAAATTTAGTTGAAAATCAGTGTTTTAGAAAGTAGACAGCTCTTAAAAGAATTACTCCATGTTACATTAGTATAGCTCTGTTTACTGTTTTCAAAGTACTTTGTCTTAAACGATCTTATCTAATCCTTCAAATAATGTTATGAGATAAGGAATACATTATATCCACACGACAGATAAAGCAGTTGGGGACAAGAGATTTTAAATAACTTGGCTAAAATTACACAGTGGCAGAGTCAGGATTGGCTTTCTTCTTTTTCCTGCTAATGCTCATAATCAGATTTACTGTGTGTCTAGTCAAGGCGGGAAACATTTAACATGAATTATCTAATTTAATCCTTCCAACAAACCTATGTGGGAGGTACAGATAGTATCCTCAGTTAGATCAAGATAACAGGCTCTGAAAGTTTATGTGATTTAAGTGGCATGTAAGTGGTATAGGTGAGATTTGATCCAATGTCTCTCTGACTGCAGAGCCAGTGCTCCTAATCATTGCCTTATGTTGCTGAAGCGAATATTTTCCACTCTTCTGGTACTATTGAAAGGGTTAAAAACCATGAAAACATCCTATTTAAAATTTCATAAATTTCAGTGTACACAGACAGGCACTGCTGTGGGTTCATTGACTAGCGCTGTCTTACCCACCTCTTGTTTTTTCTTTTGGCCCTTTGCTGCGCCAGCCACATACGAGTTTGTCTGCTTCCCAGCTAAGCAGGGGCTGGCATGCTCTTCATGGAGGGATGCCCAGTCACTGCAGGAAAGGACTACGGTGCGCCATGCTGGGCAAGGGCTGGCAGTTCTCTTTAGGGTGGGGAAGGGGCGGGACTGTCCACAGGGTTCCCACGCTGCACTTGACAATTGGGAATGACGGTTCCCCAGTGTTCTGGCTGGGTCCCAGAGTGCTTCATTTATGTGGCCCACAGTTGACATGTGACTTGCTAAGTCTGCTGCTGTAACTGGCTGCCTAAAGGAAAAGCATGCATCTAGAACGTGGAGCTAAGATTGGAAGGGGTTTCTACCTGGTCCACCACTGCAGCAACTTGGGCATATGGTGCTCTTTTGACCTCCAACTCCTAGAATTACGTCCTGGCAGCGTTTAGACTCTTATCCCCCCCTCCCGTTCCTGGCTCCTCCGTGCTGTGGATGCTCAGATAGCAGCACCAGACTTGCTCGTTGTGTTGTGTCTGTACAGGCAGTGGTGTTGTGTGTCTCTGAGTCTGAGCCATTTCCTTTGTATTCATTTGGCTGTTTTGAGTGGTTCTCATCTGAAGAGCTATCTACCATCTTCAATATCCAAGCCACAGAATTCTTTCTGTCACTCAGGTTTGAGTAAAACCAATATATCCTTAAGAGAACATTCTGTGCTTACTGTCCTGCTACTAGTTTCAAAAAAAGGTACCTGTCTCAGTTACCTTTAGGGAAAATACCCCGTCACATAATATGAACCAGCCTGCCTCTTGGGTTCTTAATAAATAAGATTCCCTTTTGCAACCCAAGGGAAAGGAAAGAGGGCAGGTACTCCCCAGCTCCCCGCCACGTCTCACTGGTTGCTTTTCTTTTCCTTTCTCCTTGCCCTTTTCCTCAGTTTTTTTTTCCCTTCAAATTTCATTATAGAAAATTCCAAATGTATACATACTATGCTTTATTACTCATTATATATTTTAATTTGTGAATTGTCACTTCTGTGTTCTCAGTTTTTTTATGTAAAGGTGTTTCTCCTCTTGATGATCTGCATGAGTTGTCCCCGTATAAAGAATATTAATCCTTTATCACCTTTGCAGTAAATGTTTTCCCCAGACTGCCTTCTAACTTGTTGACGATGCTTTTGATGTATATTTTACATTTTTATCGGTCACGGTGATTGGTTTCTGCACCACCTTCAGACCATGGTAATTTCTTCCAGTGCTTTTGTGCTTGAAGACTTTTAGCATTCTAAGATCAGATAGACAATCTAGTTTTTTAATGTTTTGTAAATATTTAGCTGTCAGTTTATCTAAAATTCATTTTGTACATAGTATGAGGTAGGGATATAACATTTTTCCCCGAATTGTCATTTATTTGAGCACTCTTTGTTGATTAACTATTTCCCTATGATTATTGCTGTCACATTTTTATCAAGCATAAATTCTTATATATGCTAGCATAGGGGAGCAAAATTTGCCACCCCAGAATGTGTCTCTTTGGCATGAGGATTAATTTACACTGATTATTTTTAAGAAACAGAAGACTCAGGAAGTCTTTCTTTTTACCTCTCCCTTAGCTGCCTAAAGAATTTAGATAAAGGGCCTATTTCTGAAATCGAGCTATCACCAGAGATGTCTGCCGAGTATGGGCTAGGCGTGGCAGGGGAAGCTGTAGGCAGACTCTAGAGATCAGAGTCCTCGCAAACATTTGTTTACCAAACATTTGTTTTCCCATCTTACCCTCCTCAACTTTGAAGTCCCACGTATCTACTCCCCGCATCCTCTTTTGTCTTTAGCTGAAGATGGTATTTAAGCTGAGGGTTCCAGCCATTTTGGCAAGTTTCTCAGTTCTCCTGGCTCTCTCCCATGTATACATGTTATTAAACTTTTGTATGATTTTCTCCTGTTAGTCTGTCTCACGTCAGTTGAATTCTTAGACCAGCCAGAAGAACCTAGTAGGGCAGAGGAAAATTTCTTCCTCCTTGACACTAGGGTTTATTTGGGTGGCTTGTTATACTATCCCATCGATGTCTCTGTTGAGTTTGCCACCAATTTCAGACTCTTGTATTTGTAACAGCCAGCAGGCCAGATTTCTCTTCACCATTCTTCCCAGACTGTTCCTTTACTCACACTTTTTTCATAGCTGGTCTGAACCATTTTTTCCTTCCAAATGAACTTAAAATGTTTTTGTCAGACTCTTCCTCCAAATACTGTTATTTTGATTGGAATGACTAAATCTAAAATTTCATTAATGTCATTACCATAGTGAGTCTCTCTATCCAGGAAAAGACATATGGTAGATTTTTTAATTTATTCTAGGGGGTGTGTGTGGATTGTGTATCCTGCAGATTTCTCATCAACGTCATTCCTGGACAGTTTGTAGTTTATGGTATCATTTATTTATTATATTTTCAAACTAATTATTACTGGTACATAGGAAAGATTTTGATTTTTTTAATATGATTATTTTATATTTGGCCACCATGCTTAACTCTTCTAGTAGTTTTTCAGTTGCTTCACTTGGATTATTTTGGAAATTAATAGTATCAACTCCCATATGATAACTTTATCTCCCTTCAAAGAGCAAAACTTTTTTCAAGCCTGATTGTATTAGCTAGAACTTCCAGGACAATGTTAAATAATAGTAGTACTGGCAGGAATTCTTGCCTTCTTTCTGATTTTAGTGGAAATGTTCCTAGCGTTTTCTCTATTGACTCTCATGTTGGTTGTTGGTTAAGATTAAACATCCTTTATAATGTTAAAGAATTTATTCTTAAATTATCAACCCCCCCTTTTAAAATCAGGAATGGTTGCTGAATTTAGCTAATGCTTTTTGAGAATCTGTTGAGAGGTTCATTTGGGTTTTCTCCTTTGACCTCCCCATTTGGTGCGTTACATTAATAGATTTCCTAATAACAACCTTTGTTGGATTTCTAAGGTCAGCTTTCCTTTTCCTCCGCATACTTGGGAGAGGTTCAGATTTGACCACCATACTACGAATTTGATAGATTCTGCTCTTCGCCATCTCCAATGTGAAATTTAATTCTGCTGCTACAATATTTCTTTGTAATTCTTCCTCAGTTTGCTGAGCTTTCTCTTCACTCCAGTTTGGTGTCTTTCCTTCTCAATATGTTTTTATTCCAGTGGCTTTCTACACCTGTTTCACAGAGTCCATGTTTTCTTGTATTCTCTTGAGGATGCCATTTTCTAAAATATTTCTTCTGGTTCAGACACTAAATGTAGACTTTTGTGCTTCCTCCAAGTCTTCAGAATGATACGCATTTCCCTTCTGCTGCTAGAGGTTTTCATAGGAAGCATGCTGTCTTTGGGGGTATGTTTATGCATAGTAGAAGGAGGATTTATTTATTCTTTGTTAAAGACACAGGGTATGTGGATTTCATTTGAGTATCCTCATATTCTCTTTGGTATTGGTTAGAACCCCTTCTCAGCTCCACTCCTGGTGGCCAGGTTGATGCACAGAGCTTCCAACCCATTTCCCAGTGTCTAGCAGCTTCATCTGGTGGGTTCTGCTGGACCCATATGGAATCGCTTAATCCTGCTACTAGATTCTCTGATACGCTGAACATATAAAGTATGTGAAAAGCTACAGCCTCCAACATGCATTGGTGCCTGAATTTTACTTGTGAAGTCTCCCACTCCCAGAATGCAGTGTGGCAGTACCAAAGCCATCACTTCAGCCCTTTTGGTTTATGGGAGGAGTCTCCAAACGGATATAGACCAGCTTTGGGAATTGTTGGTTTCCCTTGCAGACAGTAGCCCTGTAGTGGAGGCGTGGCTGTCCAGTTTGCTGGTTGCTAGATGAACTCTGCATTGCTAAGCCATGAGGCTGACCGTGGTGTAAGGACTCAGTGTTTTACTATTTTGTTTCAGGTTTCTGCTGCACGAATTGGCCCCAGGTTGTTTTTTTTCTCATTTCAGCCTTAGGTTTATTGTTAATGGAGATTTCTTCCAGATTATTGTTAACAGGATGACCATCAGTCTAAGTTTTCAGTAATTTGGGGGAGTTTTCTCATTTTCTGTATCTTGATAGGTATTTTAGTGGAAAGCTGGGAGAGGCTGTGTTAGTGGCGGTTAAGCAAATGCTATTTTAAACTAGAAATCCAGTGTGTGTGTGTATGTATGTATATATGTGTGTGTGTGCGCTGCGCACCTTGTGGGATCTTAGTTCCCCGACCAGGGACCGAACCCACACCCTTGGCAGTGAAAGCGCAGAGTCCTAACTACTGGACTGCCAAGGAATTCCCTATATTTTGGTTTAGAGCAGTGGTCAGCAACCTTTTTCTATGAAGGGCCAGATAATAAATGTTTTAGGTGTCATAGGCGATATGATCTGTTTTAACTGCATACCTGTTGTTGTAGCATGAAAGCAGCATAGACAATACTGTATGTATACAAATGAGTTTGGCTGTGTTCCAATAAAACTTTTCAAAAACAGGAGGACCGGTCGAAAAAGTTCTGGAGACGGATGACAGTGATGGTTGCACAACACTGTGAAGGTACTTAACGCCACTGAACTATATACTTGAAAACGATTAAGATGGTAAATTTTATATTATGTGTGTTTTACCACGCAAATCACCCCCCCTCTCCCGACCCAAACGTAACAGGAGGACCATATTTTGCTGACCCTGCGTTTAGAGCCATTCGATCTAGCACACAGAAAGAGAGGAGGAGGGAAGAGGAAATTCCATGTGTACAATAAGACAGGGACTTTGCCCAAAGCTCAAAGGCAGTGAGACAGATTTCTCGAGTATTTAAAAGGAGTATCATAGTTGGAGTGGGGTGGGGTTCTGGAAAGCTGCAGTTCATCCTGGTGATTATCATCCCATGCTCTTTAGGGATAGAGATACCCAGAGTTTATAGCCACACTTTCTGGCATAACGATCGGAGCAGGGATTTTCTCCTCTCTCCCGAGGCTTGGGGAACCTCTGCAGCTGTCACAAGTGTTCGTATCAGATGCAGCTGAAAAGCCAGCCGGTGCTTCCTTCTTGGCGACTGGTGATGCTTCCTGTAGATGATCTGGTCTCTTCCCAAGGCTAGAAACTCCTAGTGTTTTGGTTATTAACCACAACAGGTTCACTGGCTAAAAAGGAACAGCCGCTAGTCTGAGTCAGCTGTTGCTGCACCTCCTTGCCAAGATTCTTGTGCCATTAGGATTTGCTTGTCAGCTGGAGACCTGGACCCTTCACCTCTGGAAACAATGCTGCTCTCAGGACCCCAGGCCACATTTCTCTCAGTGGTGTGGAAAACGTTCTCCAACTTCCCAGCTCTAGCCTTGGCAGCCCTCAGCGTTTCTAAGACCTGGAAAGAGCCTAAAGTCTAACCGTGGCCTCCCATCTCACTGGGGGAAGCAGGTCTCCGGTGTGTTTAATGCTGTTCTTAGAAAAGAGTTAGCATATCCAGATCCATTTATATGATCGTGCCCCATCTGAAGCTGAAGTCGGAGGAAATCTAGGAGCTCTCTATTGCAGCTGAAAGGCGGGGCTGGTGCTGAAGGGCCACCAGTCATGTGAACTGCAGGCATGGCCAGGAGCAGCCTTGGGCAGCGCTGGGTAGTTCGGAGTTTCGTGCTCTCTGTTGGAAGGAAGATGGCATCATCACTTGGTAGCGAGCGCTCACTCCCCCTTCCCTGTCTCCATGGATCCCGCCACCACAGAGGGCTCTGAGTGCCAATAGCCTCTTAGCAGCCAGGATGCCGAAGGGCAAGCTGAAAACTTTCTTTAGAAAAGGATGGAATTCTTGGTTTCACAAGGGCCTAGGAACCTCTTAGAGAAGCCAGCCTTTTGGGACGTTCCTCTCTCTTCCCCTGCCCCACCCCAGGTAAGAAAAGCGCATAGCCCAGAGCTGGTTTACGTCCTCTGCCTCAGGAAGTGTAGGGTACGGGGACCCCCACCTCCCAACGCTGAACCCCTTAAATCTGCTTATTTTCATGTACCCATGGAGGGGAGTGGACCTGTGATGCAAGCAGGATTATTTGGTCATGAGTGTCTGCTGACTCAATCTGGAGAGGCTTTTGAAGGAGATGAGATGAAATTTCATCTGTGCTACAGAGAGCAGGGGTGCATTGCTGGATGGAAAGAGGTCTGGAGGCCGGGTGTGAGCCAAGGTAGGTGAGGGAAGCATGGGGGTGTGTGAGGGCAATTAGGACAGCCTGACATGTGATCTTGGCATTGCAAGATTGATGCCCTGTTGGCCTTGGGGCCACATGATATTATGAGAGTTCAGTAGCCCTCCCTTTTTCTAGATCCCATTTATTATACACTCAAATTTTTAAACAGCAGTATTCTCCCCAGGGAGACTCATATCTCTAGGACCGTCCTGAGTTCATGAGGTGGGCTCAGGCTGAAGCTGTTGTGTCTTAATGGTTTCACCATCTCAGCACCCCCTTTCCTAGTGCTCAACAGACCAGCTGCTCTGGAAGCCCCAAAGGAGCAGCCTTTTGGCATCTTCACCTCAGAGGCAGCTGCTTTTTGGTCTAGCTTTGGACTCACTACTGAAAAGGGTGTTTGGGAGACTGCCTCTGACCTGAGCAGCTTTATTAAGACTGTTCCTGGCACGGGAGAGGAAGCCGTACATATGAATGCTGTAGATTTCAAAGGGAAAGATACTGGGAACCTAAAATCCGTAGTAAATAAACAGCAATTCAAGGACACCAGTTTCCTTTCCGATACGGAAGCTGCTCTGGTGTCTGCGGTCCTCTGAGCCACTGCCAGCTTGCTGCCGGCAACCATACATATGCTCCCTTAATGCACAGAAGAGGGAAGAAGCTTTCAGATTGTTCACAGGTCTCCCCTCCCCTTCCATACACAGCAGAAGCAGCCTTTCTCCCCACGTGTACATATTCAATTTTGTTCTCTCCTGGGAATTTTTGACTTCTACAGTCTTGGCCCACAGTTTCTTTCTTTTTTTAAAAAAAAAAAATTTATTTATTTTTGGCTGTGTTGGGTCTTCGTTGCTGCACGCGGGCTTTCTCTAGTTGTGGCGAGTGGCTACTCTTCGTTGCGGCGTGCGAGCTTCTCATTGCGGTGGTTTCTCTTGTTGTGGAGCATGGGCCCCAGAGTGTACGGGCTTCAGTAGTTGTGGCTCACGGGCTTCAGTAGTTGCAACACGCGGGCTCAGTAGTTGTGGCACCTGGGCTTAGTTGCGCCGCGGCATGCGGGATCTTCCCAGACCAGGGCTTGAACCCGTGTCCCCTGCATTGGCAGGCAGATTCTTAACCACTGTGCCACCAGGGAAGTCCCTGGCCCACAGATTCTGATTCAGTATTTTCATCTCCCCAAATTCTCTCCTGGAAGTCTCTCTGAAGGTTTTTGGAGCAGGGACTGCTTTTGTTTTTTTTTTCTCTCTCGTTGGGCTGTTCTGCTTTCAACATGTGCTTGAATGTACGCAATTTCCCGGTAAAAGCAAGGCCGGAGATACAGATGACTTTTCCCGTCTGGGTAAGCATGAAAAGGAGTTCTCAGCAGAGGAGCAGGGACTGATCATTTTGGGCCTCTTTGTACTTTGTCAGCACACCTAATCCTTTTGGAAGCCAAGTGCAGAATCTACTGTGCTAATTATTGGGCAAAAGTAATTCCAGGAGGGAAAAACAGTACAGGATAATAGATAAGGTTTGGGTAAGCTGTGTAGGAGCTGTTCAGTGGGTAATGAAAAAGTAGGGGGAATTCCCTGGCGGTCTAGTAGTTAGGATTCTGCGCTTCCACTGCTGGGGGCACGGATTCAGTCTCAGGTCGGGGAACTAAGATACTGCATGCCGCACGGTGCGGCCAAAAAAAAAAGAAAAGAAAAAATAGACGTTTCATTCTCATTATAAAAGTAATCCTGTCACTATAAGGAAAACATCAAGTGTTACAGAACAATAAAGAAGAAAATAAGAATAACTGATAATTCCTCGGTTAATATGTTGGTATAATTTCCTCCCAGTCTTCTGTGTATATATGCCCATTATGAAAAACAAAATTGGGATTATTTTAGACATGCTACTTTGTAATATAGTAAAAGTTAATATGCTATGATTGTTTCCCAGTGTCATTAAATATTCTTCTAAACATGATTTCTAATGACTGCATAGTATTTCATCATTTGAGTGGACATAATATGTATTTAAACTGTGCCCTGTTATTCGACATTTGGTTTGTTGGATAGATATGATTTGTGGAATCTTGAAGACAGCGGTGGAAGTAGATGGCTTTAGGTTATACAGTTCTGCTATTTCTTAAGCCTTCGGAGCAAGGCTTAAATCTTAGCATCTATTGCCTCATTTGTCAAAGAAGCCTATGAATAGTAGCTACTTCTTTGGTGGTGACAATTAGATGAGAGATGATCCATGTTAATCTCTTAGCGTGAAATCTAACATAGACTAAGTAATCAATAAGTGTTAATAATATATAGAATTATCCTTGTCCTGACGCTTCACCATCTGTGTACTAACTTAACTGTTAGAATTAGGATCCCAGGGAAGGAAAATTGCTTTCATGCAGATAAGTAGAATTTCAGAATGAAAACTGCCTTCGGATAAGTAACCCTTTTCATTAGTTGAGCACTTTCCAGATGGGGCCTTTGGCCAACTTCATGAAATTCACAGGAAGAAAGGTTTTGGAGCCTCTGCAGTTGTGTAGCCCCATTTGGTCCAGAACAAGGAAGTGGGAAACCGCCAGTTGCAACCAGGAAGTTTATCTTCGTGCCCACAGGCAAAGCCAGCCAAGCCTTCCTGTTATACTTGTTTGGTTTTCTTTACTTGTTTTTTATTTTCCAACTTTTATTCTGAAATTTTTCAAACATATGGAAAGGTGAACAGGGCAGTACACCAAGCACGGCTATGACCTCCACCTAGATTCAGTGATTTTTGGCATGCTTTCTAATAAGTGAGTTAAAAGATGTAAGATCCTAACTGCATTCCCTGCTACATGACAGGCTTGTGCTGTGGGGCCTCACACAGCGGGCAAAACGTATATACTCTGAGACCAAGGGCTTACGGAAACAGAAGTTCAGAGTGGAAGGACCCTAGGCTCTGGGATGATAGAAATGTATCTATTGTTTTTATAATACAAATAACAGAAAGCAAATCTTAACGTAGCTCCTGGCTGAAGGGAAAAATGTCGATCCAGACTTCAATCAACATGACAATGTATAAATAACTTCTAATATATTCATATAATTGAATAATATACAGCAGTGAAAAACAGACTAAGTGTGTTAACATGGCCAATTAGAAGAAGCCATGTTGAATGAAACGTAATTTGCAGAAGGGGATGGATATGCACACACACACACACACACACACACACACACACAGTATATCATTTATCATTTATTTAATGGGATAGACGTGAAACAACAATGTATATGGTTTGTGGATATATACAAATGTAATGTATAAAAACATAGGAAGGACTCCAACTCCTTCAGAATAAAGGCTCCATCTGGTTAGGGAGTAGAGGAGATGAATGGTATTCAGGAAGGTTACATGGAACTTCAACTAAATCAGTAATGTTCAAATTTATTAAAGTGGGATGCTGGACGCAGAGGTTCTTTTTATATTATTTTTATACTTTTCTGTATGTTGGAAAATTTTAGTGTTAAAACTAGAGGGAAAAAGCACTATTTAAAAGGCTTAGAGTCTAGGATCACTTATTTTGTAGGTGTAAAAGCTGAGGCTGGGAGAGTTGAGTGTTTTGCTTCTCATATATTTTTGAATTTTATTTAATTATCATACAGTAGAGTTGACTTTTTGGCGTACAGTTCTATGAGATCTTTTTTCATTTTTTTATTATGATAAAATACACTTAACATAAAATGTAACATCTTAACCATTTTTAAAGTGTACGGTTCAGTGGCATTAAATACACTTATGTTGCCGTGCAACCATTACCACCATCCATCTCCAGAACTCTTTTCATTTTGCAAAAACTGAAACTCTGTACCCATTAAGCAATAAATCCCATTACCTCCTATCCCCAGTCCCTGGCAACCAGCATTTCTGTCTTTACGATTTTGACTACTCTAGATAGGTACCTCATACAAGTGGAATCATACAGTATTTGTTCTTTTGTGACTGGCTTATTTCACTTAGCAAAATGTCCTCAAGGTTCATCCATGTTGTAGCATGTGTCAGAATGTCTAAGGCAGAATGATATTTCATTGTATGTATATAGCATATTTTGTTTATCCATTCACCTGTTGATGGACACTTGGGTTGCTTCCATGTTTTAGCTATTGTAAATAATGCTGCTATGAACATCAGTGTACAAATATCCCATAGAACCCCTGCTTTCAATTCTTTTGGGTATATGCCCAGAATTGGAATTGCTGGATCATATAGTAATTCTATTTTTAATTTTTTGAAGAACTGCCATACTGTTTTACACAGCAGCTGTACCATTTTACATTCCCACCAACAGTGTATAAGAGTTCCAATTTGTCCATATCTTTGCCAACATTTGTTGTTTTCTGTTTTTGATAGTAGCCATTCTAGTGGTGTGAGATAGTATCTTATTATGATTTTGATTTGCATTTCATTTTCTACTTTCCCTTGTGATTTCTTCTTTGATCCATTGATTGTTTAAGAATGTATTTAATTTTCACAAATTTGTGAATTTTCCCATTTTTCAGTTGACCCTTGAACAACATGGGTTTGTACTGCATGGGTCCACTTATACACGGATCTTTTTCAATAAATACTACAGTACTATACAATCTGCGTTTGGTTAAATCTGTGAACATGGAACTTTGGATATGGAGGGCCAACTATAGAGTTATATGCAGATTTCCGCTGCTTGGGGTATTGGTGCTCCTAAAACACCCCCCGCCCATGTTGTTCAAGGGTCAACTGTACTTCTGTTAATGATTTCTAACTTCATCCTGTTATGGTTAGAGAAGATATTTTGTGTAATATCTATCTTTTAACATCTGTTGAAGCTTAGTTTGCCACCTAACATATGGTCTATCTGGGAAATGTCCCAAATGCACTTGAGAGAATGTGAATTTTGTTGTTGTTGGGTAAAGTGTTCTCTATATGTTTGTTAGATCTAGTTGGTTTATTGTGCTGTTCAAGTCCTCAAATTTCTTGCTTTTCTTCTGTCTGACTGTTCTGTTACTGAGAGTAGAGTATTGAAGTCTCCAACTATTATTGTAGAACTGTCTATTTCTCCCATCAACTTGGTCATTTTTTCTTCATATATTTTGATGGTCTGTTATCAGGTACCAACATGTTTATAATTGTCATATCTTCTTGCTGTATTGAACCTTTTATTAGTAAATAATTTTCTTCTTCGTCTTATAAACTTTTTATTTGGGCAGACATTTATTTATTTATTTATAAATTTTTATTTATTTATTTTTTGGCTGCGTTGGGTCTTCGTTGCAGCACGCAGGCTTTCTCTAGTTGTGGCAAGTGGGGGCTACTCTTTGTTGCAGTGTGCGGGCTTCTCATTGCGGTGGCTTCTCTTGTTGTGGAGCATGGGCTCTAGGTGCACGGGCTTCAGTAGTTGCAACACGCAGGCTCAGTAGTTATGGTGTGCAGGCCCTAGAGCACGCGGGCTTCAGTAGTTGTGGTGCGTGGGCTCTAGAGTGCAGGCTCAGTAGTTGTGGCACACGGGCTTAGTTGCTCCGTGGCATGTGGGATGTTCCCAGACCAGAGATCAAACCTGTGTCCCCTGCATTGGCAGGCGGATTGTTAACCACTGTGCCACCAGGGAAGTCCTGTAAACTCTTTTGGTTGATAGTTTATTTTGTCTGATATTAGTATAGCCACCTCTGCTCTCTTGGTTACCATTTGCATGGAATATCTTTTTCTGTCCTTTCACTTTCAGTCTTTTTCTGTCTTTGGATCTAAAGTGCGTCTCTTGTAGACAGCATACAGTTGGATCATATTTTTTTTTAATCCTTCCTGCCAATCTCTGTCTTTTGATTGGAGAGTTTAATCCATTTACATTTAAAGTTAGTACTGATAAGCAGGGGCTTCTGTCATTTTGCTATTTGTTTTCTATATGCTTTATAA
This sequence comes from Balaenoptera musculus, assembly GCF_009873245.2. Lineage (NCBI taxonomy): Eukaryota > Metazoa > Chordata > Mammalia > Artiodactyla > Balaenopteridae > Balaenoptera > Balaenoptera musculus. The sequence continues at coordinate 92,681,899 of NC_045806.1, forward strand.
CTTTCTGTCACTCATTTCCTGCATTACTGTCATCTTTTGTGTTTAGCTGATTTTTTTTGGTAGTGTAACAATTTAATACTCTAATCATTTCTTTTCGCATATATTCTCCAACAGTTTTCTTGGTGGTTATCATGGGGATTACATTTAGCATCCTAAAGTTATAACATTTTACATTGAATTTATTAGCTCAATTTCAGTAATATACAAAAACTCTGCTCCTTTACAGTTGCATCCCCACCCCTTTCAGTTAGTGATGTCACAAAGTTATATCTTTATACATGTATGCCCCCAAACTTAATCTATTTAAATGCATTAGTCTCTTAAATTATGTAGAAAACAAAATGTGGAATTACAAACCAAAGTTACAGTAACACTAGCTTTTAGACTAATAATTGTGTTTTTAAAAATGTATTAATCTCTTAAATCATGTAGACAATATTAGAGTTACAAACTGTTGTTACACTAGTACTTGCTTTTATAGTTGCCCATGTATTTTCCTTTACTGAGATCTTTATTTCTTCATACAGCTTTGGGTTACTGTCTGGTGTTCTTTCATTTCAACCTGCAGGACTCCCTTTAGCATTTCTTGCAGGGCAGGTCAAGTCATAACAAACTCCCTCAGTTTTTGCTTTTCTGGAAGTGTCTTAATTGCTCTCTCAATTTTGAAGGATAGTTTTGTTGGATATAGGATTCTTGGTTGACAGGCCCCCCACACACACCTGTTTAGCACTTTGAATATGTATCTGCCCATTGCCCCACTGCCTTCTGGCCTCCAAATCTGATGAAAAATCAAATTACTCTATCAGTGTGGGTCTATTTCTGGACTATTCTGTTTCGTCGTTTGATGTCTTTTCTTGGCCAGATTGTTTTGATTGCTATAATTTTATATAGTAAGGCTTACAGTCAGGTAGTGTGATTCTTTCATCTACCTTCTACTTTTTCAAAATTATTTTAGCTATTCTTTCTTTGCCCTTTCATATACATTTTAGAGTCAGTTTGCCTGTATCTACAAAATATCCTGCTGAGATTTTGATCAGAATTGCATTGAATCTATAGATAATTTTGGGGGGAATTGACATCTTCCTTATGATGAGCCCTTTAATCCTTGAACATGGTATGTCTTTTTATTTGTTAGATCTCTGCTTTCTTTAATCAGCCTTTTGCAGTTCTCAGTGTACAGATTCTGTACATATATTGTTAGATTTATACCTAAGTATTTCAGTTTTGGGGAAGATAATATAAGTAGTATATATTTTAAAAAATTTGGTTTCCAGTTTTACACTGCTATTGTGTAGAAATGTTATTGATGTTTGTGTGTTGACCTTGCAGTCCTGCAACCCTGCTGAAATCATATTAGTTTTAGGAACTTTTCTGTTGATTCCTTGGGATTTTCTACAAATATAATAATTCTTTGCAAACAGAGATAGTATTATTTCTTCCTTTCCAATCTCTGTTATTTTTGTTACCTTATTTCACTGGCTAAGACTACTGGCATGGTGTTGAATTGGAGTGCTGAGAGTGGGCACCCTCGTCTTGATCCTGATGTTAATGGGGAGAGCATTCGGTATCATTAAGTATGATTTTGGGCATAGTATTTTTTAGATGTCCTTTATCAGGTTGAGGAAGTTCCCTCCTATTGCTAGTTTGTTGGTATTTTTGTTATCATACATAGATGTTGAATTTTGACATGCCTTTTCTGTATCAATTGATATGATCATATACTTTTTTATTCTTTACACTGTTAATTTGGTAGAATTCATTAATTGAATTTCAGATACTGAGTCAACCTTTCATTACCAGGACAAACCCCACTTAGTCATAGAGTAATGTTCTTTTTATATTGCTACATTAGATTTGCTAACATTTTATTGAGAATTTTAGGGTCTGTGTTCATGAGGGACATTAGTTTAGTTTTAGTTTTCCTCCTCCTCCTCCTCTTCCTCCTCCTCCTCCCACCTCCCCTCCCCCTGCCCCACAGTTTTTGTATCTGGGTAATAATAGCCTCATAAAATGAGTTGAGAAATGCTTGCTTCTGTTGTATTTTCTGGACCAGGTTGTATAAATACTTGGTAGAATTGATCACTGAAGCCATCTGAGTCTTATTCAGAAGATTTTTGACTACAGATTCTTTTTTATTGAGATATAATTGACATATAACATTATATTACTTTCAGGTATATAACATAATGATTTGATATTTGTATATATTGTGAAATGATCACCACAATAAGTCTGGTTAATATCCATCACCACAGATAGTTGCATATTTTTTTCTTATGATGAGAATTTTTAAGATATGCCCTCTTAGCAACTTTCAAATAATACAGTACAGTACCTATCGTCACCACACTGTACATTACATCCCCATGACTTATTTCTTTTATAACCGGAAGTTTGTACCTTTTGACCACCTTCACCCATTTCACCCACCCCCAACCCCCTGCCGTCTGGCAACCACCAGTCTGTTCTTCGAATCTATGAGTTTGTTGTTTTGTTTATTTGTTTGTTTTAGATTCTACATATAATTGAGATCATGCAGTAATTTGTCTTTCTGTTTCTGACTTACCTCACTCAGCATGATCCCCTCACGGTCCATCCATGTTGTCACAAATGTCAAGGTTTGGACTGTGCAGGTTATCTATTTCATCTTTGGTGAGTTTTAGTGGTTTGTGGTTTTAGAGGAAATTCTCCATTTTTTCTAAGTTGTTGAATTATGTGCATAGAAATATTCATAGTATATCCTTATTATCCTTTTAATTCCTGAGGGGCTGTAGTGATATCCCTTCTTTCCTTCCTGATATTGATAACTTTTGCATTCTCTCTTTTTATCCATGTCATTCTGCCTAGTGGTTTCTCAATTATATTGCCTTTTTCAAAGGCAACCTTTTTGTTTCATTGATTTTTCTCTATTGTTTTTGTTTTTACTTTCATTGATTTCTGCTCTTTATTATTTCATTCTTTCTGCTTGCTTTGGGTTTATTTTGCTCTTCTTTTTTTTGGATTCTTAAGGTGGAATCTTGGGTTACTGCTTTGAGACCATACTTTTCTCTTAATATAAGAATTTCATGTTATAAGCATCTCACCCATTTTGGCATATCATATTTTAATTTTTGTCCAGTTCAAAATGTTTTATAATTTCCTTTGAGAATTTCGTTCCATGAATCTTCCTTTCCAGGCACTCAGAGAACTTTATCTGTTCCATGTCTTTTGATTCTTGGTTATAATCAAGTGCTAAATTCAAATATGTCATCTGATGAGGGATTTTTAATAGCTTCATTTGTCATTGTGAATAATAATGTGATATTCATTTACCTTGCTTTATTAAGGATTATAATAGTTATCATGTATTGAGTTCTTACTATGTCCTAGGCACTATGTTGATCACTTTACATGGTCTTACCTCATTAAATTCTCTCAGCAACTCTTTTAGTTGGTACTGTTATTAGCCCCATTTTATTATTGAGGAGACAGAATCACATATTTTTTTCTTTATTTTTGAAAATTTTATTATTTATTTATTTATTTGGCCATGCCGTGGGGCATGCAGGATCTTAGTTCCCCGACCAGGGATCGAACCCGTGCCCCCTGCAGTGGAAGCGCAGAGTCTTAACCACTGGACCACCAGGGAAGTCTCTGAATCACATATTTTAAGTGATTTGTCCAGAGTCAACTCAGCCAGTAAGTGGTAGAGCTGGGATTTGAATGTAGGTTTGATTCCAAACCAAGTTCTTAACCATTATACTCCATTTCCTCTAGTTATTTTATTTCTTGGCTTCTCAATAAGATTGTCAGCTTCTTGAAGGCAAATACTAGGTCTTAATTATATTGATCTCCTTTTCTCTATAGCATCAGAGACGATATTAGACACACACTAATGGACTAATGTGTATGGACTAAATTTAATGAAATTAACTGACCTGAAAGAGAATCAAACCCATAACACTTGCCATATTGCCCCAGGTTGTTACCAACTAAGGTAACTTAGTACAGTATCCTACACAGAAACAAAAAAAGCTGACAGAATATTTGTGACAGTGGTAATGGCCAAGTGTTCTAGCCGGCAAGAAGAAGATTTGTAAGTGTGACTAACTGACCTGGAGTCCATCTCCAAGCTCTACTCTTTGGTTCTGGCCTTCAGTCTGTCCTTTTGCTCTCTCTCGATCTCCTTCTCACACTTCGAATTTTTAAAACAGTTTGACTTTCCTCCATGGTTCGTGAACCTTCTCCCCTTTTAATATGAGGCTTTTAGGTGAGCTCTTCACCATTTATTTAAGAAACATGTATCTGAGTCTTACTGTATGCCATGTACTTTTTAAAGCACTCTATACATATCAACTCCTTATAATAATTCTGTGAGTTGGAACTCTTATTATTCCCATTGTGCAGATGAGGGAACTCTCACTGGATTTTCTAGTGGCTCATTTTCTATTTCCAATACCCAATAGAAATCTGAGTGGCAGGCTGGAGGTGGTATAAAGCAAAAGCAAAAGCCTTTGCCCCTGATGTGGTCAGTCATTTACCTGTTGGGCTGTGCCCTGGGTCTGTAGAGGACAGTGCAGCTGTGTAATTGGGGCAGTTTTGCAACAGAACACACTAGGGGTTCCGTCGCTCTTAGACATGACCTTCCCTGCCCCATGGGCATCCCAGAACCTTTTTTCCTACCTGGTCTGTTGTCTGACACACACACACACACACACACACACACGCACGCAACATGTGTAATGTTCATATCATGGATTTGAAGTGCAGGGTACAGCAGCAAAAACACGGTCTTGAAACTTGGTGAGTGTGACTTCTCCGTCTGCCACTTATTTATTATCTGTTTGATCTTGGGCAAGTCACTTAATCACTTAGTGCTTTGGTTTTCTCAGCTGTGAAATTGAAAATGATACTGATTATAATAAAAACTGTGAGGATTAAATGAGATGATGCATTTGAATACTTAGTCCAGTGATTGGCACATGAAAGTTGCTCAATATATGTTAGATATTTTTTATAATTAGTGATATGCAAGACCCTTTTATATATTAAGGATAATTCACCCTTCGGCCTATATGTAGCTTGTGGAACTGAATTTTGAGGACCCAGAACAAGGCTTGTCTTTATCTAGGAATTTATTGGTTATTTTGAATCTTGATGTTGGCTTTTATCTTCTTTATCTCTGGCCTTCCATGAGCCTTTGGGATCAGTTCCATTATCCTCAAGCTTTAACTTTTGTTGCCCAAATATCTGCTTGGCCTTGTGTAAATGCCAGCATTCTTTTAAGGTCAGTGGCAAAGCCTGGCACTAGAGTTCAGCTTTACCTCGACTATCAGTGAGATGTTTCCTCTCCCAGGGTGAGTGTTTCTGCTGTGGCTGTCGCTTAGGAGGGTCCAGGGGCAGAGTTAGGCCACACGTTACTTCACCCCAGCCCTGGAATGGCTGTTAATGAGCCCTGCTCCAGGCATTGAGGCTCGAGCCGGAGTTTTCAACAGTCAGTTTCTGAGAGCATGGGGTGCCCCCTAGAAGGATGCTGTCGTAAAAGCATGGTAGCCTGGCCAATCGGGGAGGCAGGAGGGACATTGCATTGGTGTGCCTCCTCCGTTTCATGGACAAGCTAAGCCCTGTTAAACCGTAGGACTGCTGGGCTGGCATGGCCTAAGAACGGTCTGCCGACAGTCATCCCCTGAGAGCTTATTAAGCCTGGAGCAGGGAATGAAGGGGGTGGTAAGAGAGACCCCTGAAACCAAAAGGAAGGAAAATGGAGCATCTGTGACTCTCTACCTGAGGTCATATTTGCAATGGAGGAAGGGAGGCAGGCTCTGATACAAGACAGTGAGAGGGGTCTGGAGTCAGATAAACCTGGGTTTGCATTGTGGCTCTACTGTCCTCTGTGTGGCACTGACAAAGTCACTTCACTTTTCTGAGCCTGGTTTCCTCATCCGCAAAATGCAAACAATAATTGTACCCATCTCATAAGATTGCTGTAAAAATTCGGCGAGAGAATTTACTTAAAGCAGCTAATTTGATACTTGGCTGGAATATGTTAAGTGCACATCATCACCATCATCACAGCATTGGTAACAACAAGCAGCAGAAAGAAACAAACAGCAGCCTTGGGGCTTGTGTGCTGTTCCCCTGGGGCTCCTTATAACATTGTCTCTTAGTCTTAGGCACACATCTGTGAGCGCCAAGAGAAGAGCTTAAGTTCTTCTAGGTCCCAGTCAGGACATAACAGAGATCCTGGTATCACGAGGCTGCTGTGAGTGTGTGTGTGAGAGAGCGCGAGAGTGAGCTTGAGGTCCGGAAGCCACGTTGACTCAGCGATGGTTGTACGTGACCCGTCAAATTAGCTTTTCTCCGGGAGGAACAGACTGTCATTCTTTGCTTCTCCCTCAGTAGTAAAGGACCACTTGCCTGGATGAAGGAAGCTGCTTAAATCCATCCCCACAGCTCGCACAAGCAGAATTTGTTCCTGACTTGCTTGTTCTTGAGCAAGTCAGGAACCCCCTTACAAAGGGTTCCTAGCGTGGGTTTTAACAAGTCTGGAATTGGGAAACGGTATCCCCACCCGGAGACCCGTGGTTTTCTTGTCTCTGTCTCTTTTTTCTTTTGTGTTTTGCTTTTAAATCAAAGAACCCAGTATGTAAAATAGATGAAAGAAAGTTTGGAAGGCTGCCACTTCTGTCCTCCCCACCTCCTGCAGCAGCCCCTGAAGGTGTTTCTAAGAAGGTGGGAGAGCGCATTTGCAGACGCTGCAGTTGGCTCCCTGGGTTGTATTAGCTAGCCTTTTTATGCCCAGGTCTCTGTCTGGGGAGAAGCCTTGGGCATGGCTGTGGAAATAAGCAGCCTTGCTCTAAGAAACAGGTCTCTACTGTAATAACACAGTAGTGTAATAACACCTGGCTCCCGCAGTTCCCCTTTGTAATGCTGCCTGAGCCGCAGCAGTTGGAGCTGAGATTGGGACTGACCACATGTTTAGGGAACCCAGAGCTCATCATGCAATGAAGTGTTGTAACCAAAGCGTGTTCACAAAGTGGTTGGGGGATTTTGAGGTGGCGGTGGCGCTCTTCAGAATATTTCAGTTAATGCAAAATACGCTGCTTTTCATTTATTTATGCGTGTGTGCCAACTCCAGTGCCGTTTTACACAGAGAGCCACTTGTTTACATGCTCTCCCATCTGGCATGGCATAACCTGACACAGTTTTGTCTGCCTCTGCATCAGAGTCAGGGTGTGACCTGCACTTTATCTCTTTTCCTCTCCAGGCTACAGATGCACATGTTGAATGGAGCTCTTCTTGCCCTGCTGTTTCCTGTGGTAAATACGCGGCTGGTAAGTAACCTCTTCTAGGAACATACCAGCAACACACAAAACGGTACTTGCTTGCTCATGTGCCCGTGTGAGTTTTAATTTTTAAAAATTTTTTTTTATTAAAGCATAATTGATTTACGATATCAGTTTCAGGTGTACAACGTAGTGATTCAATATTTTTATAGATTAATCTCCATTTAAAGTTATTATGAAAGATTGGCTATATTCTCTGTGCTGTGCAATGTATCCTTATAGCTTATTTATTTTATACATAGTAGTTTCTACCCCTTACCCCTCCATGTAAGTTTTTTAATATCTACACATTGAGTGTCGAGGTTTGATGCAGCCCTGTTTGGATGCAGTGGTGCTTGATGGGGGCGAGAGTATTGTGTGGAACTCTAGGGCTTTAATAAGGGTTTAGGCCAGAACCAGAACAGACCCAAAAAGCCTACAGAGGCTCTTGGAAGGGTTTGGTGAAGAGAAAGGGGGCCCCACCCATTCGACAGAGGCTTCTAGGTGTTCTAAGGGCCTCTAGTGTGGACTCGGCCACGTTAGTCCGGAATAATCTGCTGGGGAGCCTCAAAGCCAGTCTGCTTTGCCAAAGGCCCCTTTGGGCAAGAACTGGATTTCTTCCCTGTTCCTCCAAACCCACAGGGCAGTCTGGCCCACACGTTCCGCCAGTGGCTAGCAGGTAGAATCCCACTGTGGCAGGTGGGTGGGTGATGAACCAGTGCAGAGGGAAGCAGAAGCTATAGGAGTGGCTGGGCCCTGTCCTCAGACTCCCATATGTGGGGCTGCAGAGGGATTAGCGGGCTGGGTTAGAGAGCTCAGGGAAAGAAATCACCTGTGAAATCCTTCCTTCTGCTTTCTGTTTTCATGACTTAAATTTGCCTCATGCGTTAAGATCATAGTTTAAATCTCATAATGATAACCCTTCCTCTTTGGGTAGCATTTTATAGTTTACAAGGTCTTTTCAAATAACAATTGTGTAACGTAGATATTAAGCTGGGTGAGGGCGAGTATTATGGCCTCTTGTTATAGAAGAAGAAACTGACGTTCAGGGCATCACACAAATTCTAAGTGGCGGAGTTGGGAGTGGAGACTAAGCCTCAGATCCTACAACCACAGCTACACTTCACTCTCTCTGAGGATTTAGTCACTCCCTCTCCACAAATACTCATGTATACCCTTATGATTGTTATACTTTTCTAGGTGCATATTATATATACGTCAGTAGAAATTCCTCCCTCCCTTCCTTCCTTCCTTCCTTCCTTCCTTCCTTCCTTCCTTCCTTCCTTCCTTCCTTCCTTCCTTCCTTCCTTCCTTCCTTCCCTCCCTCCCTCCCTTTCCCTCTCTGCCCTTCTTCCCCTCTCTGATGGCAGGTTTGCTATTATATTTGTTATGACACCTAATACTTTCCAAATAAATGTCAGGCTATAGCCAGCCAGCTTATCAAGAATGTCCAAGTAACTTTCCTTAACATTGAAACTTCTTTGATGAGTTCTCTCTTAACTAGCGATTCCAATCACTCTGGTAAATAATCTTGGTCCTCTTTTTCTAAAATGAAGCTGATTAAAGCTCACGGTGGTGGCTCCATTTGCATATGTCTTGACAATTGGCTTTGGTCTTGGTCTGGTTATTTTAAGTGGTTGGGACCCCTCCTGGGTTACCCTGGCTTTCCAGACTTTTTGCTTTGCAACCCCTTATTTGAACTCAGATTGACTTAAAATAAGACAGGAAGGTAGGCAACTCTTTAAGCCTGATGATCCAATTAGGCAGGAAGTCAGCTTTTGACTTCTCTTTTGCCCTTCCTTCCTTCCTTCTTGGCCCTTGATCTTTTTAATCCTTGTTTTCCTAATTAGCTATAATGAGGAAACAAGGAAAGTAGAATGAACTAATTGGTGTGTATACCAGTAACACAGACATACATACACTCACATATATAAAGACAGAGAGTGAGGGAGTTGGAGGAAGTTGCCACAGTCAGCTAAAGGATTTGGGTCATCAGTGAATTTCCATGTGCTGTAGTACTCTGTCCTGTGCCTCATTGGCACTGAGGTTTGCAGACCAGCTAGAGAATACCCAGATCCAAGTTCCTCCTGGTTCTTCATCTTAGAAGCTGACACCTTAGAAGAAGGAACGTGTATTCCAATGGCCCATATTACAAGTAAGTGCCCTTTGCCTCCAGGATTTCAGAGTAGGTCTCTTTCTGGCTTCAGATGAAGTGTCTCAAGGGCGATTTCCCTTTTGTTTCTTGGAGGGAAGGAGGGGAAATGCATCATGGAACTATTATTAGACCAGCAGAGAGCTGAAAGCTTGTCTGGTCTAATCTTCTAGAGGGGGAACTTAGATGGATAAATGACTTGCCTAAAAAGCCAAGGTGGGCGCCCCTCGAACCCAGGTCTCCTGACTCAGACTTCAGAGTCCTTTTCCTTTTGTCTGATTGAAATTCAGTGTGAGTTTGAATACTAGTGAGTCAAGATGCTGGAGATGCTGCTTAGCTTCTCTCCATCTAAAAGAGTTGGGTCATAGGCTTCTTTGATAAGTTGATGAGGACCATAGAGCCTCTTCCCAGATGCGCAGAGACAAGTTTGCGTACAATTTCAGGGGGGACACAGACTGCCACCTCCTGCCCCGTTCGCCCATAAGCCCATCCATGGATCCCATGGTAAGATCCCCCCAGCCCAAGCTGTCAGTAGTCCATGGCTTGGAGAATAGATGAGCTGCCTGTTTTGTGAGCTCCTTGTTAATAGCCAGTGGCTTTTTGGTCTGATGGTGATGGAGTTCCTTATCTATGCCTGGGACTTTGCAAAGAATATCATCCATGCCAGGCTAAACCACCTTCTATAAAGTGCAAGCCAAGAGGTGCGGGGTGGAGGTTAAGTAGGGTGCCCATGGAACTTGGTTGCATATTAGCTTTTCAGTTGTGGCTCTTACCTTGCAAAGCTGCTGGTCTGGTCCTCAGAATGAGGCACTGGACCCAAGCTGCATCCCCAGACCTGTGCCTTTTGCCCTGAAATGCCCATGACAGTTTCTTATAAATGCGATGTGTTCTGAGCAAGGGAGATTGGAAACAGAAAAGAAACTTAAGACACTGTATCAGCCCCCTTCTCAGACCAGAGACTCTAGCCTGGCCAGTATTTACGTTTGCAGCCATCTGTCTTCTACTAGAATAATAAGGAGAAGAAGAATAATGATTCTTTTCATCAAGCGCGTTTCTTCTTCAAGGCTCAAAGCCTCAAGTATATTATTATCTCATTATCAAAATTGCCCATTATTGTGTATCCATGTTGATCTGTTACATTAGTTCCTTTTTTCCTCCTTTACCACCCTTCCCCTTTTACCCAGTTCTTTTTCTCTGTTAGATGGTTCTCCTGAATGTTCCTAACTCTCAGACTGAGTGGAAGAGGTTAGTAATGATTTTTTCATTACTGGGGTGACTACTCCTCATCCACAGTCATTATCTCAATGTTCTTGGGATGTAACTGCCGCCGGCACACCTTGTACCCATGTGGGCTTCTGGGAAAACTTGGCTGTCACCAATGCAAATCGGCTGTCACTCTGCTGATTGGCATATTGAAACATGCTAATTGACCTAGAAAAGTTATTTCTGTGAGTGGCAAATTGAGCTATTTTAAAAAGTTATAGTTTGGGTTTTGGACCTGAACTTGGGACAGAATGTCCCTTTGCTTTCTTTTTTTTTTTTTTTTTGCATTTTTGAGAGTTTATTTTTGAAACAGAAAAATTGTACATTACAAATACAAGAAATTTTCGGATAATTTTGAGGGTTTTTTTTTAAAGTAATGTGACCGATAAGTTAATGTAATTTTTAGCTATTTGATTTCTTTTTCTTATTTAAGCTCAAAGAAGTAAAACTATAATTCCCTTTGCTTTCTTAAGAGTACTTAAAATAGAAAAAGCTTGTTTTCAAAAGAGGCCTTAGCTTTCTGAAGAATTGATTTGGGCAAAATTGCGCCTCAACCTTCTACAAAGACCAGCATGTTTCTGATCAGATGAATGCCAAGTGTGCAGGGATGTGGAAGGTCTGGGCTTCCACCAAATTCTAGGGACTACCCTAGAATATGTCTAATTACTGCCTGTACTTCAAGATTAACCTTTGAGAGTCTTACATCCTCCGTGAATGCAGCCCAGCCATACCAGTCAATCCAGATTTTTATTGAGCACTTTTCTGTGTTAAGTATTGTGCCATATGCTGCAGGAGATGCAAAAGCAACCAGAATACATTCCTGGCCTTCAAGGCACTTGCAGTTTAGTTAGAAAGATGAGGCATAAATGCCTGAGAAGTGATGGCAATGTTAGAGTCAAAATGGTGAAAAAGGAACATTGCAAGGCAATTCAGGCTCAATCGCTAAATTGCAGTTGTTCCGACCTCTAAGAAAATGGGAAGAGGATTAATATTAGCAGCATTTTTGAGCACCTACCATGTGCCAGGCAATTTATGGATGTTCTTATTTAATTCTCACAAGAACCCGATTTTACCTATGAGGAAACTGAAGCTCAAAGAAGCTAAATGACTTGCTCAGGGTTACATGGTTTGTAGGTACTAAAGCTAAACCCGAGGACTTTGCACTCTAATGCATTGTCTCCTGGAGAGGTCGTTGGATGCAGTGGTCCAGAAAGGCTTCATGAGAAGTAAAGCCTGAACCAAACCTTGAAGCGCTATTAGAATGTGCATGCAAAGTGCAGAGGAAGGAGGTAGTTCAACCAAAGGAATGCCAGGGCCAGAGGCATGGAGGTAGGAACCAGTAAACTCCTCATTGAGAGTCTGAAGAACAGGATGGAGAGTCATGAACTCCAGTTCGTATATATAGACTTTGCCCCTTATTTGCCAATCACCAGAAGACATCCTGTGACACTGCTTCTGTCACATCTTTTAGCCCTTGTAGTGTTTAGATTTTATGTGTATTTCTTTTTTTTTTTAAACATCTTTATTGGAGTATAATTGCTTTACAACGGTGTGTTAGTTTCTGCTTTATAACAAAGCGAATCAGTTATACATATACATATGTTCCCATATCTCTTCCCTCTTGCATCTCCCTCCCTCCCACCCTCCCTATCCCACCCCTCTAGGTGGTCTATGTGTATTTCTTATCTTTTCCACCACTACTAAGAATTCTTGCAAGTAGATGGGACTTTGCAACCACAAAAGCTTTCACAAATACAAATATGTCACCCTAGTGTAGTTGTTAAAAGTATGGACTCAGGGATCAGATTCTGTAGGTTCATACCCTGGCTGTGCTACTCATATGTGTGTGTGTGTGTGTGTGTGTGTGTGTGTGTGTGTGTGTAAGAGAGAGGGAGGGAGGAAGGGAACTTGGCCAAGTTACTTAACTTGAATGGGCTTCCGCGCTCTCATCTATGATATGGGGGTGATAATAGTGCCTCCCTCCTAAAGCTGTTCCAAGGATTAAATCAGTTAATATGTGTAAAGCATGTAGCACAGCACCTGGCAGATAGGAAGCCCTCAAGCAGCATTAGTTGTTAATTATTAGTCTTTGATCGTCACAGAAACCCTGCGAGGTGGGTATTAGTGTTACTGAGCCAGGCTCATTTGCCTGATGCGCAGCAAGCCAAACGCTGAGATGCTGAGGTTTGCCACAGAGAAAAATTTATTCATGAGGCAGCCAAGCAAGGAGAACAAATCTCAAATCCACCTCCCCCAGGGCGAGGGGCTCAGGATATTTATGGAACAAGGAAGCAGGGTGGTCTGAGGCCTTGGGTAAAATGATTGGTGGCAAGAAGAAGGTGAAGTAATCCGTGTTCTGTGCAAGTGTATCTGAGTTACATGCTTCTTCATGGACTGCATGTTCAGAAAAATGGTGACCTTAGCATGATCTGAGGGTGGAGTTTTTGGCCCTCTGATATCAAAAGGTTATCCATCAGACACTCTCAGGCCCAGTTGAATGGTTGGTGGTCTCGACCAGTTTGAACTGGGCAAGACTAGTTCCACGTTCCTGAAAAACAACTTAACACCTCTGTAGGGGGTGGTTAAAGGAGTCCTGTGATATAATCTGTAAGCTTCATGCAGCTTGGAGGGTATACAATTTGTAAGAACAGTTAAGGCGAACTTGGTCGATGAAGGCAGGTTACAGGATATTATTTATTAAGCAAGTTATGGTTTAAGGAATCTAACTGATGACCGCCCTCGGTTTCATTAGTGTCTCCATTTTACAGACTAAGCCTTAGAAAGTTTAAATAACTTGCCCAGGGACACACAGGAATTGACAGAACTGGCCTGAGAACTTCTGTCTTTCTGATGCCAAAGCTCATGGGCTTCCTTCCTCCTCTTTCCTAATTGTTTAGATTGATTTTCAAGTATTAAGCCAAGTCAAGTCTTTGCAGAAATTTTATACAATATCCATTAGAGATTTGGAGGATTGATTTATACTTTCAAGATTTTTTTTTTTTTGCAAAAATAATGTACGCTCCTTGAAAAACCATTTAAACAGATGAGTATAAAGAGAAAGCCAAACCTTTTAACCCCATCAACTTTCGATCCTGTCCCCCCATGGGTAAGTTGTATTAAAGGTTTGTATATGTTGCCACATTTTTCTTTTGTGGTGTCTGTCCCCTGCAGGGCACCCAGCACATGGTAGGTATCCACAGAGAGTGTAAGTGAATTAGTCAATCAACTCGAACCTCTGTCTTGCTCAGAGAAATTCCAGGGATCTTTCACACACGTGTCCAGGTTAAAATCTTAGGTATGAAGACAGAGGGACGATAGATGATATTTTTCCCAGGTGAATTATTTCTTAAACCACTTAAGATAATGATGTTTTCCTGATTACAGCAAAAGACATATGTACTGAAGAAAATTTGTGAAATACAGAAAAGTAGAAATAAAAAAATAATCACCACCAATGCAAAAGTGGTTGTTTTCAGCGTATTAACAAGAAAAAAGAAACACCACAAAGCGTGAGGCTTTTGTGCCTCTGCCGTTACAATTGTATAAATATTTTCTTTACAGAAGTAATATATTCATAATGGAAAAAAAAGAAAATACAGAAAAACACCAAAATAGAACAGAAAACATTGAGCAGTAACAACTGTTCACATTGTTTGCAGCGTATTCTCAAGGTCTTCTCCTCTCTGCCTAGTTGTCAAGAGTTAGCATAATGTAGTGGTCAAGTTGCTGGCCCTGGAGGCATTCTGTCCTTGCTTTTGTGGCTGGCTCCTCTGCCTTTATTCATGTGACCTTGGGTAAGTTACAAACCTCTGTGACCTCATTTTCTTATCTGTAGATTGGTGCTCAGATGAATTGAGATATGTGGGGTAAGCACTTAGCCCGGTGTCCGGCACATAGTAAGTGTTTAGTAAGTATCAGATGCTGTCGTTGTTACTACTATTCCTAACATTATCTTAGAAATCGAGGCGTGTTCCTATTGGCACGTGCTATTTGATGTTAGCCTTCAGGGCCTTGGCCCCAGCTTCCTGGTTGGGTGATGGTGAAGTGAAGGGGGCTTTGTTTCAGAATTAGCATTGCCGAGTGAGATTAAAATTCCCTGGCAGGATTTCTTTTCCACATTGACTAATAGCGCCTTTGCTTTTTTTTTTTTTTTTTTTTGCCTGTTTGATTAAGGAACTGGCCAGCTCTCTCTCCTCCCTCATGACAGGTGAATTAGGCCCACTGCTGGTGTTTCTTCTCATTTGAATGAAACATCGAGACCTTTGGGTTTGTCAGTGACGCCCAAGCCCCCCAACCCATGGGGAAGGTGGCAGCCGTGAATGAGAATGGCAGGCAGTAGCGTCTGCCTCCAGAGCTTAATAGTTCCTTGCCTTGGTTCTATTCCTAAAAAGCGATCAGAAGGCACAGCCTCTGGCTCGTCCAACCAACACTTCTCGCTCAACCTTGAGCCACTCCCCCAAGCAGTGTTTCTTTATGCAGTAAAAGCCGTAGCTAGTGGGCGAGTTCACTCTCTCCGGTCTGTGGACCAGTGGTTCTCAGCCGTGGCTGTACCGTAAAATCACCAGAGCCAATTTCAAGACGTAAGGCTTTTCAAAAAGCACCCCAGGCAATTCCAGTGTGCAGCTGGGGCAGCGCTGCTCGGTGCTCTGTCCCACTCCCACGCTGCTGCTGACTGGGATTTGGGGCTCTGACCAAGTTCATTTCACCTCATCAAGCATCAGTTTCCCCATGTGTCAAATGGGCTTAGTGACATCTGCTTTCTCTACCTCACAGATATGTTATGGAAGAAAAGATAGCAGACAACAAAAGATAACAAAGAAGAATTAGCAATGAGCTTTGAACATTTAAAAGCACTCCACAAATGAATCCTTGCCTATTTCTTTCTCCCTTTAATCATTTTTTTGAGGGGGGTTTAATTGAGATATAATTTACATAATACAAATTTATCCTTTTAAAGTGTACAATTCAATGTTTGATTTAGTGTATTACAGAGTTGTCAACCATTACCACTATTTAATTTTAGAATATTTTCATCATTCCCCCAAAAAGCATTAGTGACATCTCTCTGCTCTCCCCTCCCTAGACCCTGGCAACCACTAATCTCCTTTCTCTCTCTCAACCACTGATCTCCTGTTCTGGACATCACATGTAAATGGAATCACATAATATGTATCCTCTTCTGACTGACTTATTTCACTTAGCATAAAGTTTTCAAGTGCATCCAGGTTGTTGCATATATCAGTACTTCATTCCTTTTTATGGCTGAATAATATTCCTTTGTACAATCTACCACATTTTTAAAAGATTGGAGTATAGATGATTTACAGTGTTGTGCTAGCTTCAAGTGTACAGTACAGTGCTTCAGTTTTTCGGATTCTTTTCCCTTATCGGTCATTACAAAATATCGAGTGTAGTTCCTTGTGCTGTACTGTAGGTCCTGTTGGTTATCTCACATTTTGTTTATCCATTCATCCACTGATGGACATTTGGGTTGTTTCCACCTTTTGGCTATTGTGACTAGTGCTGCTGTCAATATTTGTGTAAATGTATCTGTTTGACTGCTTTGGGGTATATACCTAGAAGTGGAATTGTTGGGTCATACGGTAACTCCATGTTTAACCTTTTGAGGAACTGCCAAACTATTTCCCAAAGCAGCTGTCCTCCCAGCCTCCCTTTATGTCCCACGCACCTAGGACCTTGAGTAAAGTGACTGGAGACTTGAAGACAGACTGAAGGTTTATAAGTCCAAGGGGAGGGTGGTCACTTCTGAGTCCCAGTACTGCACTGGTACCAGTTGAGGAAACTTTGATGGTAGGAGCAGGCCAGAGGAGCTGACCCAGCAAAGAAGTTTGGGGCAGGGAAAATCTTAAGTCAGGAGGTTCTAAAATGCAGTGGATAGTGTGAGTATAATTCTATAGATCTGTAATTTTATATTAAAGAAAATGGAGACATATGTAAAAGTAGAAAAAGAAAACTATCCGAGTGCATCCATTACCCAGTTTCAACAATTATCAACTCATAGCCAATGTTTTTTTAATCAATACGCCTTATTCTACCTCAAACTGCTTCCCCCCCCCCAATCCTCCCACCACTCACTCTTATACCTGGATGATTTTAAAGGAAATTTCATGTAATTTTAACTATAGGTATTTCATTATACATCTTTAAAATATAAGGACATATATATATAATCACAATTCCATTATCATATCTATAATCGTTATCAGTAATTCCTTAATATTATCAAATACCCAGTCAGCAGAGCACAGGTTCCAGTCTTGCTTCCACAACATCAATAGCCCTTCTCTGAGCCTGTTTCATATTGTAAAATGAGGACTATCATAATAGTTCCTAAATCTTCAATAAGGTAATGCATGTAAAGTGCTTACCACAATGCCTGATGCACAATAGTAAGTGCTCAAAACTCACCAGTCCAGAGCCACAGCTGCATTATCTGGCCCTTACCCCCCTGGAAGCAATATTCCTCTGCCTCAATCATCCCAGGACCGGGTACCAGGCAACCAGAGACCACGCCTATAGCTTAGAGCCTGCTGTAATTATTCAAACTAACCAGTCCTAACTTGTTACCCTGCCCTGCCTTGCCTGTCCTGCAGAAATGCAGAAACTAATAAAGGCCATGGCCTAGGCTCTCCCCTCGCTCCTGTCCCTTTGCCTCCTGACCAACACTGGTGCTTCCCCATGTGGCTCTGCATGGCATGGGTGCCTCCTATTTCTGACCTATGAGTATGATAAACTTTGTTTTCCTGAAAACAAAATAGTGCTCAATAAAGTTTAGCTAAGATTATTATTTATTAATAATGTAAAATACCTGAGTTGCTAATAAGGTACCTTTAAGAATGGTTTTGGCTTAGAATCAAGAAGCAGATTTGGGGCCTTGCCAACAGATTTTTTTTCTGGGGAAAAAAAAAAAACCCAAACCAAAAGGTAGCTGAAAAAGCTACAGAACACTGGCATATATAGTTTATTCCCCCTGAGATTCCCGTTCATGGTGGTAGAAGCATGTGCATATTAAAGAGAGAGGAGAGCGGGCTGGGACGTAGGGTGCCAGCTTTGGAACAGGTTCAGGGCAGGGAAGGGCACTACCAGCAAGAGGTGAGCGAGGTCCTCAGATTCCTTGCTCAAGAAATGAAGCCCCAAGTAACCTGGGCGGTCATGGGCTTAAAGCTCCACCTTGTGGGGACTGGTGCCCGAGCTACCCTGCGTCTGTGCCTGAGGTCTGGGAATGGAAGGCAGCCTCATCCTGCTGGGTTGCTCTTAGAATCATTCCCCTACTTCTGGGGCGGGCTTGCTCTCTGCTGCCTGTTCCAGGCATCAGCTGACAGCTTTTTAATAAAAATGGAACCCAAAGGAGGGACGATAAGGTATCTGATTTTAACCCAAAGTGAGAGAACACCAGATGTTTCATTCTGTCTGAAGGTTCGAGGGAGGAAAAGCAATTAGCAGCTGCTCCTGATTTAGCAACAGACACCTGCTAAATGCAAATCTGTAAAACCGGTCAGGCTTGGCACCAGAAGTGCATACGCTGCTTCTCAGGCGTTTCTGGAAATTGTAAATTATGTTGGCCCAAAATAGGCGGGGGTGGGGAGATATAGAGGGGGGCTCTAAAGAAGCGGAACATGTCCATATAGACCAAGGAGTATGGTTTTTTTTAAGATGACAGCCACTTAGAAATGGCTATTTGGAGGGTGAATGGAGAGGAAGAGAAGACCATGAATCTTCCAGAAGCTGCCTGGTCCCTCCCTGCTTCTGGTCTGACTCACAGGCTGCCCTCTGTGGGGACCGTCCCATGGGAGCAGAGGTCCGGCTGACGGGAGGGTGGGGGGAATGCTGCTTCCCTCTATGCAGCAAATGCAGATCCCTGCTGATCCAGAGCCCACCCCTCGCCTCCTCCGAGGGCAGTGAGTCTCAAAGCAGGAGAAACCCTCAACTCTCAGATCTACGGCAGCTCCCTGCCCTGTGACAGGTACAGACTGTTGGCTCCAGGAGCCACCAGGACATCTTTGGCCGGGAAAGGGGTTTATCCGTAGCCTTCTGATTTCCAGGATTCGTTTCCAAGTAGCCATGAATACTGCTCTCCGCTTCCATTTTCCTGAGGCACGCTGAAACGCGACCAGTGGATACTGTAATTGATGAAGAGGGCTTTAGGGATGTGTGTGTGCGTGCGCACGTGTAGCTGATGACACAGAGGGCTAATTTGTAGGTGATCTAGACTGTGTCAGAAGAATTGGGCCACTCCCATTTGGGTGTCGTACCACATTCACTGTATGTAGCTGCTGTTTCCTGCTCTCCAAGCTAGGCCAGAAGTCAGCTGCAACTTGAGCCAAAGGGATAGGCCCTGTTCTGTTTCCAGTTCTTGAGCAAAGGGATGGCGACTTGCTCTGCGGAGCAGAGACCAGGGGGATTGCTGTTGGCAGACGCAGGGCCAGAGCTGTCCATTGTAAAATACGGCCTGGAACTTTATCCTGGCAGGCTGCTTTCATGTGGTTAAAGACTAAACTCTTAGTTCCAAAGGTGGAACCAGAGAAGATTCTTTTTCCTTTAACTGAGTAGGCCCTTAGGCAAGAAGAGTCGTTCCAGATGTGTTTCAGTTTTACTTCCCCTGCCCTGCAATGCCAGTGCAGGAGGGGAGAAGGACCAGGGAGGCAAGGGTAGCGGGAGAGCTAGAATCCCCACTCTCCAGCCAGAACTGGGGGAGTACCCACCTCCTCTGGTCACGGGCTAGACAGCATTCCCATCAGTCAGCTCCAATACGTGGAATAACCACGGCACAAATGCGTGTCCTGTGACAACAGGCTGACCTAGAGAGAGACGCAGGGACCCTGTCTATGATGGCATTCGCGAGGTGCACTCATGGCGCTTATTGAAGCAGCCAGGGATTACCGGGCTACGTGTACAAGTCATCCACCCATGACACTCTTTGAATAGTTCAAACTAGCTTGTGTGTCACAATTCAGATGACCTCTCAGCGCAGAATTACTTATTCTCCTTTAGAACCTAAGACCTATAGGCCTCAACTCATCGGAGGAATAATTTTGATCCCTGGTGACCAAAGGGAGCTGTCTCATCCCGAGGTGGTATTTTCTTGGAGGGTCCAGGCCTTCCATAAGGAGTTTGTTTCTCCAGGGACCCTGCTGATGAAGGGGGTTGGGTAGGGCGTGAGCCTTCACTCATCCCAAACTCCAGCACCCAGAGGAGAGTCTGCTTCTCAGCACAGATGTGACTGCTGGATGTCACTTGGTCTGCCACCATTTGATACAGGTTGTAAACTCCAGGTTGGAGCATTTTGTCTTTTTTCTTTCCCTTCAGTCTAGCCTTTTGGGGGGATTTATTGGATATTTTCCCTTTACTAGTTTAGAAGTTATACACGCTATTTCAGCTATTGTTTTTTTTAATGTTTATCCTACCAATGTTAACATAAATATCCAGATCTAGAGTCAGTCAGACTTTTTCTCTCAAATAAGACAAGGATCTTATAACATTTTTTTGGCCATAGTTTTACTGAGTTTATTCACATAACATAAAATTCACTCATTTAAAGTGTAGAATGTAAAGTTTTTTAGTATATTCACAGAGTCGTGCAACCATCACTACAATTAATTTTTAGAACATTTTTATCAACCCCAAAAGGAAAGTGTAACTGCTTAGCTATCACCTCTCTGTCCCCTTACAGCGCCCCCCAACCCCTGCCCGCCCCCAGCCCTAAGTAACAACTGATCTAATATCTATCTCTATAGATTGGCCTGTTCTGGACATTCCCTATTAATGGAATCATAAAATACTTGTCCTTCTGTGTCTGGCTTCTTTCACTTAGCATAATTAAAAAAAAATTTTTATTGGAGCATAGTTGATTTACAATGTTGTGTTAGTTTCAGGTGTACAGCAAAGTGAATCAGTTATACATATACATATATCATTAGCATAATGTTTTGAAGATTCATCCATGTTGTAGCATCTATTAATATTCCATTTCTTTATATTGGCTAATAAAATTCAATTGTATGGATATACCATATTTTTTTTTATCCGTTCACCTGTTGGTAGACATTTGGATTGTTTCCACTTTATGGCTGTTGTGAATAATGCTGCTATGGACCTTGATGTGTCACTTTTTGTGTAGACATGTTTTTGTTTTTGTTTTTGTTTTACTCTTGGGTATATCCATAGGAGTGTATATGCTGAGAAATGGGGTTACAACCTGATTCTTTTGCATGTGGACCTTATAATATTTTAACTCTGTTCATCACCCTCAACTTATATGCTTATGTTGTCATGTATTTTAATTCTGTATTATTTTAGCTTTTCTTTTAAAAATAATACAAAACATTATTATTTTATGAAAAAAATGTTCATTTGGATTTACCTACATAATTACCACTTTCTTTGCTCATTATTTTGTATTGTGTCTCGGGCTTTCCATTTGACATTAGTTTGCCTTTGCTGGAATTATATCCTTTAAAATGCCCTTTAGAGATGATCTGCTGATGACAAACCCTCTTAGTTTTTCTTTGCCTAAAAATGTTTGTATTCCTTTTTCATTCTTGAAAGATATTTTCACTGGATATAAAATTCTTGGTTCATAATTATTTTTCTCCCAGCACAGTGAAGATGTAGTTTTACTATATTCTGTCTTCCACTGTTGCCTTGAAAAGTCATTAGTCAGTCTTAACTTTCACTCCTTGGAAAGTAATCTGTTTTCTTTCTGATTGGTTTTAAGATCTTCTCTTTGTCTTTGGCATTCTGCAGTTTTAGTAGGATTTGTTTCAATGTTTATTTGTTTTGGCTTATTCTGTTTGAGAGTCTGTGGGTACATGTCCTTCTTCAGGTTTCTGAACATTCTTAGCTATTATGCCTTCAGGTATTTTGTCTGTCTCCTCTTCTTCTTCTAGGACTATGTTTAGAGTTATGTTAGTTCATCTTACTCTGTTTTCCACACCTCTTAATCCTTTTTGTTCCTATCTTCCACTTCTTTGTCTACTATGTTGCATTTTGGATAATTTCTTCAGCTCTATATTCCACTTATCTCTTTAGCTGTCTAATCAGTAACTAAACATATCAGTTAAAACTATCAATAGAGTTTTTAATTTCAATTATTTTTCCCTTTTCCAAACCTAAACATAGTCTATAACTATTCTGAGGTCCTTAAAGCTCTGTTTTCACTGGCTCTTGGCTTATCTACTTGTGTGTTTAGGTTTTGTTTTAAATATTACTGTTGTTATTGTTCTTTTATTGTACATTGCTTATTTTCTTTAAAATGTTATTTGTGGGAATTTTTTGAGTCCTGGATTTCTCTAGAGAGGATTTGTCTTTGTTCTTGCCAGGCGCTTGAGGGCTACCAGTCTGGAATCATGCTAAATAAAACTCTCAACCTAACATTTTTGGATTACCCAAGTAGTATAAATTTAGACTGCAAACCCACACGAGGGCTGGCTTCTGGTTCCAAGATTTTAGTGGAACTAACTAGTTTCTCCCTCTACCACCCCAACTCATCGTTAAGATTTGAGACTGGATTTTCCTTACCATTCTAGGGGTGGGGTAATTTGTGTTTCCAGTACACCTTTACACTGAAGTGTGGCTTTTTGGGGTCATAGATCTCTTTAAGTACTAACTAGCTTTTGTTATTACCAGAAATGGAAGTCCGGGTCTTGTTTCCCAGCCCTCTTATGTCTGTGTCCTTCCTGTTGGGGGCAGTCAGGAGGATGTTCTAATTCTATTCATTGGTTTGGCCATCTATCTGTTCTCAGTGCTCTCCTGAAATATCTCTATATAAGTTGATAAATACCTACTATATGTCTGTCTAGTATTGTACTAAGTTCTATGAGGTATCTGGTAGCTATTTAACCTGTCACATAGCTAATAAAACATTAATATTAGAGGTCGTGAGCCCTTGGGGCACTGATTTAAACCATCTTTTGATTTCTGAGCCCTTCTAAACCCTAGAAATCAGCATTTAGAGTGAGGTGGGTATAAGTGCATGAAGGCAGGGACCGTTTGTATCTTGTTCATAATAGTTGACACATAATAGGTGCTTAAAATATATATTTGTTGATTGATTGATTGAATGAATGAATATGTTGGTGTCTGGGAGGTCATGGAGGTAGATTCCAGTGTTGACTAGTTCCCTTGGCAGTACAGTTAGAAGATTCCAGGTCTGGGTTCGCATAGTGGGGATGGAAGAGAGAGGATAATATTTCAGTAGCAGGGGATCAAACCATCATGGATTCGAGTCATTTGTAAATCAGGGGTTTCCTCTGTACTGTAAAGGGCCTCAGCACATATCAGGGTACTATAACGTAGGTCAGTGGGTAGGAACATGGACTCTGGAGTCAGATTGCCTGGCTTATATCCAGGCTCTGTAACTAACCTTGGGCCACTTATTAATCTCTCTGTGTCTTAATTCCTTCATGCAAAAAAAGGGGATTATAGCATTTATCTTATAGAGTTGTTTTTTGTTTGTTTGTTTGTTTGTTTAAATTTATTTATTTATTTATGGCTGCGTTGGGTCTTTATTGCTGCGCGCAGGCTTTCTCTAGTTGCGGCGAGCGGGGGCCACTCTTCGTTGCGGTGCGCGGGCTTCTCATTGCGGTGGCTCCTCTTGTTGCAGAGCACGGGCTCTAGGTGCATGGGCTCAGTAGTTGTGGCGCACGGGCTTAGTTGCTCCGTGGCATGTGGGATCTTCCCGGACCAGGGCTCGAACCCGTGTCCCCTGCATTGGCAGGTGGATTCTTAACCACTGCGCCACCAGGGAAGTCCCTATAGAGTTGTTTGAAGTGTTAGTTAATACAAGTACTTAGGACAATGCCTAGCCGAGAAGTGCTATGTACCAGCAGTTATTAATGTTTATTATTATCTTTATTGTTGTTTTGAACACTAGTCACATCATTATTCTTGTCAGTACATTTTCCTGGGAACTGCCTGTCATTTCTGTGAGAAAATATTCTAATCTCACACCTACCATTTAGACTTCTGGAGGCTGACCTACTGTAGTATTTCCCCAGGTGTAAGTTAAACACTCCTGCATCCAGATTACCTTAGGGAGCCATGTTAAAATATAGAATGCTGGGACCCATCCTAGTAGGTCGAAAGGATTCTTCCTCTAAAAATTAGTGACGAAAATAAAGATTCTGCACATTCTCTGTGTGTTGGATTAGCCAGGAGCTGCTGTGAGTCAAGTTTATCACCCTTCAGTGCTCGTAGAAAACCTGGGAGCAGGCTTGGAGACTGGGAAGAGATTGAGAATGGGAGAGTTAAACAGAAGAGAAGAAAAGAAGTAGAAAGAGAAGTGAGCAGAGTCTACTCATGTCAGGAGGTTGTCAAATACCATCTTTTGGCCTCTTCTCAAGGGTCATGCCTCTTCTCAAGGGTCATGCCTCAAGGGGACATGTGACATTTGCCTTCCCTTGATTTAGGGATTCCTGAACCTGGCTCCAGCTTGTAGCTTGTAGCCTGGTGTTGGAGACAACAGGGTAGGGAGGCCTGCCTTACAAATGGCTGCCTGGCGCACTGGTTGCCTTCAAGCAAGGGCCCCCAAGGAGTAGAAGATTAACCAGACTCCATGGTTGGTTGGTTGAGGGAAGTGGGCTGGCTACTGAGTGCCCTTGAGCTGTTTTGACTGGGCTAAGAGCCAAATCTCAGATGTGTTTGTCCCTCCCTTTGCTCTAGTGCTGGTGTGGGGTTGGCCTTATTTCAAGCCATCTGATGCTCAGGTCCTTTGAAGGCACTAAAATCGAGCCAGATGGCATCACAGACTGCTTGGGCTGATGAGGAGCTGGAAGTTTAGTACCTTTCCTCTCGTCCCTTCCACTCTACATAGCTCACATTTTCTGTGTGGATCTGTAACCCAAGGCCGAGGAGAATGAGGCCTTGGTCCTGTCAGTGGTGCAAAAGGCCCTCATGGGGCCCCTTGTCACACACCCTGAGCAGGGAGGCCAGCCCTGGCTCAGTCATTCTGCAGGTGTGGTTTGGCCTCCACACATAAGCTGACTGTCTTTTGACTTGCAGCTGCCCTGGTTCCTCTGTAGGTCTTTTGAACAATCTCTGTCATTACCCTTTCCCCTGAGTTCTGTGGAGAGAGCCATACAAATATTTACTTTCCCTCCTTGAGTAAAAAGTCAAATAACGTGTTCAGGGCTGGACTTCTGTGTCCTGAAGTACCTTCTTGTGTACTCAAAGCTTCTCTCCTTTTTCCACATGAAATTCGAGCTTTGGCTCAGTCTGAAGAAGTAGTAAATCTGGATTTGGTGACTTCGGAGCCCCCTGGGGTCTTGGATGGCTAATGCCTATATGGTGGTAGCTGGGTGTAGGCTCAGGCCTTCAGGCTTCATAGTAGACCCTATTTCTGTTCCATCAGGGGAACAGCCTGGTGTTTTGATATATAATAGACAACAGTGGTTAAGATTACGCATTCTGGAGCCAGGTTGCCTGGGTTCACATTCTGGCTCAGCCTTGAGACCTTGGGCAAGTTATTTAATGAAACCCCTACCGCTCTTTCTTTTTAAACAGACCTTTGGTGCAAAGGTCTGTTTAAATCATAAATCATATTTATAATTCTCGATTCATAGCAAGTTTCAACATTGGTCCATTCATGGCATGCTTTAATTTTATTCATGAGTACGTTTATTTATTCATGGAGAGTATTATAAACAGCTATGAACTCAACCCAACAACTAGCCACGTTGATAATAACTTACAGACGTAAGCCTACGTGCTTCCCCCATCCTGCTCCCTACCTCCATGCTCACCACTGTGAACCACTAGCCTGAATTTTGGCTATTATTCCTTTTCTCTTTTTAAAAGTAATCTTATCCCTCTTCTCATGTACACAGAAAAAATATATATATAATCTACATTATATATAATAAAATATGTAATATTTTATATATGTAAAACAGTCCTAAATAAGGTATTATATAATTGTAGTTGCTTTTTGATCCTTATAAAAAGGGTATTATGTTGTATGTAGTCTTCTGGGATTTGCCTATTTTATTCAACATTATATTTGTAAGATGCATCCCTATTATTGAGTATAAATGTAGTTACATTTTCACTGTGGTGTAACATTCCATCGTAGAAACATACCACAGTGTCTTTCTCCATTCCCTTTGAGATGGGCATTTGGCTGTTGCCAGTATCTTGCTATTACAAGAAACCGATCTGTCCTCAATTTCCTCATCTTAAAATTGGGGAATAAAAATAGGAGCTACCTCATAAGTATGTGATGAAGATGAAAGGCATTAATACTTGTGAAGTGCTTAAAACAGTGCCTGGCTCATAACACACGTTTGGCCAGTGTATTCGTTTCCTCGGGTTGCCATCTCCAATACCACAGACTGAGAAGCTTTAAACAACAGAAACATTTCTTCACAGTTTTGGAGGCTACAAGTCTAAGGTCAAGGTTTCAGCAGTGTTACTTTCTTCTGAGGGCCTCCCTCTTCGGTCCTAACCTCCTCTTCTTATAAAGACACCAGTCAGACTGGATTAGGGCCCACCCATATAAACTTATTTTATCTTAATAACCTCTGTAAAGGATCTCCAAAGAGTCAAGTTCTGAGGTACCGGGGGTTGCCTATTACTATTATTATCATCATTATTATTATTTGGTCAGAAGCCCAGAGTTTTCTTCCCTGCCTTTTCAGAAATGACTTTTGATACCAGCAACAGTACTAAAGAATGGCACTTTGTGGTTTCCCAGGATGATAGGCAGCGGCTCCTAAGTCTGTTAGAGGTGAGAGGAGAGGAGCTAGGAGGTGTCATTGTCACCTTGGTTAAAGGAAACTAACCAAGCAAAGTGAGGCCTTGCAGGCGAGCCAGTGGCTGACTGACCCGAAATTGCCACTCAGTAAAGTTCTGTGGGCTTGCCAGGCCTGGGCTGCTGTACCAGGAAATACACTTACACAAGTAACTGCACCACCAGAGCAAACAACGTCTTTCACGGGCTCAGAATATTTTGTTTGACATTAGGGAGCTAGCAGCCACAACTCTGTTCTCCTGCTCTCCCTCTGGAAGGCTCTGAGCACCGAGGAGGAAGTCAGGAGTAGCCCTGATAGGATTGGAATTCCATAAGGAAGGAGCAGCTCCCCCGAGCCAGTTGCCCACCCCTCCCTCTCTCCACATCAGACCTTGAGTGTAAGATGGAATTCCATGCGGCCGGTAGGACTGTGGGCATCTGTCCGTACTGGGGGTTGGGAGTGGGCTCACAAGGGAAGATACAGTGAGAACAAGGGACTTGGGAGGGGGTCTGTAATGTGCTCAGATTAAAAACTAGAAAAAATTCACACGAATCATCCGTAATAGCTTACTGCATCCTCTTGGTTAAGGATGCCTGCAGTACAGAGATAAGAAGAATATAACATGAAAGTTCTCCTCCACCCGCTCCCCAGAGATAATCGCTGCTAAGGTGTACATTCCTCTTGTGACCTTTTTTTTTTTTGACTTTTAAACTTTCAGCTACATGATTAATAAATTAATGCATTAATTTGTCATAAAAATCCAACTATACAAATAAATAGAATCCAAGTCTAAGTCTCCCCTTCCCTATCCCGACCTGTCCTCCCCAGCCCTCTTCCCCCGCCCAGTTTGGTAAATATCATTCCAGTCCTTTTTCTATGCATTTATAGTCACCTAAAAGTACAAAGACTAATTTGTCCTTTTTCTTCTACAAAAAGGATCATGCTGTGTTCGATACAGATTTGTTCTGTTTTACCTACAAATGGTTGTACCTCCTTTTTTGTAAATGGTTGCAGAGTTAATCTTCCAGAGTGTTTTTTGATGACTCTCCTGCCAGTGGACATTCAGTTAGCTTTTTTGTTATTAGATATTTTTTTGTTATTACAAATAATGTTGCAGTGAGCATCTTTATGCATACAGCTTTGTTCATACATGCAAGTGTCTCTGTTGGTATAAATTTCTAGAAGTGAACTTAGTGAGTCAAAGTGAACGGGTATTTAACATTTTTTATAAATATTGACAAATTGTGCTCCAAAATGATTGCACCACCTAAGTGTCTATAGACAGATGAATGGATAAAGAAGATGTGGCACGTATATACAATGGAATATTACTCAGCCATAAAAAGAAACGAAATTGAGTTATTTGTAGTGAGATGGATGGACCTAGAGACTGTCATACAGAGTGAAGTAAGTCAGAAAGAGAAAAACAAATACCGTATGCTAGCACATATATATAGAATCTTAATAAAAAAATCGTTCTGCAGAACCTAGGGGCAGGACAGGAATAAAGACGCAGACGTAGAGAATGGACTTGAGGACACGGGGAGGGGGAAGGGTAAGCTGGGACGAAGTGAGAGAGTGGCATGGACATATATACACTACCAAATGTAAAATAGATAGCTAGTGGGAAGCAGCCGCATAGCACAGGGAGATCAGCTCGGTGCTTTTTGACCAACTAGAGGGGTGGGATAGGGAGGGTGGGAGGGAGACGCAAGAGGGAGGAGATATGAGGATATACGTATATGTATAGCTGATTCACTTTGTTATAAAGCAGGAACTAACACACCATTGTAAAGCAATTATACTCCAATAACAATGTTTAAAAAAACCCCAAAAACCAAAAACAAAAACAAACAAAAAAAAACAAAATGATTGCACCTTGTTTTTTCTTCCAGTTAATTATACCTTAAGATTTTGCCATATTAGTTCATATAGATTTACCTTCTTTAAATTTATTTACATTTTAAAAACTTCCCAACTTCTTATAAAAATTTTCAAACATCCCGAAGAGTTGAATTAAGGGTATAGTGAACGATGACTGTATACCCTCAAGCTAGATTCAACAATTACTGTTTTTCCCTATTCACTTTCTTTCTTTCTTTCTCTGTGGAAGTTTGCTGAATCATTTCCCCTCAAATTGCAGACATCTTGACACTTCAGCTCTAAATACTTCGTCCTACAGCTCCTAGGGAAAGGAACATTCTCTTGTATATCCACAATACCGTAATCACACTCAAGATAATTATCAACAATTCTCTAATACTGTCTTCTTTATCTAATAATCTGTTTATATTCAAATTTTCCCAATTATCCCAGGAATGTGTTTTTTAAGTTTTTTTTTTTTTTTTAAATCAGGATCCAGTCAGGTTTCAAGATTGCTTTTGTTCTCTCTCTTCAGGTTTTGTTTATTCACTTTTTAAAATCTAGGAGCAGGTCCCCCACCCTCTCATTCATGACATTGACATTTTGATGAATCCAGGCCAGTTGTTTTGCAGAATGTTCCACATTCGGGATTTGTCTGTTTGCCATGGCACCTTGTTGTTTTTCATGGCAGCATGGTATTCTGTTCTGTGAATGTATCGCGGTTGAGTTTTAGGTTGCGGGCATTCCTTTTGTGGTTCCTCTAACAAGTGGTATTTAGTCCCAAAGAGTTTGAGGTACCAGTAGCCACAGTAGAAGTCTGTGGTCAGTTAATGAAGATAAAGTGTTCCAAAGCCAAACTTGGTTGGCAGAAGAATTACCGAAGGCTGCATCCTTTCCCCTTGAAGGGAGATAGATTATTGTTTTAGTCTGTTCAGATTCCTATAACAAAATACCATAAACTGTGTGGCTTATACACCTCAGAAATCGATTTCTCACACTTCTGGAGGCTGGAAGTCTGATCAGGGTACCAGCAGGGTCAAGTGCAGACCCTTTTCCGGGTCACAGGGCAGGAGGGGCTAGGGAGCTCTCTGAGGCCTCCGATTTCATCAGGACCTAATCTCCTCCTAAAGGCTCCACCTCCTAATACCGTCCCATAGGACATGAATTTGAGGGAGACACAAGCATTCAGACCATAGCAATAATCTGTTTTGATTCTCTGATTTCTTTGGAGAGGCTGCAGTCTGGGGCTCAGCTGAGAGCAGGGTCCTGTCTTTGTGACCACCTATCCTCACTTTGCACTTCATCAGCAGTCGTGGACCCTTTTGGTAACACAAGTCCCCAGCTGGCTAGGGGAAGCTCCTGGGTTGTGAACTTCCCCCGCTCCCCGCACACCCCTCCCTCGTGCAGCTGTTCTCACTTCAGCTCGTCCTTCCCTCCTCATTTCCTGGAGCCCAAGGCTAACGCTTCTCTCTGTGCTCTGGCTCCCAGCCTTCCTGTCTGCTTCAGGACCTCTCACCATCCGGTGCCTCCTCCCCCTCTTGCTTCTTCAGCCTCCCTCTCCCCACTGGCTCCTTCCCTCCATCTATAACTATGTTCAGGTCTCTCCCAATTCTATCAATACTCCCCTTGAGCTACGACTTCTATCCCTCGCCATCCATTCACTCTTGAAAGAGTACCATGGACAGGGGTCTGCAAAGTGGGCTGCATAAGGTGTTCTGTTTGGGTGCATAAAGAGAATATCAGCATTTCTAGGCCTTTTAGAATTTCATCCATTTACTTTTCTCTGTTTGCATTTCATACACATGTATATCATTTGCCTTTCAACTCTTCTCATCTTCTCCAGCCTCCTTGAGATCCAGACCCACATTCCCACTGATTTATGGGCATCTCTGCGAGGTTCTCACACTGGGCTCACAAACTCAGCCCGGTCTCAGCTTTTCTTATGCTCCTCGTCCTCCAACCTGCTTCCTTGACTGTCGGCCCCAACTTAGGGAGGAGTCCCAACATCCCACCAGCCACCTAGGCCATCAGCCTGCGGGTCATCTTTGACCTGTCCTCTTACTCCTGCTTACCGCCCCCACCCCCACCCCCACCCCCCCGCATCTGTGTCAATTACTCAGTCCTGGTGATTCAACTTCCTTACGTTCTCTCAAACCTGCCCATCCTCTGTTCTCTCGCTGCCTCTGCCTTCAAGCTCGATTTAGACATTTCTATTCCCAGTCCCTGACATACAGCCACCAGCTGGAGCTCTGCACAACTGTACATCGTACAGGACCGTCCCTACTGTTAAGGAAAAATCAAACCAAATCCAGTGCTTGATATACAGGTCCTTCCATGCTCTTTTGCTGTGCTGATGTTATCCCTTCATCTGTTAGCTTTCTCAACCAGACTATGAGCTCTTGTAGGGCAGGGACTGTGTCTTCATCACTGCCGTGTACCCAGAGCCAGACACATTACCTGCCACCTAGGAGTGTCTCAATAAATGATTTTTTTTTAATTGGTTGGCCGAGAGTAAGAATGAGACTGTCATGGGTGAGAAGAGGAGAGCAGTATTGATACTCCTTTGAGAAATAAAGAAGTCTCCAGGAGAAACTCTCTCTTAGAGATGGGCCAAAAGAATGGATTGAGCTGGGAAGCTAAAGTTATCCTAGTAGTTGTCTGCTAAAATAGTGATTGTGACTTAGGGCTGTGGGCAGGCCCAGGTGCCACCATCTCTTGCTGGAGTCTCTTGCTAGGGCAGAATAGTCAGGTGAAATGAGGTCCAGCTTTTGACCCAGAGAGACCTGGCATTAGTCTTGATGGCTGGAGTTGAAATCCTGGCTTTACCAC
Organism: Balaenoptera musculus; assembly: GCF_009873245.2. Lineage (NCBI taxonomy): Eukaryota > Metazoa > Chordata > Mammalia > Artiodactyla > Balaenopteridae > Balaenoptera > Balaenoptera musculus. Next base: position 92,713,056 of record NC_045806.1, read on the forward strand.
TCACTGGCTGCATTGACGTTGAAGAGGAGGATTATAATAACAGCTAGCATTTATTGAGTACATATTATATGCCAGCACGGGGCCAGGAACTCTACACAAATTATTTCACCTAATTTCACCACAACTTGATGAGATAGCTTCTATTATCATTTCCACTTTACAAATGAGCCAACCGAAGCTCAGCAAGATTGTGATTTGCCCAAAGTTGCATAGCAACTAAATGATGGAGCTAGAATTTCAGTCTTAACAGCCTGACTCTAGGCTGGAGATATTCATTTGGGAGTCATCAGTATATAGATGGTATTTAGAGCCAGGAGCCTGAATAAGATTATCTAGTGAGTGAGAGTAGATAGAAAAGAAAGCCAAGGACTTGGTTCTGGGCCCCTCCAATATGTAGAGGAATTAGGAACATGGAGGTCATTGGTAACCTCAATCAAAGCTATTTCGGGGGTTGGGGTGTGGTAGGTATGAAAATTTGATTGGAGTGGATGGAAGGATAATTCAGAGGAGAAGAAATGATGGCAGTGAGGAGAGAAAAACCATTTGAGGAGTTTCTCTATAAAGGGAAGCAGAGATATGGGGGTGATAGCTGGAGGGTGCAGTGAGATCAAGAATTTTTGTCTCTTAGGAAGGGTGGGAGGGAGACGCAAGAGGGAGGAGATATGGGGATATGTGTATATGTATAGCTGATTCACTTTGTTATACAGCAGAAACTAACACACCATTGTAAAGCAATTACACTCCAATAAAGATGTTTAAAAAAAGAATTTTTGTCTCTAGATGAACAACTTTGTAGCTTGTTTTTTGATGGGAATGATCCAGAAAAAGGGGACAAATTGCTGGTGGTGTGTCCCCGAGTAGACGAGAAAGGATAGGATCTAGTGCAGGAATGGGGACTAGCCTTAGCCAGCAGCATGGGTGGGGACGGTGCAGGGGGGAGGGCGATGTGGAGGTGGGAGCTCGTTGATGTTCTCTTCCAGTTGCCTCCTTTTCCCCAATGAACTAGAAAGCCATGCCACCAGCCAAGAGGGAGGATGGGGGAACGTTTGAGGAACACAGGAGAAGTTGTGAAACAGTGATAGGAATCGTCCAGGAGAGAGGAGAGTGAACGGATTTGAATGTAGTCGGATTATAAGGTCGCATTAAGGGCCCGCTCAAAGTGTGCAGTCATGAATTTCAAGGGTTAACAGCATAGCTTTACGTTTTTCTCCAGCCGTGCTTACTTGCATGGTAGAGGCACGGAAAAGGGTTGAGAATGTATGGAAGGGAGTGATGGGCAAGTATAGAAGTGAGGACATGAGGTAGGTGAGGGCCAGCAAAACAGTGGAGGATCAGGAGATGTGGGTCCTAGTGAAGGTGGAGAATTATTAGTCGGGATGTGAGGGGCGCAGAGTGATTGGGTAGATAGGAGGTGGTGGTTGGAGAGTGGGGTGCATGACAGAGTTTATGGAAGGGTAGGAGGTGTTGGCAGTGACAGGTATGACCATGGGGATAAAGGGCTGAGGTGAGATGGACGTGAGACCCTCGAGGGGAATGGAGTTCAAGGCATTAGAAACCAGTGTGTGCTAAATATTGAAAACAGGGAATTTTGACAGAGGCATGTTGGACGGCAGTGACAGGGAGGGTCCAGAGTTGAGAGTAGTGGGTGGGAGAGACTGACGACATGAGGTTCAGATCAGGGCAGTGGTTAGGAAGGAGACAGCATTGAGGGGCAGGCAGGACCCCTCCTGGCCCAGGGGTACAAGGTGACATGGGAGGGAAAGCACCCACCACTTGAGAGGGCTGTAGGGATAGCTGTGTCCTCAGAGGGGGGACCAGGTTTTCATCAAAGTAAGAAGGTCAAGGGACCGCTCAGAGAAGAGTTTGAAGATGGAGGGGATTTTGCAAATGATAGTGGGTTCCAGAGGATAGAGGGGAAGCGTTTCAAGCGTTGGGGAGCAGTGGGAGGTGGTCTCAGATTCGGGCTTGTAGAGAGCTATATGGAGGTTAGAGCTCAGGTGTTGGGCGGTGACCTGGGAGTCTTGGGCTTCTGATGGTAATGGAAGTAACCAGGGGCATACGGCACACTGGGATGGGCGGTCTTCACGGCAGAGTGTGGTGTTGCGGCTGTCAGAGGGCGGAGGGTCGGTAGGAAGGAGGTCGGGGATCTCGCCATGGATGGAACCCGTGTGCTTCATATTTCGGGCAGTCCGATTCCAGAGGCCTGGAGAACTTTGCCAGTCTACTCTATTGATTCTGAAAAAAGATGTTGACTTGGACGTGAGAAGGAAGTTATGACTTATGTAGCTTAAAATGTTTTTATTGCCTTTGGCTTTCAATTGCAGTGATGTAGGACTTTCTGTCTAAAGCCTCGGGAATCCCCCAGCTGAAAAGGAGCCCAGATATGTACATTAGACTCGAGTTCCAGATGTGCGTTCTGGAGGGCAGAGATGAATTAGCCAAGTGGAACTTCTTCTGGGGGAAGTAAGACACTTTACAGATAGTGTTTATGAAACGGGTATCTTGGAATAATTAAGTGAGATAGGACACATGAAAGTATTTAACACAATGCGTGGTACATAAGTACTTTCTAAATATTCTTTGTTATTAAATGTCCACTGGTAGGTTCGTGCTCGCGTTCAGCTCCCTTCCTCCTGCCACTTGTGTGGTTTTCTTAGGTTGCCCTCCTTCTCTTTCATCCCTCTCCCTTCCTCTCCCTGGCCTTAGCCGTCAGCGGTGCCCACACCTAGTTGAACACTCTCTGTATCCTTCTGAGGTAGAGAACTCTTGGAATAGGGGGAGGGGCTGCCCTCAGAGGAAAGACGCTGCTGATGGGGCCGGTCTCCTGGCCACCCCAGCTGAGATCTGTGACCGAGGTGTCTCCAGAGCCCCGGTGGGAGCTGAGAGACCTGTATTGCAGGCCAAGCTTGGCCACTGTGAGGGCGGGGATCACGTGAACAGGGAGGGACTGGGCCCAGCCCCCAGGTGGAGGGCAATTGCCGATCCTGCTGTTGCTAATGAGCTTCTATTACCACTCCCCTTGTTAACAGGGCCTCAGCTCCACTGCGCATCTCCCCTGCGCATCTCCCAGGTGTCAGGCGTTTGTGGGAGGGAAGGAGCGGGGCACGGGGTAGGGGAGTGTACAAGCTAAGAGTATAAACTCTAGAGCCGGACTGCTTGGGTTTGAATCCTGGCTCTGTCACCCGATGAGGCGTGTGCCCCTGGGTAAGTTATCTAACTTCTCTGTGCCTCAATTTCTCACCTCTAAAGTGGAGTTAATGGGAACAGTACAGGTGAATTAATAGGTGAACTGATAGTTAACAAAGCGCTTAATAGTTCCTGGCATGCAATAAGGATTCTACAAATGTTTGTTTTAGTAAAAATTTTTTTAAAATGTTTTTACAGCAATCTTATAACAGCATAACTATTTTAATTTTACTGGTGCCAAAACTGGGATGGAGAGGTTCAGTGACTTGCCTGAGGCCACGGGGATATTCACTGGCAGAATCAAATCTAGGATAGGAATTTGGCAGCCTCGAAAGTCCTTGCTTGCGGCCGCAATGCTGAACTGCCTCCCGGGACCTGCCTGGTGGGGAGTTTGCTTTCTAGAAGGGCTATGAGGGAAGGGAAAGCAAGTGGGCAGCGTGAGTCTAGGTGGGTAAATAGTGGCTGGAGTCTGAGACTTCAGCAAGGGGGATACCGCTTGGGGACCTGGCTGGGACCCGGGCGAGCCCAGCTCTCTGCTCCCTGCTGTGGGAGAGCAGCCTGGGTCCCCAGGCCCTGTTTCAGGGAGAGGTCTAGTCCCTTAGGCGCCAGAGAGCTGAGCCTTCCCGAGACCTTTGCCTTCTTGCCTGCCTTCTGTGTGACCGCAGTCCAGTCAGTTAATTTAAGATAGTAGAGTGATCCCAGACCACGTTACTCTGAGGGTCCCTGTGGACCTCTCAGGCCTCCAAAGTTACCTCCTGCTGGTGGTTACCTCCACTGTGAAACCCCATGACCCTTTAAAGCTATTATTCCAGCGAGGTCTACAGAGACGCTTGGAACCTCATTTCTCTTTCTGGGATTTTACATTTCCTTCTGTGAGCATAAAATAATAGTCGAGCATCATCTGGGTCCTTGGGAAATTTTCCTTCTGCGTGGGTTTTTATTTTCAAGAGCCAGACCGGTGACTCTGTCCAGGGTCTGCAGTCATCTCAGCTCCCATTCTGGGAGCTCTGCCATCTTTCGGTTTGGGCCCTTGGGTTCCTGGGTGTGGGGAGCCCAGAACTGGGTCCTCTCATGAGCTCACAGGTTTGGTTCTGTGCTCGTCCTGTTGGACACAGTGAGGCAGCTGACCCTTGCCCTGGGTGTCCTTGTTTCTCTGGGCCTCCCCTTGGCCGGGGTGGGGGGAGGTGTGTGGGCGTGCGTGTGTGTATCTGTGTGTGTGTGTCTGTGTAGGGCTGTGTAAGCCCCGGAGGCCAGGCCTCTTGCCAGCGGCTGCAGTTCTTTTCCCAAAATTGAGTTAGCCGCTCAGCTGTTTCCACTCTCCACCCACTGCCAAGCGCTGCAGCACGGTCCCCGTGCCAGGTTGAAAGCGCACTCTGCTTTGGTAATTTAGAGCTTCCATTTTGAGAGAGATGGGAAACAGGAGTGAATGAGTGGGCACGTTGGATGGAAGGAGGGTGGGGACATTCTTTTTGGCAAGCCACGCCAGAACTGGCCCAGCTGCTTGGTCTTCACCCAAAATTAGGGCTAACCCTGGACTGACCCCAAGTATCCAGTGGAGAAACTCTTTATTCTTGGATCTAGACCTAACCAGACCTGGCAATCAATATTTTTTAATCTGCAAAATGGGAATAATAAATCCTACCCCATATGGTCTTCATGTCAAATGAGAAATAAGCTTTTAAGTAGGCCATCAGCTACTCACCAGGAGCAGGAAGTGACGCAAGCTTGTGTTTCTCCAAGTATATTTCTGCAGAACACTAAGTGCTATTTTTTTTTGCAAAGGCACTGGCTAAATAAGTTTGGGCCACACCGGATAAACAGTGTTAAGCAGCCTTCTTCTTTGCACAGACCCCACAGGTCCTTAATCTACCACTAATATACATGGTGAATCTCCAAGGGGATAGATTGTAGGTAACATTTCTTAAACTTTTCGCCAAACTTTCTCAGTGGAGCAGTTTGCAAATACCGTCTCTGCAAGATACACTTTGGAAGATACCAGCGTAGGTCATAGGCATATTCATTTCATTCTTTTTTCTCTAATTGCGAAGGGAGTTGAACTGGTTGAAGTGCATGGGGTTGCTAAGATGTGGGTCCTTGGGAGCGAGGGCGTTCAACTTCAGAATCTGTTGGAATGAGTGCTTCCTGCTCTGAAACACCTCTCTCTCTCCTGTCCTTACAGCTCCCCTTTGAACTGGAGATTTACTACATTCAGCATGTTATGCTCTACGTGGTACCCATCTACCTGCTCTGGAAAGGAGGTAAGGCCAGCAAGCCCCACCCCTGTGCCATCCCGACACCTAGCCTCACCCTTCCGTTTGGGGCCCTCACAACCTCTTGGGTGCCTATCAGGATCTTGAGGTGCTGCCTGGCCGGGTCTCTGCAGACACCAGGCAGTGGGAAAACGGGCACGGATGAGGCCCACAAAGAGCCTGCTGGCTTTCCAGAACCATCCTTTGTGTGGGTGAGCTCGGTGCCACTGACGGCCTGTCCTAGGGCCGGGGCCTCGGGCTCTTCGTCCGTGGTGGCGTTGGGTTTTCACAGAGCCTCACGCACTCTGTCACTCGCTTCTGCTTGTGCCTTCTCCCGGCCTCAGTGTGCAGCATAGGGTAGAAGAAAAGGACCTTGTGCTTTTCTCATTATACCCATCCTCTCAGAACTAAAAAAGGTATCGAAAGGGGCAAGAAGTCCAGAAACTGGGATTATGGGATTGAGGGAAGAGGCAGGTGAAAGAGCAGTGGCCTTCATGGAAAACAAAGCATCAAAAATCTTCATTTGATCATGAAGGGAGAGATCGCCAACCTGGTCAGGAAGCTGATCTCTTTGTGACCTCACAATGACCCTTAAGTGATCCCCTCCCTCTATTATGTAGTAGACAAACGAGAAGGGGAGACTGGCTGTGAGAGCCCCCTTCTCGAAGTTCTGACCTTCCCGGAAGGTCCTGTACCTGGAAATCATCCTCTTTTAGTCATAGCCACCAGCCTCTCTGTCTTGGTTGCTGGGACTTTTCTGGGAGACCAACCTCACCCCAGGCAGCAAGGGTTTCATTTCTATCACATGAAGCCACATGGACCCTAAAACCCACTGGGAGATTGTTTGGAAGTTGTGCTTCCTCTAACTCAGGAATTCTAGCAAATCTTAAGAACTCCTGGCACGAGGGAGCCTCAAGGACCAGTCAACCGGGGGACATGCTGGAGGATGCGAACTGTTGCTCTCCATGGAGTCTACTTACAGTCAAGGATCCCTGGTTTCTGTCAGTTAGGACTCTTCTTAGGACCTGTCTCTAAATATTCTTTGAAGCTGTCTTTACCCTGTATAGCCACTTGGGGTCTCACACTGTCAAAGAGCACTTCCTTTTAATTTGCACTAAACACACTCTTTTTCCCCACTGAGCTTTAAGAGAGGTCTGACGTTCCAATATCTAGGTGACCTGGGCCATGTCTCAGGTCTGTCCCCTGTGGCACAGGAAATAGCTTCCTAATAATATGTTAAGTCTCAGAGATACACTCATTCTGAAGGGAACCAGGCAGGAAGCTGTCCCAGGGCTCCAGGGCCCCACCACTCATGGTTCCTGGTTTCTGAGGTGTGGGATGCAAGTTCTGGCCAAATGTGCATGGCTATTAGTTAAACCTGTTTGTGCTCTGAGGTGCCATAAAAGTCTGTCAGTTGGCCGAGCCAGAGTGGTCTGACACGGAAAATACCCAGTAGCCTCTACGTCCCCCGCCTCTTCAAAAAATCCCACCATCTGGGAAGCTACACTTTCTAGAAGTGGCTGATTCCACTGCAGCCTTCTGTTGAATCTGTTGCTGCACTGTTTGGGGGAACTGAGCTAATAAGGAAGTAGGGATTCCAAAGTCTTAGTTCCAGTTTACTTATTTGTTTACTGTGAGTGAGTCTTTCGCCTCTCCTCTGGTGCCTGGCCTTGAAAAGAGGTTGTAATAGTAGTAACAGTAATGGCAACCACAGTGTAACTATCAATGCCTACTTTTTATTGAGCGTTTTCTGTGCAGGATACTGTGCTAGGCATGTTTTGTGTATGTTCCCATCACAACTAACCCGGTGAAAAATCCTCCTTCTACAGAGGAAAAAAAAAAAAAAATCAAGGCTCGGGAAGGTTAGGTACCTTGCCCCGCAGCTTGGATTCAAAGCCTGGCCTTGATTCTCTCACACACCATGTTGTCCTAAAAGACAGATGTGTGTCTCCTGACCACATCAGGCTGGGAATCAGCCCTCCAGCCCGCCCTGCTTCAGCCAGTCACTCAACACAGACAGGCGTACCTCATTTTATTGCACTTTGCTTTATCGTGTTTTTTTTTTTTTTTTTTACAAATTAAAGGTTTGTGGCAACCCTGCATTGTCAGAGGATGGTTAGCATTTTTTAGCAATAAAGTATTTTCTAATGAAGGTATGTACTTTGTTTTTTTAGCCATAATGCTATTGCACACTTAATAGACTACAGTATAATGTAAACGTCACTTTGATATGTGCTGGGAAACCAAAAAATGCATGCGGCTCACTTTATTGCGCTATTCGCTTTATGGCCGTGGTCTGCAACCAAACCCGCAGTAACCCCGAGGTGTGCCGGGATTTGTTCAACACCTACTGTGTGCAGAGCATTTGTGCTAGGGAATCAGAGACGAACCAGAAAGGCCCAATCCTTCCACAGGGAGTCACTGTCTGAGAGAGAAGACAGACAGGTGTAATACAGCGTGACAAGTGCAGCTGTGAGAGCGTGATAGGATTTCTGAAGCCTTGTTCGCCTTCCCTACTTTACCATTTCTGGGCTCTTGTGTGCTCTTGGCTTCCTTTTTGGCTCTTTGCTGTCATCTGCTGTTCACCTGGGGGAAATTATGAGCACATAGAGGAAAAAAAAAAAAAATCTGGATTTCCTGAGGTTGGTTTTACCTTCACGTGAGCCTTGGATGTAGGCCTTGCAGAGGGGGCATGCATCTGGAGTGAACAGTGGGAAGAGTATTCCCTGAAAACCAAAAAGCTGAGAGTTTGGGGCTTCCCTTCCCTAATAAAAGTCTTGTAATTTTCCAGAAATAGCTGGCTCAGGAGTTTTTACCCAAGGCCAGACAGCTGTCCTTTAGGTACCACCCATGCCCGGGAACCCTGTTTCCCTGAAAGGCAAGGTCCTGCTTCTCCTGTGGTTTGGGGGTGTCTGGGGGGTGCTGAGTGGGAATCTCATCCCCCCCTCGTTTCTGCAGCCCTTCGGCACCACCATAGTAAACATGACCTCCCCTGTCCACACTGCTCTGTTCTTCCTCCAGCCGGGCTCTTTATTTCTCTTTCCTTTCCTCCCAACTCTGACTTTGGCCGTGTGCAACCCCACCCTTACCCCCAGCTCTTCACAGCACACAAAGTCCTCCCAGCTCTTGCCTGAAACTCCCTCTAACGGAGGCTGTTCTCTCCGCTTGGCCCTGTGTGCCGCGCGGCTCTCCACTGTCTCTTCCAGACCACTGTTTCGTCTCTGCCTTCTGTGACAGTGCTTTCTCCTCTACCATCCTCTCTTTTTCACTACCACCACCACCTAAACCGCTTGGTCACTTCTCCCACATTCCGCCATGCCTTTGGCCCATGGCTCTCTCACTATTTTCATTACAACTCTAGCCAGCATCCTGAGAGCCTTCCGGTGAGGACCACTCACATCCCACCCCCAGCTTCTCAAGGTTCGGGCTTCTCAATTGCAGTGACTTCTGCCTCCCCTTTAGCCACCTGGCCCTTGCTTTCCACTAGAACTCTTCTATCTGAGATCATAAGCCTTTAGGTCCTTTTCTTTGACCCAAATATCTACTCCTTTCAACCTCCCCTTTTCCCCAGTAGGACATAACTTTGAGTGACTCTTGTGCCGCTATGACCAATTACTGGAACCTTCCCTTCACCAGCTCCTGAGAGTGTCTCACTCCCTTGTCCCTTCCACTGGGATTAGTGTCTAATCCCAGTGTCCAGTCTTGGTCTACTGAGAAAATCTCTCCGGTCATTCGGATTTGGGCCGCAGAAATCCCATGGTCTCTGTTATAATTGTGCTCTCAGCACCATCGCTCGCTTGTTTTCTATCTTTCACCGGCTCCTCCACACACAGCCCTCAGAAGTCATATGCCAGAGCTTTACCGCCCTCCCCAAACTTCCTATCCAGTCTATTCAAACTTCCAGTCCTCTCCACTTTCAGTAGATGTTCTCCCAACAAATGACTGGGGAAATAGAGACTTTCCGGTGGGCGTTTTCCCTCAACTACGTCTCTCCACTCGATGAGCTTCTTTAACCCCGCCCATCCTTAGGTTCCTCCCTCCCGTCTTGGAGGGAGTGCTGTTCCTCCTGCACATGGCTGGTCCCACACCCCGGTGTGGTTGCCTCGTATCCCTTCCACCTCCTCTGGAACCTCATCCCATCAATAAGTCCCCTGGAACCTCATCCCATCAATAAGTCCCTTGTTTATCTGGATTTTCAATGCTTCACTACTGGCTTTTCGGTCTTCCCTATTCTAAAAAACTTTAACTCCACACAACTCCATCCTTCATCCTCCCTGTCAGCTAAGCATCTTTAAAAAATAGTCCAAACAATATTTCCTGAATTTCAGTTCTTTGGACATCATAATTGTTGCCTCATTCATTGTAATCACCTGTATTATTATGTATGTAATATTTGATCTGTTGATTTTTCTTTTCCTAAAATATATTTGTTTTTAAGAGAAGCCTTATACTCTGTGAAATCCTGGATTCAGTACACTGGTTATCTAGTTTAATACACCTTAAACATGTAACTTCTAAATTAAAAACAAGATGTTTATCTGTTTACTACTTGAAATCACCTCATGAATAGGACATAACTTTTTTTTTTAACATCTTTATTGGAGTATAATTGCTTTACAATGGTGTGTTAGTTTCTGCTTTATAACAAAGTGAATCAGCTATACATATACATACATCCCCGTATCTCCTCCCTCTTGCATCTTGCTCCCTCCCACCCTCCCTGTCCCACCCATCTAGGTGGTCACAGAGCACCGAGCTGATCTCCCTGTGCTATGCGGCTGCTTCCCACTAGCTATCAGTTTTACGTTTGGTAGTGTATATATGTCCATGCCACTCTCTCACTTTGTAGGACATAACTTTGAGTGACTCTTGTCTGCATCTGATGAGCCCTCTTTTTACTTACGTTTCATTCATCAGAATGTTGCCGTCTGATGTCCACCCACACTGCCCACCTCTTCGTGGAAACAGCACTTCTAAAGATTACCAATGACTGTGTGACCAAATCTAATGGCCGTCTCTCAGGCTTCATCCTGCCCACACACTTTGCTACATTGGACATTGTTGAACACTCCTTTTTGGAATGTTCTACTCTCAGGGCTTCCAACATTCCCTCCACTCCCAGCTTGCCCACCTCACCGACCATGCCTTTCCAAGTCTCCTGCAGGAGTTTTCTTTCCTCTGTCCTCCGAGATGTTGATCTGCCCCAGAGTTCTGTTCTGGCCTCACCTCTCGCTCTGCTACTCCCGGCATGGTCTCATGTGCTTACACAATTTAGCCACCAGTCTGTGCAGTGATGGCCACCACATCGCCCTCTGCAGCCCGGAATCTTAGGAGATTCCTTTTCATGTTGTTAACTCAAGCATCTCCACCTGAATATCTCAAGCATACTCAAGATATGCTTGATGCTCAAGATATCATATCAAGATAGTCAAGATATCATAAGCTCATCTTGTCTGTGCACACTCATTATCTTCCCCATCAGCTCTGCTTCTCTTCCTGTGGCTTTTGACAGATAGCACCACCAGTCACCCCAGGTAGAACCTGGGAATCATCCCTACCCTCGCATCTATTTCATCCGTTCATCTAACACATACGTCTTCATCTGTTTGGGCTGCCATAGCCAGTTAGTACTGACTGGGTAGCTTTTAAACAACAGAAATTTATTGCTCACAGTTCTGGAGGCTGGGAAGTCTGAGATCAAGTCACCATCATGGTCACCTTCTTGTGAGGCCCCTCTTCCTGGTTCCTAGCTGGCTCCTTCTCACTGTGCCCTCACGTGGTGGACGGGATGAGGGATCCCTCTACAGTGTCTTTTATAAGGGCACTAATCCCATTCATGAGGGCTTCACCCTCATGGCCTAAGCACCTCCCAAAGTCCCCACCTCCTAATACGTTCACTTTGGGGGTTAGAATTTTACCACATGAATTTTGGGGGACACAAACTTTCAAACCATAGCGACATATTTACACGTGCCCTCTTTCTGCCAGCCTCTGCGCTGGCCATTGGGGGGCCCTGATGAGTGAAAATCAGATCCCACCCCTTCCCTCATAGAATTCATAATGTAGTGGGGGGAGCCAGATGTGAATTCAGTAATCACACAAATGGACGTATAGTTAGAACTGAGCTAAGTACTCTGAAGGAAAGGAACATGCTTTTATGAGAGCCTAGAACAAAACAAGCTGACTTAGTATGGAAGTTCTGGGGAGAGTTCCCTGAGGAAGTGACATTTCAACTGAGATCTCAAGGATGAGTAGGAGTTTACTAGGTAAGTGTAGGATTAAGGGAGGTGAACCCTTGTAACTGGACAAAATGGCAGATACGCCAGCACCTCAGCAGGAGGGAGAACCGGAGGGAGGGCAGATGACCCTGGGCCTGAGGGGCAGATATGGAGGGCTTTGTGGTCAGGGGTTTGGCCTTTATTCTAAGAGCTGTAGAAAGCCAGTGAAAGTTTTAAGAAGGGGCATAGCATCAGCTTGTTTTTCCTATTGATTCTTTTCTTGTGTAATTCATTTATATAGCTCTGTATCTAAGATACAGAAAGCCATTGTGTGAAAAAACACCTTCCCACCCCTTCCCCCATTCACAGCAACAAGTCCACAGGTTACCACCATTGTTGTTTTTTGCATATCCTCCCAGAATTTCTCTTTTTTTGTATATATAAGTAAGTTTTAAAAATATTTTATTTTCTTCTTAACACACACATCCCCAAATAGCATACCACACAACTGTTTTGTTGCTGTTACTATTTTGCTTAGCACTGTGTCTTAAAGAGCTTTCCAAGTAAGCCCATAGGAAGCTTTCTCATTCACAGCAGCATGTGTTCTGTTGGGTGGATGATAAAATACAGGGTAATATAAATGGCAACACTTTATGTAGCACTGTGACGTGCCATTGTTTCAAGCTCTTCCCATACATTAACTCATTGAATCCCCACCACAATCCTCTCAGGTAGGTGTTACTGTTATCTCCGTTTTACAAATGAGGAAACTGATGCTCAGATAGTAAGTAGCCGAACCAGGATTTGAACTCGGTGGTGCAGCTTTTAGACACAACACAAGGCTACAACACTCTACTGTAATTTATTTATCCCATCTCCTCTTGATAGACATTTAGGTTGTTTCCAACCTCTCACTAAAATAAATAACACTGCACTGAACGACCTTGAACCTATGCCATTTTGCAGGTGTGCAAGTGTGTCTAAAGGATAAATCCCCCTAAGTGGAATTGCTGAATCAAAGAGTATATGCATTTGTAAATTTGATGGATATTTCCAAACCCAGAAAAGTTAGACCAATTTAAATGCTCCTTGGCAATGTGGAAGAGTGTCTGTTTCCACACAGCCTCACCAAAAGAGGCTTTTGGCTTATTTCCAACCTTTCCACTTTTTGCCCATCTGATGGGTAAAACTAATGGTTTATTGATCTAGTTTTAATTTGAATTTCTCTTACTTTGAGTGAGGCTGAGCCTCTTTTTACATGTTTAAATTGGCGTTCGATTTCCTTGTCCTTGAATTATGTGTTCCTCTCATGTGCTCATTCTTCTCATTGTTGTTTTTTTTTTTCTTTTACAAAATTAAATCCTGGGAGCGCTTTATAAATAGGAGTTGGCCCTTTGTGTTTCGACCTGCAGATATCTTCCCCACTTTTGTCATTTGTTTTGTAACTTTGCTGATGATTTATTTTTTCCAGGTAGGATGTTTACATTTCCATGTAATGTATCTATTATTTTATGGCTTCCGAATTTTGAGTCATGGGTAGAAGGCCCTTCCCTACTCCAACGTCATAAAAAAATATATCCCATATTTTCTTCTGCTGTGTTAGTAGTTCCATTTATTTTTTTTTTATTATTATTTTTTACCTTTAAGTCTTTTATCCACTTGGAATTTATCCTGGTATTAAAGGGACCAGCTTTATTTCCAGATGGTCTCTCATTTGTCCCAACACTGTTTATCAAATAGTCCGGCCTGATCAGATCTGCTTGTGGAAAAGATCGTGCCGGTGCTGTGTACAGAGATCACCATGTTCTCCTACTTTTACCTCCTAGATGGTTCTCACGGCCATCCCCTTCCTGCCATCTCTAGGACCACAACCTTGGGCTGAGCTACCATGGCAGTTGGCTCTGTGTGATCTCCCTGCCCCCAGCCTCCCCCGCTCCTCCTAACAGCCCTTCAGTCCTGGCAACTCCCAAAGCTGTTTCTAAAGCCCGCATTGGCTCATAGCACTTCCCTGTTCGGAAACCTTCAGTGATTCCCCCTTGTCCCCAGAGCACCATACTCCCAGGGGCACAAAAGACCCTGTGTGCCCTGGCCCTGCCCCTTTCCCTTCGTGTTCCTCCTTTCCTTGTTCTCTGCACTCTGGTGATACCCAAATCCTTAGGGTCTCCTGAGTTTACTGTACAACTTTCATGGCTCTGTGCCCTTGAAAATGCCATGACTTGTGGCAGGAATACCCATCTCTAGCTTGTTGGCCAGGAAAGCATGCCTTCTTCAAAACTCACCTCCGCAGTCACCTTCTCCAGGCAGCCCTCCAAAACTCTTCTGTGGCTGAACTTGTCACACTGCAGTGCAGGTGTCTGTTTACATGCCCGTCACTCTAAGGACAGGAATTTTTCTTTCGTTCTCGATATCTCAGGGATGAATGAATAACTATATATCCACACACTACGCATTGCACATATCCTGTTATACATCTTACAAGCTAACATTTATTGTGCGCTTTCCATGAACTGGGCACTGGGTAAGAGTTTTACAAGATGATCTTGATCTCACTGAATCTGCACAAAGTTCACTAAGACTTACGGGGTCCATGACGTTGGATGTGGGGGGAAAAAATCACGTTTTCATTTGCATTAACTCCAACTGAAATACAGCATTTCCTTCAGTTCTGAATCGCAGACAGCAGCCCACAGTTGCATTTGCAGTACTTGGCATGTTGTCGTTAATATAAATCACAGATATTTTCTACTGATTACAGCTGCTACAGATAATCTTGAAAAATCATTTTCACTTCATCATCACCTCAATATTTAAAGACATTTATTATTTAAAAGTATTTTACTAACTGTATTTTGATAGTATTTTTTTCTTTTATAACCCTGTATCTTTTATTTTAGATATTTATATTTAAAATACAGTTACTTAATATATAAATATAATATATTTAATATGTAATATATTTTATATATTTATATTTTAAAAGCTTTATTCTGAGAGAGGGCCCCAAACAGCCCAAGGGATCCAAGGTACCCAAAGGTTAGGCACCCCTGCACTAGAGTTTAAACTGGCATTTCAAACCAGGCAGGCAGGCGTCATGACCACACTGCATGTAGTTGCTGGATTTGACAGACTGTGGGTTCGAATCCTGGTTCTGGCGCTTGGGCTAGTGCCTTCATCTCTCTGTGTCTGTTTTCTCGTTTGTAAAATGAGGATTAGTAGGTGTGTTGTGAGGGGTCAGGGAGCTCATATATGTAGAGTATACAGAACAGTGCCTGACGCGTGGTAAGTGCTGTGTATTGTTGTTCTTATTATTAACCACTTAAACTGCCTCTCGTTAATTTCGCATCTGTCTTCCAACTAGACCGTGGGCTCTTGGGGTCAGGGTTGTACCTTGCTGACTTCTAAAGCCACAGGCTTGCAGATACGAAGTGCATGTTTGTCAGTGGATTTAACACTGCTGACACCCCTCCTCTTAGATGCCCGTTTCTCCTTTGAGCCCCACGACACCCCTGTCTCCAGGTTCTTCTCCTTCTCTGGCTGTTTCTCCTTGGGCTCCTCTCTGCCCTGCCTGCCCCAGAAATCCTGGCATTCCCCATCTATAGATGCAGGCCCGAGAAACACCACAGGTACTTTAGGTTAAACATCTGCAATCAGCTTCCTCAATTCCGTGCTCCTCCTTCCATCCAACCTGCTCTTCTTCCTCTTCCTCTATTTCTTATCTTAGTGGCTCCACCAACCATCCAGTGCCAAAATCCAAGGCAGCTTCCTGGACCCCTTCCTCTGCCTCATCCCCTATACCAATCGGCCCAGAAGTTCTGAGGATCCAGATTCTCAAAATGCTGGCCAGTTTGGCCCCCACGCCCCTGTCCTAGTCCGGGCTCTCAGCCTCCATTGCTGGGACTAGTACTTTGATTCTTCTCTCATCTCCCTGCCTCCTGATTGCCCCTACCTCCCACCCAGTCTCTCCTGCATCCAGTCTCCAAAATACCTTTCTAAAGAAAGCAAAGCTGATCAGAATTCACTCCACTGCTTAAAATTCCCATACAGGATGAAGACCAAACTCCTTTACGTGGCATTCAAGACTGTTCACAATCTGACCCTTGCCTTTCTCTTTGACCCCATTTCCCATCACTTAAGAGTTCAAGTCCCATTACTTTTACCTTCGAAGTCATACCTGCACCCCCCTCTCCCCCGCCCAATACACAAACCAGCTTCTCTACTTGGACCTGACAAGCTCAGCGTCCTCCTCTACAAGTTAGCTCAAAGGTGCTACGTCCTCTCTGGATCTGTGTCTGACTTTCCTAGGCAGCCTAAGGCACATTTTCCTGGAAGTTCCTTATACTTTTTATATTCCATATCTAATTGTTTATCTGTGCTTTGCCACTAGGTGGCAGTCTCGTCTTTTCATCTTTTCAGGAGATGAAGCTGTATTGGGTTGGCCAAAAGGTGTGTTCAGGTTTCGTTCGGGTTTTTCCATAACATCTTAGGGGAAAACCCGAACGAACTTTTTGGCGGACCCAGTAGAATTAAAATCGTATTTTATTGTAATTTAAATTAATAATAAATCATTAAATTAATAGTGTTTATTATAATTAAGATGCTATAGGAGCAAGGGAGAGGATGAAGTCTTCTGAGGCCACACGAGTTTGGTCTGGGTAGCCGTGGGCGGAGGGATTAGCTGCCACTAGTGCATAGGGAGCACAGAAGGAAGGAGCATATTTTAAGGAGGAAGGTGATTTTACTTGAGTTTAAGGCAATTCTAGGCTCTCCAGGTTGAGATGTCCAGGAGGCCATTGAATGGAATATTCTGGAGCTGTTCAGGGGAGTCTGGGTTAGAGGCTGACTTCGATATCTTTGGTATAAAGGTGATGGATATAAACATGGGAATGATGAGATGATCCAGGGTAACTGTGTAGGTGGGGAGGAAACAGAACTTTGAAAAAGGCCTTGTGGGACATGAACCTGTAAATAATAGACAGGAGGAAGAAGGTAAGGAAATTGTAGGAATGGTCAGAGCAACAGAGGAGTGGCTAGTTGTTCTGGAATCGAAGGCACTAGAAATTGTCATCAAAGGACTAGTGATCCGGAGTGCCACATTGTTTCAGAGGGCTCCAGGAAAGTGAGGTCATTGGAGATGTGGGGATGGGGCAGAAGCACTTAAGGGTATTAAGGAAGGAGGGGTGAAGGGCCTTGCAGAGCCAAGGGAGGGGTTTCTCTCCCCTGCTTTCCCCTCTTCCCCCTCCCTCTCTGCCCATGGCTTGGGGCACGTTCAGGTGCTAAGATGAAGGCCGGTCATGAGAGGGCACGTTGAAGGCACTGGGAGAAAGGGGAGTGGATGACTTAGGTGATGACAACCGCTGAGAATGAAAGGGCTTGATGGTAGACTGAGAAGGATAGTGACAAGAGGAGTAAGTGCTGTGGGAAATGAGAGAAGGAGGTAAGTCTAGACTGTCCCAGTGCTGTCCAGTGGAATGTTCTGTGATGCCAGAGGTATTCTATATCCGCTCTGTTCATCGTGGCAGCCATGAGCTCCAGGTGGCTCCTGAGCAGATGAAGTGTGGCTCGTGCGGCCGAGGCACTAGGACTGGGGAATTTCGAATTTAACTTGAAGGAACTTGAATTGCAGTTGAAATAGCTGCTGCTATGTTGGACGGCGTAGCTCTTCTTCAACATTCTGGTTGGTGGCCAGCACTGAGGGGACCCCTCCTGAAACAGATTTCCTTGCATTCTTCCAGTACCGGTCTGTCCGGTTACCCCATTTTCTCCAGGAAGGCTCAGCAGCCTGAGTGCAGAAGCAGAACATCTGGCTTGAGGGATCCATTCAAGGTTGGGGCTTTGGAAGTAAGGTCAGTGGTGTTGAAGATCCAGAAGGCAAGGGATGTTCGGGGCAGAGTTTTGGTAACCATGCCTTTGGGTTTCCGACCAAGGGTGGGTCACCCAAGGAACAGTAAGAATGAGAAACAGAGTGCCGCTTTCATGTTAGCTGAGCAGGCACCCAGGACCTCAGTGTAGGCCGGGCTGGGCTAGAGCTTGCAGCTTTGGTCTGGACACCTAAGTGAGCTTCCTGCTCCGGATCCTAAGAATCTAAGGTGGCCAGATCTGTAGAGCAGGCCTCAACTTATTTCCCACCCAGTCAAAGGAGCTGAGAAGCTAGGGTAGAGAGGAAGATGAACAGGCCTGGGTGCCCAGAGAGACAGGTTCTTCTGAGATGTGCATGATGAAAAGTATGTGCTGCCCATTATGAAGCTAGACTACCTGCTTTCAAATCTTGGTTCTGTCGCTTAGTAGCTGTGTGACCTTGGCTAAGTTCCTTAACCTCTCTGTGCTTCAGTCTCCTCATCTGTAAAATCAGAATAATAGTACAGGTGACTCTTGAACAACGCAGAAGTTAGGGGTGCCGATGCCCTGCACAGTCAAATGTATAACTTTTGACTCCCCCCCATACTTTAACTGCTAATTGCCTGCTGTTGACCAGAAGCCTTACCGATAACGTAAACAGTCTGTTAACACATATTTTATATGTTACATATGTGATATACTGTATTCTTAGAATAAAGTAAGCTAGAGAAGAGAAAATGTTATTAAGAAAATCATCAGGGAAGAGAAAATACATTTACAGTGCGTATATACGTACTTATTGAACAAATCCACGTATAAGTGGATCTGCACAGTTCAAACCTGTGTTGTTTCAGGTTCAGCTGTACTTCCTCAAAGGGTTGTAATGCGCATTAAATGTCTTAATGTATGTAAAGCGCTTCTAAGAGTGCCTGCCCCTTAGTTCGCACTATATAAGTTTGCTGTTGTTAGCATGGTTTCTTCTTGCTAATGTGTCAGGACTCAGCCTACAAACCTATGAAACGTGGTGTGCGCGGTTTCTTCTCACGTTAGCAAGCTAGGGGATGAGCTAGTAAGTGGGGAGGTAGAAGTGTGGGGTGGGAGGGATGAAGAGTGCCCTATGCCCACCAGGGAAGAAATCCTTGGGGGGAGGAAAGGGGCACCAAGGGGTCGGAGGTCACGAGGAAGTCCACGGGCATGTGCACGGTAGGAATGAGGATGTGAAAGCTGAAACTCTGGGCAGCTGTGGTCAGATGCTCCTGTCTGAGGTGGGACAGTTGGCGGTGCTGACCGAAGCCAGTTGTGGGGAGTGAGGTTTAGTAGAGGTGCAGATCGGCAGAGTCGACGAGTTTCACTGGACCGTGAGGTTAGGGTGCTGGCAGTGGCGCCCGCATGGATGTTGAAATCACCCAGGATGCTGGCAGCAAAAGGCCTAATGTGGAAAAGGAAGACTGCGAGCCCAGTGAGACTGACCTGGGATGAATCTGATAGTGACCTGGAGGACAACGGGCGACAGTGTTGAGGGAGAGAAGCTGAAGCTTGAAAGAAGGAGAAAAGAGAAAACATCTAGAAGCAATAATGGGGGCTTAGAGGACCTCCCCACCCTCAACCCCCTACCCCACCCTCCCCCCCAAAAAAAAGCTTGCTCTGAGAAAGAATAGTCCCTGCTCAGAACAGCCAGAGGGAGAAGAAGTGTCCTCAGAGGAGAGCCAGGTCTCCTTAGGGTGAGGAGGTGGAAGGGCCATTCCGTGCAAGGGCGGCAGGCACAGAGGGATTTGTTGCTGGTAGGGTCGCCATCGTGGGTTTCCATGGGTTTCCAGCGGGACGGCTTGGACGGCAGCCAACTTGAGGACCTGCAGGGCTGGTGGTGCAACTCCCCACTCTGGGAACTCCCTTTTCTCCATCCCTGTGGGGTCTTTTTGGTTGGTTTTTATTTAAGCACGGTTTCTTAACCTGGGGTCCACAAATAGGAATTAAGGGGTCCATTAACTTGGATGAGAAAAATAATCACATGTTTGTTTTCACTAGCCTCTAGCAGAAACGCAGCACATGAATGTAGGTATGAGCCATGCCTGCGGATCTGTTGTCAGTAGCAATCGCAGATGGCTTCCTATCACGTTACAGCCGTGGCAGACAGCTCAGAATACTGTTTATGCTCACCGCCGCTTTGAAATTACGGTAGTTGCCTAGCTCTTATTATTAAACACATTAATAAAGAAACGTAAGTACTATATTACAAATCTGTTTAAATATTTTGATAACCGTGTTTTAACGTCATTGGCTTCATTTATAACCCTTTGCCTCTTATTTTATGCATATAAAACCTTGTTCTCAGAAGGGATTCACCAGTGTCCTCATGTTTCCTGAGGGGTCCCTGCCAGGCACAGGAAAGCTAACAAGCCCCACCTCCAGGCTGCTTGGAAACCCCTTTAGGTTCCACTAGAGGGCGCTCTTGTTTCAGACTTGGAGAACAGTGGCCTTTCAGGCTTGACCCAGGTGACAAGGTTGGTTTGAAGTCCAAGCAAATCATATGTCCTTTGGGGACACCTCAGGAAACTGGGGTGTAAGAACCCCAGTGTTGTTTGATCCGGGCAAGCCACTTCTCTCTTGAGTGGGCTTTACACTTACCTCCTGCACTTCGGCCTGTGATGTCCCCAAGTTTTCATCCCGACTTCCAGGTGGTGCCCCCTGTTTCTCTCCCACCCAGTGTTAACCCACTGCCCCACTTGTCTGTCTAGCTTTAGGATGCTGGGAAGGTTCTCTTTCACTGGCTTCCCAGTTCCACTTTGCTGGGCAGGCGAGGGGCAGGAGAAAGGATAAGGGACTCGGGTAGATTCTGAAGGCTCCTGATGGGTTAGGGAGTTAGAGGGAAAAGCTGGGGAGTTTGAGAAATTGGCCCAGGGCTGATCCCTGTGCAGGAGGGTGGGTAGGTGAGTTTCTGAAGACTGTGGGATTTTCGCTGCTGAAGAGGAAGTATTTGGAGCTCAGGAGTGCTTTGTGGGAGCAGGGAATTAATTCAAGTATTTCCTGCCTTAATTTTATCAGCTTCCAGGAGATACTGCTCCTCATGCCAGACCGTGGCCCCTGTACCGGTAGCTTTCCCTGGACCTCTTGGTACCTCTTGCAACTCCAGAATTCCCCCTAAGGCAGTGTGGTTGGAGGACCTAGCATCGATCACCTGAGGTGCTTGTTACTAAGATGGAAATTCCGGGGTCCACCCAGATCTCCTGGATTCTAGTCTCTGGTGCAGGGCCCAGGGATCTACATTTTCCATAGGTTCTCTAGGGCAACGGTTCTCAAAGTCTGGTCCTTGGACCAGCGGCAGCAGCCTAACCAGGGAACCTGTTAGAAAGGCAACTTCTCAGATTCCTGATTCTAGGCCCCTGTTCAGACCTACTGAATCAGAAACTCTTGGGTGGGACCCAGCAAAGATGCCTTTTAACAAGCCCTCCAGGGGATTCTGATGCCAGCTCACGCTTGAGAGCCACCCCCCAGGGGATTCTGATACAGACTGAAGGTTTAGCCTCATTGCCTCAAATGATCCAAGAGCTGGCTCCCCCTTGCTGAAAGCTCACCAGAGACCCAGCAAGTACTAACTGTAGACCGTGTGTGAGGCACGCGGGGGGGGTTATGTTTAGTAGCACTTTTCCCTAGAGTATCTCTGTGCTCCTTTAGCTTTTCTATCCCTACGATGCTCCAGCAAGGAGCAGAGAGCCTGAGAATTCCCTGCCAGCAGGACTCTGCTGCTTAGAGGGGTTTTGATCCACACAGGTGGTCACACAGCAACTTGAGAAGAGCAGAAGCTGGGACCTGGGTCTCTGGACTCCAGTGCTTGCTGGCTAGGCCAGGTCCACCTCTTGGAGTCTTTGCTAGCTCAGGGTCCTCACTCTGTGTGCTTTTGGCAGAGGACTGGCTCTCTGATCCTCACGGATGAAGGTGGGTCTTTACGTTGCCTTAGCCGTAGGCTGGGTGGCCCAGTCGGCCTCCACTAGGCAGTTTGAGGGTGAAGCCTGGCCTGAGTGGGCTCTCCAGCCCCTCAGGATAGAAGGTCAACCAGGTGGACCTTCCACATGGACACCCAACTTGGGACAGCCTTGTACATTAAGCAGACTAGAGGGTACAGTTCACTTGATCCAATGCCTGGATGAAAAGCAGCCTGACTTGGGCCTGCACTCAACAGCTGAGGATGGGAAATCACACATCTGTGGTCGTGTTGGGCTTGCACCACCCAGAGCTCTGTCTTCCGGGTAAATGAGGGTGTCTCATTTAGAGGGCACCAAAGATGGGATGGCATTGTTGTCGGGAACTAGACTTGTCATTCTCCCCCCGTACCCAAACCTGCACCTTCTCCAATGCTCCCCATCCCACTGAGTGGTACCACCACTCACTCATTACCCAGGCCAGGAATCTTAAGATAACCATTGGCTCTTCACCACTCCCACCACATCCAGTCAATCTGATCTCCTGATCATTTCTCAAATTCATTCCTACTACTTCTATTTTATTTAGTTCACATTGGATCATCCCTGACTTGGTCTATTACAATAGCCTCAACACTGGTCTCCCTGCCTCTAGTCTTGCCCTATTTCAATCAGCAGCCAGATGGGGAGCTCTATCCCTCACAATGTAAAGTGTGATCTGAGGACCAGCAGCACCTGGGAGCTAGTTAGAAATGCAGACGCTCCGGCCCCCACCCCACACGTACTGCATCAGAACCCACCTTTTAACAAGATCTCAAGATGATTTGTAAAGTCCAAAATATCTAATGTTGCAAACAGGATTCTTAAAGAACTGGCCCTCGTCTCTTGTTTATCCCTTTCTCCCACATGGTAGTCCACTGCTACTGAACTGTATAAAGTTCTCGAACATACTGGGCTGCTCACTTCATCCTTTTAGCAAATATGTATTGAACCCCTCCTTTGTGTCAGGCACTTGCTGGGGACAAGCAGCGAGTAAAGCGGATACGTACTTTTGCTTTCATGGAGCTTTCATTCTTTTGTGGCAGGAGACAGTAAAGAAATAAGTACATAGAAATAAGTAAAATATATAGTAAGTCAGATGATGTTAAGTGTATAAAGGAAGAGAAAAAGCATGGTAACGGGTATAGTGTTGCTGAATGGGTGGAGAGAGTAAAGGAAGGCCTCACTGAGAATGTGACATCTGAGCGAAGGCTTGCCGGCTTCTGGATATCTGGGGGAAGAATATGCCAAGCAGAGAAAATAACGAGTGTAAAGACCCTGAGACGAAGTGTTTGTAGAATATTCTAGCAATAGCAAGTATGTCAGTGTGTCTAGAGCCATGTGAAGGAAGGGGAAAGTGGTAGCAGATGAGGTCAGAGAGGTGATATAGGTGAGGGGCAGATCATATATAGGGCCTCATAGACCATTGTAAGGACTTGACATTTTCTTTTTAGGGAGATGGGAGGCCATTGGAGGCTTTTGAGTGGAGGACTGACATGACCTGAGTTAATCTTTCAAGGGATCACCCAGTTGCTATGCTGAAATTAGACTCTACGGGCACAGGATAGAAATAGGGACACCTATAAGTAATGTTTGCAATAAAAGAGGAAGGAGATGCTAGTGGCTTGGGCTTGGGTACTAACAGTAGCGGCAGAGAAATGCCATTGGATTCTGGATACATGCTGAAGGCACAGCCAACAGGATTTGCTGATGGATCAGATGTGGGATGTGACAGAGAGGAGTCAGGGATGACTCTAAGGTTTTTGACCTTAGTAACTTAAATGAATTACCATTTATTGAGATAAGGAAGACTAGGAGAAGGGGTTTTGTGCTTGTTTATTGCTTTTTTGGAGGGTCGGGGGAGGAAGTGCTCTTTCAGTTATCTAATGTTATATAACATCCCCAAAACTCAGTAGCTTAAAACAATGACTTACTATTTTTCACAGTTGTGTCAGTTGACTGGGTCATTCTTTGTCATGGACTGAATGTTTGTCTCCTCCCCTGAAATTCCTATGTTGAAGTCCTAACCACCACCACCACCCCCCCATGTGATGATGTTTGGAGGTGGGCTCTTTGGAATGTAATTAGGGTTGGATGAGGTCATGGGGGTGGGGCTTTCGTGAATGGGGTTAGTGCCCTTATAAGAAGAGGCCATAGAGTTCCCTAGCCCCTTCTACCATGTGAGAACATGGCAAAAAGATGTCTGTCTATGGACAAGGACGTGGGTTCTCACCCAACACCAAATCTACCAGTGCCTTGATCTTGGACTTCCCAGCCTCCAGAACTGTGAGAAATAAGTTTCTGTTGTTTAAGCCACCCAGCTTATGGTATTTTGTTATGGCTGCCTGAGGTGACTAAGACATTTTTTTTTCTACTTACTGGTCCTGCTTGGGTTCAACTGGGACAGCTGGGATAGCTGGGCCTCTCTATCCACAAGGCCTTTCATGGCATGGGGGTCTCAGGGCAGCATTCCAAGAGGGCAAGCCCCAATTCATAAGAGATTATGAAGCCTCTGATTGCATCTTTTTGATGAAGTCCCATTGACCAAAGCAAGTTCCCTGGCTGAGCCAGATGGGCCACATGGCCAAATCATCGTTGGAGAGGAATACATAAGGGTGTGGATACTGGGAAGGTATGATTCACTGGGAGCCAGTACTGTAACAATCTACCATAGGAGCCAAAATCAAAAGCTGGGTTTAAGAATGAGATGCCCGCTTAGATATCCAAGTGCAGATATTGAGTAGACTGTGAGCTATGTGAGCCTGGAGTTCAAGGCAGAGGTCCAGGCTGAGATGTAAATGTTGGAGTCATCAGCACGCAGATTGTGTTAAAGCCATGAGATTGGTTGAAATCACCTAGGGAATGAAAGTATTTAGAGAAGAGAAAAGCTCTGAGTTCTGCAACCTGATCCTCTCCATCATTTAGAGGTCAAGGAGGTGAGGAGGAAGCAGTAAAGGAGACCGAGAAGAAGCAGGCTGTGAGGCAGGAGGAGAACTAAGACAGCGGCATCCCAGAAGCCAAGTGAAGAATGTTTCAAGACAGAAAGGGTGCATAAGATGAGGCCTGGGAATTGGCCACTGGATTTAGCAATGAAAAGGTTATTTGTGACCTTGATGGGAGCTGTTTTGGTGGAGGGAGGGGTGGGGAGGTAGGCACGGAAGCCTGATTAGCTCGTGTTGAGAGAGAATGGGAAGAGAGGAATTGTAGACAGCGGAATATGGACAAGTGCTGTCCAATAAAAACACGTAAGCCACATATGTAATTTCAAATGTCCTGGTAGTCACACTAAAAAAAATGTAAAAGAAATGGGTGAAATTAATTTTAATAATATATCTGATATTTAACCCACTATATTTAAAATATTGTCACCCCCAAATAATTAGTATAAAATTATTACCGGGATATTTTACATCCTTTGAAATACAGTAGTGTGGTTTACACTAGTAGCACATCTCAATGTTAAACAGCCACGTACGGAAGTGGCTACCATATTAGGCAGGGCAGGTATAGACATTTCTCTCAAGGAGTTTTGCTGTGAAGATGAGCAGAGGATGAGGAGCTTGCAGGAGCGAAGTGAGGTCAAGTGTGTGTGTGTTTGTTTTAGAATGGGAGCTGTTACAGTATGTTTAGTTTATATGCTAACGGGAGTAATCCAGTAGAGAAGAAGAACTCGTCGATGTAAGAGAAAGAGGAAAGCGTTTCTGGAGTGATATTGAGTAGGTGAGAGCGGATGGGATTGGGATACAAAAGGGAAGGCCTGCCTTGGCCGGGGTCCTGGGCAGTTCATCCATGGGAACAGGGTGAAGGCAGAGCACATTGGGCACTGATGCAGATAAGTGGTTAGATGTGATCATGAGAGCGCCTGGAAGTTTTTGATTCCTTTTTTCTCAGTGAAATAGGAATCAGGGTCATCATCTGAGAGTGAGGATGGGATAGAAGTGTTGAAGATCTGAGATGACGGAAGACAATATTAAATTGTGGCCTGAGAGAGTGAACGGGCTGGGGAAGTGTAATGACTGTCTGGCAACATGAAAGATGCACTTGAGGTTTGTGATCACGAATCTGATGTGAGAACAGTCAGCGCGGATGTTTTTCTCCAGCCGTGTTCAACTGTGTAGGTGCAAGCAAGGCGGGGGAGGAGGTTGGGACTTAACCAGGGCTGGGGTTTTTTCAAGATGAGTATGGGGATAATGAGAAATGCCATGAAGTCAAAGGTGTATGCCAGGGATAATTCGAGTGATGGGCCATGGAATTGAAGGAGAGAAGAGGGAGCCATGAGGGACAGCAAAAAGGATGGGGGGACCAATGGATCACAGATTCCGGAGGGGGGTCAAAGAAGTGTTGGGGTCAGGGTTAGAGGGGGTCAGCTGGAAAGATAGAAGTGGTGGGTGAAGAGGGAATGCTTGACTTAACGAGGGGCTGCAGATATTCATAGTTATAAGGTCTCAGGCACAAGCTTGAGAATGACTGGCTGAAGTGAGACGAGGACAAAATCATTGAGGAGAAGAGGCCAGGGAGCTGAGAGGACAGGGTACTGGAGGGTTCATGTTAGGCATATGTTGAAAAGATCTAGAGATACGATGGGGGTAATTTTGGAGAGAAAGGTACAGAGCCAGGTACTAATATCCCTGAGGAATATTAAGGGCCATGACCCATAGTCTGTAGACAACTGTGAAACGGAAGGGTAGTGGGTTGGAAATAGCAATGCAAAGAAAGAAGTTCCCTACTCTCCCTATATGGGCCCAGGGGGAAAAAAAAAAACCAGTGACTACTTCAGAGGGCTAGAGATGAAGCAGGCTCCTTGTGGGGAGAGGTAGGTCAGGGGAGAGCATAAAGGATGAAGGGGACATTCAGAGAAGTGATCGAAACATTGGGAATTTGGCTAATGATTTCTCTGTGACTTTGCATATCCTGTTCCCTTTTCCTGGCATTCCCTTCCTTACCTTGTGCACCTGGAAAGCTTTTCTGCAATTGTTTACAGCCCAGCTCCTGCATCACTACTTTCCTGAAATTGCTACAGCAAAGATCACCAGTGACCAGCATGTTGCCAAACGCAGTGGAAGTATTTGTCTTTACTGTACCTCTACAGAGAAGCGTGTTCCCAGTGGAGTTTTCCGTGGATGGGAATGTTCTTCCTCCGCCCTGTCCGATATGGTAACCACTAGCTGTGTGTGGTTATCAAGCACTTGAAATGTGATGGGCTACTGAGGAACCAGATTTCTAATTTTATTTCAGCTTAACCCATTTAAGTGTAAATTGCCACGTGTGGCTCTTGGCAGTCTTTAATCTTGTCTTCTCATGGATCTTCTTTCTCCTGGCAACTGTTGCTGTTTTCCAGGCTCTGTCCTTGGTCCTTTAATCTCATTCTGTGGACTCTTTCTTCCGTGTTGATCTTATCCGTACCCCAAGCTCTGTTTCTGGGACATCTCCCTCTTCTGAGCTCTAGACCTGGACTTGCACAGCCTATTGGAGAAGTCCGTGTGGGTATCCTATAGGCATTCAGTGTCAGCACGCCGCCAACCTGAACTCTCCTTTCCCCTGAATCGACTCCTCTCAGTCACTGAACTCATAGACCTGGGAGTCACCCTAGGTGCCTCCTCTGTGTCCTACGAATTGCCAGGTCATCCATCTCTGCAGCAGCATCCGAACTGGTCTTCAACCTTATCCCTCTCCTGTCCATCACCCACACTGCTGCCAGAGCAGTCGAGCTAGCTGAAACAGAAACCTGACCTTGCACTCCCCTGTTTCAAACCTCTCAATGGCTTCTCGTTGTGAAGAGGATAAAGGCCAAGGTCCCGGGCACGGCGGACAAGGCTCTTCATGACCTGAGCCGGTCTCTCCAGCTGTGTCCAGTTACACAGACCTGCTTGGGATTACATGCAAATGGCATGCTGTTTCACGCCTCCACACCTTTTCCCAGGCTGTACCCTGCTGCCCGGAATGTCCTTTCCTTCCTTTAAGCTCCTGCTCCCATCTCCTTCTTGTTCTTCAAAACTCACCCAAACTGTCATGTTCTTCAGCTCCCCTTCCTCAGTGTCTCCATTACTTAGTGCGCTTACCTTATCACACCATCTCACTGCTCACGGGTAAGCTGCAGGCTAGTTCTGAAGGGCAGGGCCTGTCTTGGCCTCCGTATCCCCACTGTCTAGCATGGAGTTTGCCCAGCGTGCAGCCAGTCCGTGTTGAATGAATGGCTAATATGTAAAAGTGAATGAGTTGAAGGGAGCAGGAAGAAGATTGGAGAATAGGATGTCGTCCTGCCCCGTCTCATCTCCTTGGTGTAAGCCCTTCCCGGGTGGGACTAGAGGATGAGAGAAAGGGCCCTTGGGAGAGGCCTCTGGGGGTCGGTCTTGGCTGCTGGTGGCACAGTTGATGTCTCTCCCAGCACTCATAAAACTTCCTTCTGGCAGAAATCAATTTCAGAAAAAGCTATTATCTCGGTTTCCCCCTACCTTTAGAGCTGAAATGCTTCTATCCTCCTGGGGTAGAAGATGCTAGCAGAAAATGTCACATTTATTTTTTTCTTAAAGTAAAAAAGAAAAAAAAGTTTTATGTGTTTAATTTTTCTGGAAGTGCTTAAGTTTCTATTTTCTCTTAAAAGAAAACTGGTTTTTCACTGAGATTTTCCCAAGGGCCACATCCAGGTATATAAAAAAAGAATGATGTGCGTTTGCATACAATTTGCATAGATCTGTGTAGACTGGGTCATCTATTCTCATGGTGCTTTCTTTTTTTTTCTTTATTTTTTCAAAGAGATTGAATATTTGATCACCTTTGCAATGAAAAGAACCAACAGCAGTGAAAAGGCAGAGGAAACCACAAAGTCCCCCTTCATAGAAAAAGATCACCTCTTTACGAGATTCCTTTTCATCTTCCAGTCTTCTATGAGATTTTGGATGGCTGTGGTTGCCATGATAAAAATAGCAGCTGCCATCTGTATGCCAGGCTAGCTGCTGTATTTACTTTTTTTATATCTCTTATTCCACTCAGCAGCCCCGAGAGATAGACGTTGCTACAGGAAACAGGCTTAGAGGGGTGGCACAGTTTGCCCAAGGTCACCCCTCTAGGCAGTGACAGAGGCAGGACTCAAACCCAAGGCTGTCTGACCCCAAGGCCTTTGTTTTAAACCACTAAGCTGTATTTTCCATCACTGATGTACTGTTTGGTGTTCTGTCATTTACACCTGCCATCACGAGCCAGGGACTTTGCCACACAGGTATATAGTTTGTCTGGTTGTTATTTGAATGGCAGTGGACTGTTGCATAATACTGAGGTACCAGAGTTTACTTAACTTATCTCCCCAATTGGTTTGTTTCCAGTGTTTCAGTATAGTAGGTAGCGCAGGTGTAAATATCTTTGTGCAAATAAGGGCCATGTGTTGGGTGTTTGAGGTATTCGACGGTAGTCCTCAAAGTAGCATTGTTGAGCCAAAGGGTTATAGTTTTATAGATGCTCCAGAAAGTCTGTCCCATTCATTTCCCAAGCAGTGATGATTTTTTGAGTGCCTACCGTGCATCCGGTGCTGGAGGTGAAGAGGTGATTCAGAAACGGCCCCTCCCTCAGAGAACTAATTGTCTTGACATGGGACGGGTGATGTAACACAGAATGAATGGTCCTGAGGTTGCAGTGAGAGCACTGAGAAACGTGCCCCTTGGCAGTGCCTGAGCGTTCCTTTCCCCCCATATAGAGGGCAGGACAGGGTTCAGGGGCTTTAGGGGAGGGTGGGGGAGGGATGCTGAAGTCTGGCTGAGGATACTTCCCCCTCTGGTCCTATTTTCCCCCTGCAGCCACCACCAGGCCCATGGGGTCTGTCACTACTGCCCAGCTGCCACCAGGGGGAGCCAAGCAGAGGCTGGAGGGAAGGGACACCTGGGGAAACCTGCTCAGGGCTCTAAGCACCTGTCGGTCCTCCAGGTCCCCTCTTCCCCTTTACGTCCCCAGCAGTCAGGGTGGCAACATGGTACCCAATTCCCACTCATCCAGCAGACAGGAAAGTGCACACAGTATAAGCGCATTCCAAGTTCTGTGCTAGATATCTGCTAGGAACACAGGAACGAATCCCACGCAGTCCTCGACCCGAGGCACTCGTCTAGACGGGTAGATAGACAAAGAGCTGGTACAACGTGGTGTGATGGAGGTCTGTGACAAGTGGCAGCGGGGGCATTGAGCAGTGAGTCCTTTGGCATTGTGTCTGAGAGCCCAGTGCTCTGCTGTTGACTTCGGCTGTGGCACTGCCCATCTCCCAGCCTCGGTTTGTCCATCTACAAAGTGGACGGATGAGTCCAATCCCTGCAAAGGGCCTTCTGACTCAGATGTGCGGTGAGCCTGCCTCTTGTTCACAGAGCAAGCCTGAGCTTCTCCCCCAGAAGACCCAGGGGGGCTTCAGTCACCCCCATCTCACTCCTCTCCTTCCCTCTGCACTCCCCACCATGGTGTTCCTTGTTGTTCTGCCTCTGGCCTTCTTCCTCACTCGGTCTGCATATGCTCCTGTGACTTCAGTTACTGTCCTGTGCTGATGACACCTATATATGGGCGCTCGGCCCCATCCTTCTCACTGCGTTTGTGATACATATAATAATGAAAATAATCAGCATTTCTTAGATCCCCGATATGGCACTCCAATCATGGCTTAAATGATCCTATCTACCCAACGACCTTGTGAAGTAGGCGGCGGCACCCCATTCTGCAGATGAGTGAAACTGAGTTCAAGAGATACTGAGGCTTGCCCAAGGCCCTGAGGTCGATAAGCGACAGGAGCCAGGATTTGAGAACCTGCGTCTGCCCGGCTCCAGTGCCCACACTGTCACCCGTCACGCTGTATTTCCCAGAGTGCCGGCAGCCACCTAAGAGACAATTCTACTTGGATATTTCACGGACACCTCAACTTCAACATGTCTAAAACTGGCCTCCTTTCTCCACCTTCTGTCCCAACTCTGCCTTTTCCTCTCTTCTCCATCTCAGTAAATGGCACCATCCACCCAGAGATGCCCATCTAGAACCCGGGGCCACCGCCGTTATCTTCAAAGCTATCCATCCTCCTCTGTCATCGGGTTCCTGAAGCAGTCTCCGTCTCGGTCCCCCACCTCGACTCTCTCTGCTCCAGCCCACACCCCACACCCCGGCCAGGGTGATCTTTCTCAAGCACACGTCTGATCACATCACTTTCCCGCTTCAGACCCCTCTGCCGCTTTCTGTGGCTCTGCGGCAGAGCTCGAAGCTGGCCACCAATGGGCTGAAAGCCATCCAAGAAGACATGTTTTGTGTGGTCCGTTGAACGTTCTTAAAACAATTTGAATTATTTGCCAACGTTTAAAAATCAGGAATTTCCATATGAAAGTTCCCATTTCTGGCGTCGCTTGCAAAAGTGAAAACACTGGCAACTCTGGGCCCGCGTCCCCATAGGGCAATGATTGGGTGGAACTGAGTGGTGGCTGGCCTCTTCAGAGGGGCCTGGGCTTTCCAGTTGGCCCGTCTCCAGCATCCCTGTTGTCTGGTCACTCCCCTGCTCCCAGTTACCTGCCTGCCTGGGGCTTGAGGCATCTAGGGTCATGACCCTGCGGCACAAGATGAAGCCCAAAGCCCTCAGCCTGGCTCCTGAGGTGCTACGTGGCCCAGCTTGGAGCAGCCTAGCCCTGCCAACCTCTGAGTCCTCTTCCTGCTCACTGCCCCATCACACTGTCCCCTGTGGTCTCAGCTCTTCCCCGTAGCTCCCACGGATGTCTGCCTTCCTGCAGCCTGCTGCTCTGGAATGCCTAGGCCCCTCTTTTAGCCCCATTTGTCCTTTAAGACTCTGCTCGGTGCCCCCTCCACCAAAAATCATCAGTCTTCCCCCCCACCCGCCAAGCTGAGTTCCGTCCTCCCATAATACGTGGCACAGACCTGGGTCATCACCCCCATCATACCGGTTCTCATTGTTAGCAGCTTGTCTGCCTCCTCTGCCGGATTGTGCGTCTGAGGCTGCAGGGAGCCCATCTTCTTTATGTTCCTATCCCCAAAGTTTGGCACAGGGCTTGGAATATAATAGGTGCCTAATAACTGGTGAATGAGTGGATGAATCTGTGAAAGACTGACTTGGGAAAACACTACTGCAGGATGTCCTGTTGCCGCCTACTTGCTTGAGGTGGAGGGTTCCAGGTTCCTTCCATTCCGGAGCACCCCCCATTGATGCATGCACCCATAGCATCCTATAAGCCACACCCCTGCTCTGCATGGTCTAGAATACATCCAAGCCTACTGGGATAGGAGTTCCTGAGTGACGATAGAGGGAAAATACATCATTCTTGCTGTTCCAAGGGGAGAGAGTTGTCTAATGGTTGGGAAATGGCACAACAACTGGATATGGCACATTCTTTAGTTACTTGAATGATAATAACGATGCGGTGACGACAGTACCTGACACGCATTGAACACTTTGATTGTACCAGATCCCGTACTGAGAGTTCTCAATATACTCTTCCCTTTACTCCTCACAACAACTCTCAGAAGTAGCCCCATTTTACACACAAGTAAGCTGAGCTTCAGGGAGTTGAAACAACTTTTCCAGGGTCACACACAGCCAGTAAGTGGTAGAATCCAGGTTTGAAACCAAATCTGTGTGACATCAAAGTTAACATTCTCAACCACCACGCCATACCTCCTCCATGACGTTTCTCTTTAGAAACATGAGGGAATGATTAAAATAAATGTGGAAATGAAGGCTATACAATTATATATACAGTAAGATTCCAATTAGTAATCAAAAGAAGAAAGAAAAGAAACTCCCAAGGCATACAGCAAGCAAGGAGACACACCCACGTGCTAGCAGTGGTCACATTCAGCTAGTAGAGCGCTGGGGGTGTTTTTCTTCGTTTCCTCCATCTCATTTCTACCTTTTAACATTTTCTAAGTTTCCTTTGGTGAGCACGTGCAGTCATCTCTCAGTGTCCGAGGGGGACTGGTTCCAGGACCCCTGCGGGTACCAAAATCCGAGGCTGCTCAAGCCCCTTACATAAAGCGGTGTAGTACGGTCGGCCGTCCGGATCCGCGGATTCCACATCCACAAGTTCAACTAGCCATGGACCGATCCGGTTAGTGGAACCCGTGGATGTGGAACCCGCAGATACAGAGGGCCAACTGTATTACTTTTATAATAACAGTAAAAAAAAAAAATCCCTCTTTGTAATGGCTCCAGCATTACGTGGCAGAACAGACTTTGGAAGGGGTGATAGGAGTACCCATCTAATTGGTTGGGGCTGTCTCTTGAGCAGCCGTCGCAGGGCAGCAGAAGGGGGTAGACAGCAGGTGGTAGCTGTGGCTGCAGCGCCCGCACCCTGGTGGGACAAGGGAGGAGAAGTGGGTCACCAAACGTGCTGTCTCACTGTCTCCACTTTTCCTCCAGGTGCTTATACCCCGGAGCCCCTCAGCAGTTTCCGGTGGGCCCTTCTCTCGACTGGCCTCATGTTCTTTTATCACTTCAGCGTCTTGCAGATCCTGGGCCTGGTAAGTTTGGTTCTATCCCCTTCTATCCCTTCTGTTTGGCGTTCTTCATAAATCTTGATAATCCTGGTTGGCGCTGGTATATCGTTTTGTTTTGAAAATACAAGATGCCAAAGGCCAGGCTGTCAGAGTGTTGTGTCTGGGCTGCTGATTTACGGCCCACAGCCTTGGCCTCTCCAAAGAGGTTTCTGAATCCTTCAGTAATGACTGTTTCATCCCTGGGGAGGCAAGGAGGCCCTCCACTCACGGCCGCTTGGATCGGAGATAGAGAGCTGCACTGGAAAGTGGTTTGCTGTGGACCCCATGCGAGGCAGGATGCTAGCACTGGCCCTGGGCCTGGGGGAGGCTTCTGACCTTGGGTCCATTCTGGGTCTACTACCGGGCCCTGAGCTGTGTGTCCAGTGAAAGCGTGGTGTCGGGTGACCCCCGTGGCATTCTGGGATGTTCAGTGGTCGAGTTATCCAGAGCCCAGGATTGCTGAGTGCGTGGGCGGTGTGTCTAGTGGTGGCGAAGTGAGTAGCAAGAGCTTGGGGCTGGGGCTGGGGTCGGGAGACCCAAGTTCAAGTCCTGGCCTTGCCACTGCTCTGGGTGAGTCACCTCATTCTCAAGTGCAGTGCGCTCTCCACCCTCCGTGACACGGCACAAGCCCGCAACCCCGACCCTGAGAGGTGGTGAGGACGTGTCATTAAGGAGAACGTGCTTGAAGGGCTTTGGAAGGCAGGGGCCGTGGCCATCCTCGAGGCTGGAGCGGCGCCGGGTTTTGTGTGCGAGCGGCACTAATGTAGCGTTAGCCGCGTGGACCTGGCAGGACTAGGGCGTGTAACCGATGTCACCAGCGCCTTTGTTGAAGCACTCAGTCATTTTGTCTTCCCCACCCCGGCGTGTTGCTCTGCTCTGGTTGGCCTGGGGGCTGCTTTGAGCTCCTTGCCAATAGCATGAATGCTTCCTGTGCTGTAGGGAGGGAGCAGTGTGACCTTCACACCTGCTCTCCACTGGGACTCCTCGATTCCAGAGGAGTCAGCGTGCTCGTGTCACCATACATACCGTGCTCGGTCTCACCTCTGGGCCTCCTACAAGGAAGGCTCCGTTCACTCCATTCCTCGCCATGACCCCCATCCATCCTTCATGAGTCCATTCAGGTGTCACTGCCCTCGTGAAATCTTCTCCGAGAACTCAGCCCCCATCCTGTACACCCCTCAGATCCCATGGTGGGCAAGAGCTGGTGAGCAACGTCTGCTTTGAGGTCACACGTGGTAGACCGCTCACCCCACCTTGATGCAGGCAGGGGCCGTGCCGCAGACTGCCTTTATCCCGTGACACCCCTCCGGGTCTGGGCCCCTAGTAAATGCTTAGGAATGGCAGCGGGCGCTGGGCCCAAGCGGAAGGCAAGACTGAGCAGAACCGACCAGCTTTTCCACTGGACGGCCTCCCCCGTCACCTCCAAAGGGCTCTAGGCTTGACCCAGTCCGAAAACCTAGGGGAGAAAGACCCCACTATGAACAGGTGGGGATTGGTCAATCCCTCCTTGTCTAGTCCCCATTAGGTAGACACGGCTGAGCTGGCAGATGCCAGAGAAAGCCTAAGGATGGTGAACGCTCACTCTACCTCCCTTGTCCCTGCAGGTCACCGAAGTGAATTTGAACAACATGCTGTGTCCGGCCATCTCAGACCCATTCTACGGCCCCTGGTATCGCATCTGGGCCTCGGGACACCAGACTCTCATGACCATGACCCACGGGAAGCTGGTCATCCTGTTCTCATACATGGCTGGGCCCTTGTGTAAATATCTGCTGGATTTGCTCCGGCTTCCAGCCAAGAAAATAGACTGAAGGTGCTTGTGTTTTTTTGTTTTGTTTTGTTTTGGGGTTTTTTCTTTTCTTCTGCCCCTGAGGAAACAAGTCCTGACTTGACTTGGAGGACACCCAGTTCTTGATGACATCATGGGAGAGGGCAGGAGGACGTTTGGTGTGTTTCTTTTTCCTTCCTCTCTGTCCCTTTCTTCCACCACTCTTCCTTCCCCGGCTCTTCCCCCAGGACGGCTCCTGGAGCCTGGGCTGTAGTCCTGGAGCCTGGGCTGTAGTGCTGGAGCCTGGGCGGTAGTGCTGGAGCCTGGACGGTAGTCCTGGAGCCTGAGTGGTAGTCCTGGAGCCTGGGCTGTAGTCCTGGAGCATGGGCTGTAGTGCTGAGGGCCGCACGTTTCCTCCTTCCCTTTGCCGCTCTCTCCCTGCTCCTCAGGGCCTTAAATGGCGAGGCAGTAGTCAGTGGCTTTCACTCTGCTTGTTGCTGCTTTAACAACATCTGGTTGAGGAGAAAGGGAACAACAAGCAGTAGTTCTTTTGGCATCGAAGCGATGAGATTGGGCTGTGTTTCATTTCTCCACTGCCAGGGACCTCCAGGCTTATGCTGGGGTCCCCTTTCGTCTCCAGCACAGCCCTCACCATAAGGGGACTGAGGCCTTGTTTCTATACCAGCGGCAAGCCGAGAGCCAAGGGATTTCCCAGCTCATGGCCAAAAGAGAACTGGTCAGATTCTTCCCACTGGCGTCCCATGACTCAAAGCAAGCAGCCAGCCAGCCACTCCCTCCAGAATGCTGCCAGAGGTGGGAGGTGTGGGGCGCTACCCAGCCCAGGGGCTAGATTCCACTCTTGCAATGGCAAATCCAGAGTGCACAAGGTTGAAATGTCCACAGCTAATGCTAGGCAGGACCTGGGGTAAATTCTGCTTGAGAGCTGAGAACTGACCCATATCCCAATCAGAAGTGAGCGTAGACATTAGTCAACAGCAGTGGTAACTTGAGAAAACTGTGATTTGAGTCACATGCTTGCTTTTAGTTTAATGTTGATAATAGATGACATTTGAATTTTGAGTGCCCCTTAAATGTTCTCTCTCTCTTTTTGAAAGGCAGCTTCAGGGAAGGATGAGCTAGAGTTGGGTGTTTTGGCTTTGGGGGTTTTGTGTATTCGCTTGTCCATTTGCTTTTGGATGTTTGAGTTCGGAGAATCCTTGCATTAGGGCCTGTCTCTGGAGGGACACCTGTCGATGCGTTTCGTGGTTTTACAGCATGTATCGGCATCCTAGGTTCGGGAATACACAGATCCTGCAGTGCTGTTTCCCTAGGGCCAGGTGTCGTCACTGCGGCCAGACTCAGAGCTGAATTGTTCAGCGTGGGGGGCATCACATGCTCCCCACCCCGAAAGCCCACGTCTGGGTTGAAAGGGAGGTACCAAAAAAATCAGGTCCCCATGGGTGGAGGTTCAAGTGCTCTGAAAGGGAGACCTTTTGTTGCAAGGCAGCCTCAGTCATACGTGGACCTCAAGAAGCGAGGTGGTGCCATTTGCTGGTTCTTTGTTGGTTCTTACTAAGAATAGATTACTTAATAACAGAAAAGATCTTTCTGTGACCTCCTCTGATGGGCCCCCCTCCCTCTCCCACTCTAGGCAACCCGGTTGCCCCGGGCCCATTCAGTATTTCAGGTGTTACTGTATCAGACCTAGATTGAGTTTCAGTGACTCAGTGGTCATGATTTTAGCAAGTGGACCTACAGGAGGCAGCAGGGTGGGGAAGAGTCTCTCCTAGCAAGGCGAGGCCCAGGGAAGCAATCACGGCGGGGCCCATCCCTTTGCAGAGGTACGCTGGCAGTGAGGTCATCAATCCCCAGGGTGTGGGGTTGCAGGAAGGGGAGACACCGAATGCTCTGGCTCCCCGTGAGCTCCTCAAGATGCGTAACCTTCATTTTCTGCCATCTTTGAGGGTTTGGCGGAATTTTTCTTAGTGCCTCTCAGCCCTGGGTTGCCCTCCGGAAGAGGCAGCTCTTGAGGGGCTGGATTCGCCCCGCCCACGGGCTGCGTGTAGGCGTGGCTGATGAGGCAAGACCTCAGTGCCCCTTGGCCTCTTTGCAAAAGGAAAGGGGCTCTCTTCCTCCCTGTCTCCGTGGCCTGGTGCGGGGTGCCAGTCAGCTCGAGCTTCCCTTGCACTGGCGTGCCTCTAAAAGTTCGCCACGCTGGCTGGCACTTTGCTGCTGCTTAGAGGGAAAGAAGAAAGTGGAAGCTATGTGCCGGGCTTGGCCAGGCCAGAGGCAGGTGCACCTGTCCGGGGGAGGGGGATGAGAAGGGGAGACGCAGGGCTTCTGGGGGCCAGGTTGGCTCAGAAACATGTGGGGGGAAGGAACAGAGAGCAGGTCCCGTCCACAGGTTCCACAGGGCGTCGCGGCCTGTATTTGAGGTGTTGGGAAGCAGCAGGCGTCTGAATTGGTCTCTGCCTGACTCTTACCTTGGGCCAGGCCCATGCGGAGAGGTTACCTGGCCATACCCTCGGCGGCCTGCCTTGGAGGGTGGCCCCTGCAGCAGTGGGCCCGGGCCGCCCAGCACGTCCCCTGGGCTTTCCTGTCAGCGCCAAGGAGCTTCCCCAGCCATCCTGGCCAAGTTTCCATGTGCCATTTGCCAGCATGTGAGAGCTCCGTGTGTGTCTGGGAGAGTGTCTGTGGAAGTGGACAGTTTCTTTTAAAATGGCCCCGGGAAGGGAAAGGACTGTTCCCTCCAGCCCCCAGGTAGCCTTGGCTAAGGATTGGCCCGGTGAGATCAGGGTGTACAGATGGTCACGCCTGCTTGTAGGCCCCCATCTCTTCTCCATTCCCCGTGGTATTTGCTTCTGTACACCAAAGATGATCTGGCCCATCTTCTTCCCGGAGGCCCAGTGATGTGGTCCTCTGTCAGCTTGCGAGGAAGCCACAGCTTCTGTCCCCCGAAGTCAACCTTCTCTCTTTCTCCTGGGACTTCTCAGCATTCGCAGAAGCTGCTTGCAGCGTGGCCAGGATGTGTGGGGCGTCGGGGCCCTTTCCCGTCCGGTACCTCACGTGCAGCTCTCAGATCATCCCTTCGGCCGCAGCCTCCATCGGGGTTTTGCGCTCGTTGATACTTCAGTGTTTAGTGGAGCGGGCACAGCTGCCCACGGAGAGCAGGTTGTCAGCACGTCTCTGCGCGCTGGTGTTGGGGGGAGGCTGGCAGAAGACCCTTCCTCCCCCTCCCTTGGCCAAAAAAAAGACTTCCATGGATTTGTGCGTGTTGATCCCGAGTCATCTGAAGGGGAGATGGGGAGGGGGGCGAGGGGAGAAGAAGGGCCAGTGTGGCCCCTACAAGACAAGATACCGGTGCTGGTTTTGGTAAATCGGGAGCCAGGCATAAGGGAGGTTGTCTGTCCCGCAGGCCCTCGCATGCTCCTTGGACTACCGGGAAGGGGCGTCGTCACTGCACGCCCTGCCCCGCCCTCTGGGGTGGGGGGTGGGTAGGGTCCATGAGAGGGAGCAAACCTTCCTCTTCTGTATATAGAGTGAGCCACTTGTGCTCAGGAAAACCTAGTCGCTTGTTGCTGCTCTTGTGACATTTTTGTACACTGGTTTGCTACTCGTGGCACGAAACAAACACAACAAAAGAAGTCATTTCAAGCCGAGCTGTTGTTTTGGAAACCTGCTTTCTTTCAGTGTCAGTGTTGTGTTGTATTTGGACGAATTCTTCATTTCTGTTGGTGTTACTGTGATAGAATTAGATAGTCCGACTTGTAATTCTTTCTGCCGGGAAATTGGCAGTGCCTCTGTCGTCGCCCCGACCCCGGTCCTCCCTCATTCCCAGGGTGGGATTGCTATGCGCTGGGCACACCCCTCCCTGGCGCCCGCCCCCGCAGTGGCTGCCTTTAGAACCGGTCTTTGTGACCCCCCTAAACAGCTGCAGGATGAGTATTTTTGCCAAGCTGGGTCTTGGGTGCTCTGTGCCCCTACCAGTTTGCTCGCCTCTTGGGGCATTTTGTAATGTTTTCTCTGTTTTGTAAAACCTTTGGATTGTACCACAGTGGTTTCTGCAGTCACCTTCGGAAATAAATGGTCATTAATTTGTGTACTTAGCATTCTGAATTTTAGTCTGAAGTGTTTCTGTTGTTGAAGATCCTTGAATGAAAAGGAGCCCTCACCATGGGACTCACTGTTAAATGTTTCCTTCATTTACTGCTATTAAAAGGTTTATGAGAACCCAGGAGTCTTGGCCTTGCTTCCCAGAACCCTCTCAGAAGGGCTTCTGCTTTGACAGGTAGACAAAAGGGGCCGATGGTCGTCCGGGCCGTGGAGGACCACCAAGGGGCAGCTCTACCCTGGGAGTCGCGTGGCCGGACGTGCGGCCTCGCATCCCCCCGCGCTGCTGCCTGCTTCCACCAGTGTTGCCAGGGACCGAGCAGGCCTTGTGCCCTCAGCAGGGCTTGTCTGCTGGGGGCATCTGCTGGGCCAGGCTGGAGGACTGAGCTAGAGGTGGCAGCTCTAAAACCAGACGTGATCAGCCTCCCTCATCCTAAGTTTCCCGAGAGCGGGCTCTGTTCAGCAGAGGTGCGAGGCTGACACAGGTCAGACCGTCCCGTGTGGAGGTAACCCTGCCCCTGGGGAACAGTTGGACCCGGCTGTCCAGGGCTCCCCACCGAGCAGCCCGTGGTGACTGTGATCAGCCCAGCCCGCCTTTACACCAGACGGGCGCCCTACTCAGACTTTCGCCGCTGTGGCTGCTTCTAGAAGGGACACAGCTAGCCATGGCGGTCCCCAGCGCAGGTGGATTTCCTCATTGGCCAGTAGTTGGGCGCCCAGGCCATCGGAGAGGCTGGGTCCTGCCATCCTGGGCCACAAAACCACCAGCTTGGGCAAGTCACTCGTTTGCTTGTGACCCCAGCTTCTCCATCAGTAAAGCTATAGCTACAGCCGTGTGCCAGGCATGGTGCTAGGTCCCTCCACATGCATTACAGGATGTAATCCCCTCAAGAACACGGTGAGCTGATTGCTTATGCTGTCCCTGTGGAACAGGCAGAAACTGGGAAAGCTGAGGCTCAGATCTAATCAATCAACGGAGGAGCTGGCCCGGGAAGCCGGTTTGGTGAGGCTCCAGAGCCTCGGTGCCCAGCACTCTCCCCTTGACTCTGCTGCCTGTCTGGGGTGCTGGCATGACCGGGCAGACCCTCGCCCAGGGCCCCCAGGCCTGAGGGGAACGGGAGGAGAACCGGGCAGTGAGGTGGAAGGCGAGAGAGAGAAGGGTGGGCCCCATGACTGCCGAGGCAGGAGGTCAAGCCCATCTTTTCTTCTGCTGCCAGCAAACCTGACCCTGGTGAGCCTCAGAGCAGAGCAGAGCTGGAAGGCCTACAAGTAAACGGGCTGGGGCTACAAGGGGCCCGGCAAAGGCTGGCCCTGCGGGGAGAGGCTGCCGGAAGGAGGTGAGGCAAGTTGGTCCCGTGGCCTTTCTGTGTGTCTCCCATTTCAGAAAGAGCTAAACACCCATGACCTAGGCCACGGCCCCCTGTCCCCTGGGCTCGTGCATCTGCCCCCGCTGAAGGTCTCTGCTCCAGTCTGTACCCTCTACTGCAGGCAACAGTTTCCAGTGGAGATCTGACTGTCTCACTCCCCCGGGGGCTTGTAAACATCTCAGCTTCATCTCCTCGCCTCTACGTCCCACAAAGACCCGTCCATAGCAGACCCTTTGCTCCAGCCGTATTGAGCTCCACTTGTTCATGCCCTGCCATTTCCCGCTTCTTTGCCTTATTTTTCGCGCTGTTTTCTCAGCTACCCCGCTCTCCCTGCTTGTCTGGAGGTCTCAGCTCAAGTGTCAGCTCCCGCACGCGGTCTTCCCTGAGCCCCAGTATGCATTAGGTACCCCTCCACTCGGCTCCTGCTGTCCCCGGTGCTCACTCCGGGGCCCCCATTTGTCTCCTAGGAAGTCATCAGGGCGCTGTCTCCCTCTGTAGATGTTGAGCTCTTTGAGGGCAGAGAGGGGTCTGATGCATCCTTTAGCCCCTGGCCCAGGACCCGGTCCTTAGAAGGTGTTCGGTGAGCGATGCTCTTATCCCAGAATCTTGCAAAATGGTGGGAGGCCACACAAGCTGTCGCCCATCCCCTGAGTTCTCCTGCATGGGGCCCCGTGCCTTTGATGGCCTGGGCACCTCGAGCTCCAGCCGGTGGGCCTCCGTCCTCCTTCTCTGCGGGACCCTGGGTAGCCGGGATCCAGGGTGAGGAGGCGTGTGGTGAGGAAAGAGAACAGAGACAGACAGCATCTGTTCCGCCTGACCCTTCCCTAGACCTCTGGGCGGGGTGTGGGTGAGGCAGCCAACCGCTTTTCTGCATCCCTGGTAGCTGTTTATCCCCTCCAGGGTCCCCCTTCCGCTCCCCGGGGCACACAGGCAGAGTTGGTGTTTACGTGGCAAAAGCCCCGCCAGCCCATGGAATGTGTCACCTACCCCTCTGGGGCGCAGGGAGCAGCTGATGGTTACAACCTGATCCCCCAGCGAGTTTTCCCCTGGTCCTAGTTTGCCAAGGCCAGTGCGGGGACAGAGATCCACAGATGTCCGGCTGACAAATGCAGTGGCTTACTCAAAGGCCATGTGGTTTACTAACCTTGGCAACCAGTAAGGCCGGCCTAGTCCAAAGTCAAGGACTCTCTGTTACTGCCTGTACCTGCCTCTGTCCCAGTCAGCGTTCGCCTAGCATCTAGAGTGCATATCTGGGGTGTCTGAGCTGTGCGGCGGAGGGGCTGAAGCGTCTCCCAGGAAGGCAGTAGCGAAGGCTACTCCTGTTGCTGATGGATGACCCAAAGGGCTCTGCCCTGCACAGCTGGCTTCCTAGCTTAAGTGGGGCTCTGCCTGCATCGCGGCCGGCCGGTGGCCTCGGAGTCTCACTACACAGCAGGTCATAGCAAGGAGGGTAGATGCTTCCTTAACAAAGCTCTGATAGGCGACAGAGCCAATAGCGTGGGCCGCGTCGGTTTGCTCCTTTCCAACGACCCATCCCCAGCTGTACCACTGCTCCAGCCGCTGGTTCTCCCTGGTCTCCCTGCCGCCTTTCCCCTCCCCCTTCCCTCTCCATCTGTACTGTCCCTTCAGCTGCTCCTTCCCTAGTCGCCAAGAGTCCCCAGTCTCCTTACATTTTTAGAAAGACCCTGGGCTCTCCAGTTTTTCTCCCTCTGAGAATGGAGGGGCCTCCCTCAGATTTCCAGAGTGTTGGAGATGACAGGATGCCGCTGATACAGGGGCTTGTAAATTTTCCTGCGTATTAGGATCACCTGGGGAGCTTTACAAAGACTCTCAATGCCCAGGCCTCACCCCAGCTCATAATTCAAAGCAAACTTCTTGTTTGATTTTGTTTTGACTTTAAGCTTCCAGGTTGGAAGTCATCTCTTTGACCTGCCCATCTACACCAAGTGCCGTCTTTTAATGAAAATTTTAAGACATACCCAAAGGTATGAAGAATAATATCTAAGTCCAGCTTCGAAAAAAGGACATTACCAAGAGAGTTGAAGCCCCCTTACTCCAGATTGTTCCTCAGAGCTTCAGGGAGTCTGGGGAGGTGTCTGAGGGGCCACCTCAGGATGAGGGATGGGTGGAGGCAGAGTGGGTGAGGTCCCGGCCTTTCCCCTTGCTTCACCCAAAACAACTCCAATTTTATTCCACTTTGTACACTGAGGTTCTGTAAATAGTTTCATTGGGAAAAGGGTTTAAAAGCCACTTAATTCCACCCTCACTAGTCTGTCTCTACCCTCTCTGAGATAGTGGTCGTCCTGTAGTCGTTGGAAAAGCCTTGCGGTAGGACTCAGCAGATGGGGCCCGTGGTCCCAGCTCTCCGTCCGCTCTTAGGTCCCAGGTGTGCTTGACAAAGTCAGACCTCTCTGAACTCCGGGGCAGTGGGAGACATCCAGTGAGATAAATGGGTGTGAGAGGGCTTTATAAACTGCGAAGTCCTATCTAATGTAAGGGGGTCCTATTTCCAGAGAGTGTGGTTACTAGGCTTGTTCTCCGAGCACAGGA
Source organism: Balaenoptera musculus (assembly GCF_009873245.2). Classification (NCBI taxonomy): domain Eukaryota; kingdom Metazoa; phylum Chordata; class Mammalia; order Artiodactyla; family Balaenopteridae; genus Balaenoptera; species Balaenoptera musculus. The sequence goes on from NC_045806.1 coordinate 92,755,788, forward strand.
GTTGGTCGGGGTTTTGACTACACTCACACACTGCGCCTTCCTGTGCCCTGTGCGGTTGAGGTGTGTGAGAGAGGTGCTAACCTCAGATTTAAGGCATTTTTTTCTGTATTTCATTGACTCTAAGACACTTTTTAAAAAAGATTTTAATATCTCCAAATTTGGATAGCGAGGGTGGGAGAGAGACTCAAGAGGGAGGAGATATGGGGATGTACGTATATGTATAGCTGATTCACTTTGTTCTAAAGCAGAAACTAACACACCACTGTAAAGCAATTCCAATAAAGATGTTAAAAAAAAAATCTCCAAATTTGAGATGCACCTTACTAGTCTAGTCAGTGGCATGACAATTTAACCGGCAACTTTTTTTTTCTTTTTCAGCAGTACATAAAATAGCAGACATCTTCCAATCTGAGGTGTCTTAGAGTCACTGAAGGGCCGTCACTGTTAACTTTGGTTCTTCCTCTTCTCCACGAGAGTCACCCTCCTGGTAGAGAAGAGCCATTCGAAAAAGCTTCTAAACTTTCAGCATGTAGTCTCCTTCTAACACTCCGTCCTCTCTTTCTTCCCTGCCGGCATCCACCCAGGCCAGGCAAGCTTTCTGCTTCCTGAGCAGAGGGAGCCCCCTTTGTTGGGCTGTCTCTTGGGGCAGATGTCCCGTGGGACGTGAGAGAAAGGAGGCGAGTGCACCTGCGCAGGGAAGCCCACCGTGCCAACTGACAGGGAGCCACACAAGCCAGGCCAGCCGCCCCCGGCAGCTCTGGTTTCTTTATTTCCCAACCAGAGCCTGGCCAGAAGGCTTAGCCTGCTGCCCTCGGGAGCTCCCAGGGCTGCTCGTTGCCAGAGATGAGCTGGTAGGGCTGGGGCAGGGGAAGGGAGCGCAGCCTGTCCTGAGCTCCCTGGGTTGATGTAAGCGGCTGTCTGGCCCACGCAGAGGGAGACGATGACCTCCTCACCTCCTCCAACAAGGTGGAAGAAGGGTTAGGCGGTGGGCCTTTCGGGGAAAAGCAGCACCTAGGGTAGCCTAAGCCATGGACATTCATTGCGGTTGGAAATTGCCACCAACCTTCCCTCAAGTCGTGGCAGCCACTCTAATTAAGCTCGGCCCTTGTAGCCTTGAGGCCAGGCTCTTCCAGAAGGGGAAGGAGTGTCTGCAGTGAGATCCAGGGATACTTGGGCACAGGAAGCAGTTTTGGGACATTCCCATCCCGCACCGCCCCCCGAGGGAGCTTAGCAAGACATGATCAGCCCGGATTACAGCCGCCCTCATGTAACTGGGTTAAAGTGTTGGCCTACTTAGGCCCCTCCTGCAGTGGCCTCCTTCAAAGCTGATGAGGCCGATTAGGGGGCTATTTCTGAGCCCTAGTTGTGTACCCAGAAGCCTGGGGTCAGTCCTCCTGTGACAAGAAAGACAATAACTAAGGCTGGACAGCCAAGGGCAGAGTCTGCCCTGCCCGCGGGAGAGCAGTGCTGTCAGACCTCATGTGTCCTTGGAAAAGAAAGAGCCCGGTAACGTCAAGTCTAAGTCCCTGGATTTTGAACTTCAAAGACCAAGCCAACCAATTTTCGGGGAAAGACCTCGTCCTATGTTTTTGCCATCTTCAGCCCTAGAGAGAGATGGCGGATAGGCAAAACGAAGTCTTCAGTCATAGTCACTAGCCTCTACTTCGCAGGTTCTATGCATTTGAGGGAGATTGCTATCTAACCTGAGCCTCAGTTTGCTCATGTATAAAATGGCAATAATAATAATAAATATAATAACTACTTCATAGAGCGGGTGTGAAGAGTGAATAGATAAGACACTTGGCACAGTGCCTGGCACACTGTAAGCACTACTTCCATAAATGTTAGATGCCATCATTACTACCATTTCCACCACTACTGCCACCACCATTGTCACCATCATCTTCATCTTCATTAAGACAGCAGAGTGAATGATGGAAAGCTGTCTCTGGAGCCTGAAAAACACAGTCTGAATCCTGGCTCTGCCACTTTGTGGCTAGGTGGCCTTGGGTAACTGATAACTTCTTTGATCTAGAGTCTGTAAAATCAAAAATTCATAAGGCTGTTGAAAAGTGTATAACCTGGTCCTTTTTGTGCAGTAAGCACTCCATAAATATTGGCTATTATAATTGTTAAAAAGGGGTTATCAAGATCAGTGGTTACCAGGAGGAGTTGGGGGGAGAGATGAATATGTGAAGCACAGAGGATTTTTAGGACAGTGAAACTACTCTGTATGATACTATAATGGTAGATACATTTCATTAGACATTTGTCAAAACCCATAGAATGTACGGCATCAAGAGTGAACCCTAATGTAAACTCTGGACTTTGGTATCAATGTAGGTTCGTCAGTTGCAACCGATGTACCACCCTGGTGCGGGATGCTGATAGTAGGAGAGGCTGTGTGTGTGTGAGGCGGAGGAGGTGGGGCAGGCAGTATATGGGTGTTCTCTGTACTTTCTGCTCAACTTTGCTGTGAACCTAAAACTGCTCTAAAATTACAGTCTATTTAAAAGGAAAAGAAAAAGTTGATCAAACTAGATTGTTATAAATTTAGGATATTAACTCTATCCCCATGGTGACCACTAAGAAAATAAAAGATACAGAAAAGGAAATGAAGAGGGAATCAACATGGTACACTAGAAGATAGTCCATCAAACACAAATGAAAGCTGTACTAGAGGAATTGAGGGAAAAAAGAGATATGACATGTAGAAAACAAATAGCACAACAGCAGGAAAAAAATTCTTCATTATCAGTAATCACTTTACATGTAAATGGGTTAAACTCACCAATTACAAGACAGATACTGGCAAAATGGATTTTAAAAAGACATGATCTAACTATATGCTGCTTACAGGAGACTCAATTTAGACCCAGAGACAAATAAAATTGATAAAAGGATCAGTTCATCAAGAAGCTATAACAGTTATATACATATACACACCAAACAACAGAGCTCCATAAGATATGAAGGAAACATTGACAGAATTGAAAAGAGAAACAGGCAGTTCTACAATAATAGGTGGAGACTTCTATATCCCACTTTAAATAACGGATAAAGCACTTAGACAATACATATGTAAGAAACAGAAGACTTGAACAACACTATAAACCAGTTAGACCTAAAAGACATATACAGAGTACTCTACCCAACAAGAGCAGAACACACATTCTTCTCAAGTGTACCTGGAACATTCTCCAGGAGAGATCATATTTTAGGCCATAAAACAATTATCACTAAATTTTTAAAGATTGGAATTAAACAAACTATCTTCTTTGACCAAATGGAATAAAGCTAGAAATCAAAAACAGAAGGAAAACTGATAATATTGCAAATATGTGGAAATCGAACAACACACTTAACCAATGGGCTAAAGAAGAAATCACTAGGGAGATTAGAAAATGCTTTGGGATGAATGAAAAGGGAAATACAATGTACCATTTAAAAATTTTTTTTCTGCATACATTTCTTGCAATATGCTTTTTTTATTAATTTTTATTGGAGTATAGTGGATTTACGATGTTGTGTTAGTTTCTGCTGTACAGCAAAGTGAATTAGTTATACATATCCACTGTTTCCTAGATTCTGTTCCCATGTAGGTCATTACAGAGTATTGAGTAGAGTTCCCTTACAGTAGGTTCTTATTAGTTATCTATTTTATATATAGTAGTGCTTATATGTCAATCCCAATCTCCCCAACGTACCAAACCTTTGGGATACAGTGAGAGCAGTGGTCAGAGTTAAGTTTATAGCTTTAAACACCTGTATTAAAAAGGAATCTCTGAAATCAACATCCTAACTAACTTTACACCTTGAGGAACTAGAAAAAGGAACAAACTACACCTAAAGCCAACAGAAGGAAAGAAATTATAATGGTTAGAGCAGAGTTAAATGAAATAGAGAATAGAAAAAAAAAATAGAATCAATGAAACCAATAGTTGGTTCTTTAAAAAGATCAACAAAATTGACAAATCTTTAGCTAGACTCATTAAGAAAAAACAGACACAACTAAAATTGGAAATGAAAGCAAGGATGTTACCACCAACCTTACAAAAATTTAAAGGATTATAAGAGAATACTATAAGCAGTTGTATGCCAACAAATTAGTCTTGATGAAATGGAAAAGTTCCTAGAAACATGGAGATTACCAAAACTGACTCAAGAAGAAATAGAAAACGTGAGCAGATCTAGAACAAGTAAAGAGATGATTGAATCAGTAATCAAAAACCTCCCAACTTAAAAAAAAAGAAAAAAGAAAAAAAAAAACCAGGCCTCATTGGTGAATTCTACCAGACATTTAAAGTTTTAACAACACTAATCCTATACAAACTCTTTCAAAAAATAGAAGAGGAAGGAACACTTCCTGACACATTCTATAAGGCCAACATTACCCTGATACCAAAGCAAGCAAAGATACCACAAGAAAACCACAGACCAGTATCCTTATGAATACAGACACAAAAATCCTCAACAAAATACCAGCAAACCAAATCCAATGACACATTGAGAGGATTATACACCATGACCAAGCGGGATTTACCCCAGGAATGCAAGGGTGGTTCAACATAAGAAAATCAACCATTGGAGTACACCACCATGTAGGAAAATTAACCCAAAATAGACCAACAACCTAAACATAAGGGCTGAAATTGTTAGAAGAAAACATAGGGATAAATCTTCATGACATAGGATTTGGCAATGGATTCATAGATTTGTCACCAAAAACATTAGCAACAAAATTAAAATTAATTAAATTAAAAATAAATTGGACTTTATAAAAAATTTTGTCCACCAAAGGGCACTATCAAGAATGTGAAAAAGACAACCTACAAAATGGGAGAAAATATTTTCAAATCATGTATCCTATAAGGGTTTAATATCCTGAATACATGAAGAACTCTTAAAGCTTAAAGACAACACAATTACAAATTGGGCAAAGGACTCGAATAGACATTTCTCCAAAGAAGATATACAAATGACCAATAAGCACATGAAAAGGTGTTCAACATCACTGGTCATTAAGGAAATGCAAATCAAAACCACAATGATATACTACTTCATACCCACTAGAGTGGCTGTAATCAAAAAGACAGATAATAACAGGTATTGGTGAGGGTGTGGAGAAATTGGAACCTTCATACTGGTGGGAATGTAAAATGGTACAGCCACTGTGGAAAACAGTTTGACTGTTTCTCAAAAAGCTTAACGTAGAATTACCATATGACCTGGCGATTCCATCCTTAAGTATCTGCCCAAGAGAAATGAAAACATATGTCCACACAGAAACTTAGACACACATGTTTGTAGCAGCTTTATTTGTAAGAGCCAAATGATTGAAACAGCCCAAATGTCCATCAGTGGACGAATGGATAAACAAATTGTGGTCTGTACATACAATGAGATATTATTCAGCCATCAAAAGAAACGAAGTACTGAAACGTGCAACAACTTGGATTAACCTCGAAAACATTATGCTAAGTAAAAGAAGACAGTGACAAAAGGTCACACGTTGTATGACTCCATTTATATGATATGTCCAGAGTAAGCAAATTCAGAGAGACAGAAGATTAGAGGTTACTTAGGTGATGGCCAAAGGAGAATGGGGAGTGACCTCTTAATAGAGATGGAGCGTTTTATGGAGTGATGAATGAATTTTAAAACTAGAGAGAGCAGGTGGTTGCACAACATTGCGAATACACTAAATACCACTGAACCGTGTGCTTTCAAGTGGTTAATTGTGTCATGTGGATTTCACCGCAATTAAAAAAAAGTCAACAAAAGGAGGTGAAAAGAAAGGAATTTCTTTTTAACTCTCAAGTGCCCTGTGCACCCTGCTCACGGGACTCACTGGGTAACCTTCCCAAGAGCAAATGTGTTGCCTGCACTTTCCCAGCCTAGGGCTGATCATTAGCAATTTCGATTTGATCTTCTCCAAGGCCACAGATTCTTCTGGAGTGGTGCAAACCCAAAGGGGGGAGGAGGGGCCCAACGTACCCTGCAGGAGCAATCCCAGCCTATTTGAACAACTGGATTAACCCCGTGTTCCTCTTCTCAACCCCATGATTCATGAGCACCACGGACCACATAGGCTAGGCACTGAGGGGCATGGCTTCATGTACAGAGGTCACTATGGCCACCCACCACTGTCCCCCACCACAATTCTGGGAAAGGGGCCATTGCTGAGGCCTGTGCCAGCAGGGCGGCAATATCTCCATGCAGAGTTCCTGGAATTCATGTGAATGTTTGAAGTAGAGAAAGTTTAGGGAAATGTTTGCGTTACTCACACTAGTACTGTCCTTCAAACAAGATGGGGGTTTTCCGCTCTTTCCAATCCAAGACCCCCTTTCTACCCTGCCAGGCTGTGTGCGAGTGGGGACTTTGATTGCCCCATCCATCTGTCTGGCCAGCCCCTGTCTCCTGTGCTGATGCACACAAATCCACTTACACATGTTGACACATATGCTAACGTTGGATCATTCCAGAATATCGTGGAGATGGAAATGCTAGTTTGATGAAAAGTGACGATAGCAACTCCTAGTTTCAAATCTGCCTGGTGTTCAGGCAATGACTGCGACTCTCCGCAGCTTCCTGTCAGTTAAAATGTGATTTAAACATTCTATTGTGTACCAGTCGCGTTTCCTGTTTTATAATATCCAAATTTAATATTGCCTTCCTGCCCTTTCTATGTAGCGGGTGATTCAGAAAGTGACTCTGATTTCCCTCTCTGGGTGGGTTACCCTCACTATCTTATCTCCCCTCCTGCCCCATGAATGGGTTTTTCCATTAGTCAGCATACTATAAACTTTCTTCAGGCCTCAGGGCAGCCTCGTAGAGCAAACAGCGTCGTCTCTCTCTGTGCTGTTCTCTCTCTCCTGGTCATGGAAAGGGCCTGATACCTTTCAGAGGGCAGATCTGCGGTAAAAAACAAAACTTTGAGCCACCAAATGCCACTCTGCATGTACACAGACCTGTTTCTTATACGGTCACGTATTGATAATTTCTCTCCCGACCACCGTGGCATTCCCGCTAGGGAGCAAGATCGCCTCATTGTGGGAACAAATCCTCTCCTCCACTCAAGGAGCCATGACCGTGCCCGGTTTCTGGGTGGTCTCTGCTGCTAACACGTTGGAGGGCCAAAGAAATGCCATTTCCCAACAGGGCCGCTACAACTCTGCTCATTAGTGCCACTCTGAGGTGGGAGCCATTTAAGGGAAACACCATAAATCCAGCCCAGTGTCACCTGGGCCCCAGTCTGAATGACTTTTGCCAGCTAGACCAAACTTGTATGCCACTCACAACTCTTAGCTCAGAGTGAACTGTTAATTTGTCTTACAAAATGATACTGTCTTTATTCTGAAACCAAGCACGGTGCCATGCCTCTGGGGGGACAGGCACTCAGTAAATATTGAGGGATCACGTTGAGCCTGACATTTGGGAGGAAAAGGCCAGATGGAAAAGGAGATGAAATGATGCTTTGCCAAAGGCTCTCGAAATAACTGGGCACGTTGGGGCGGCAGCAGTGGTTTTCAGGTTGTCCCGCGGGACCCGGCATTCTGTTGGAACTGATCGAAGTTTCCATAAACATTTGATTCAAAAAACGTGTGTGTGTTTAAATGTATAATATTTAAACACTGTAATAAAAACTGGAAAAAAAAAAAACCCAAAACACCTAACCAAAACATCTAATGTGTTACATTCAGAATGGCAATTGAAGACCACCCAGTGGGTCAGCAGGAACCATCAAGTTGATACATTCTGTTCAAACCTCAGGCGTGATGCTTCTCTTGCCTGAAAACTTCTTGCAGGCCTCCATCGACAGGCCTGGTTCAGAAGGTTGTGACTGCACCGGGGTTTTATAATTTAGGCCAATATGTACTCACTTTCATAAAACCATACTAAAAGATACCACCTCTTTCTCTTTGCAAATCAGGACCTTCTTGCTGCTGTACAGCCAAAACAATACAGAAATCAATGGAGCGCTGAGACTATAACTACACCTGTCATCTGTCACCCCAATTACAAATTTTTATAGTCACCCAGACAGCCCCGTCGTTCTCATTAACTTTATAAGTAACTGGTATGCATTCGTACTTTGTAACAGTGAAATACTGTTTTTAATCTCGTACTTGTAACCTAATGAGGTGCCAGCTAAGATTCTGATCAAAAAGCAAAGAGGTTCTTCCAGCATGGAGGGAGACTAAAGGCTAAACAAATTACCAGCCCCTTGTGACTTGGCTGCATCCTTTTAGAGTGGGAGCAGGAGCTCAAGGACGCCAGGGCAGTTGTGAGCCCTGCGCCAGCGCGCGCTCCAGACTTAGTGCATCCTACATCTAACCTCTGTCGAGCTAATGCGATCATCCGTCATGATGGAAATCTGCAAGTGCAGGTCAGTGTTTGTTTGTTTATGTAACGCGTATGCCCTCACCAGCCCTCTGGGTGGGTCCACTGAAACCATTTGAGATACATAGTCCATCTACTCGGAACATACTATATTAAGGGTCATTTTAAACATGGTTATAACCAAGTTCTTGGGATGAAGAGGTGGACTGGCTTGGGCCCTAAGGCAGTTTTTTTCCGATTCTTGAAAAGATTTCTTCCAACAGGCTGGGGGTTCGGAACAGGGGATTGTACCATGCGCTAAAGGGATCAAGGAAGGCCGCTGAATATAGCAGCCAAAGCAGTATACCCAGGGCCTGCCTCAGTTGCATCCTCCCATTCAGCTATTCCTCTGGCCGGTGAAAAGCCTGGGCAGACAGATGGGAAGCCATCAGAGCTTGGTCCAAACTCACACTGGTCTCGGCTCATGCGGTCAGAGCTGCAGGAAGTGGGAGAAGCCATCCTCTGAATGGCAGTCATTCACTGGGCGCTCCTGACTGGCAGCTCTGAGACCAGGTGTGGTTTCCTCACAGCCGACTTCCTCCCAGCTCACAGTGATGGTACTCCTTGGATATGACAGTATTTTCCATCAACAGAGAGGAGCTGCCGCCAACTCACACAGTCACACTTGCCCTCTGAAGCAGTGGAGCAATTTAAAAGGTGCCCAGTGGGGCATGAAGTCTAAAGAGGAAATGCTGAAACTCTGGGGAGAATTTAGGTAGGTGGAGTGTGATTCCTGAAGTTGAAATCTGTCCAGACCACTGAGTTAACCACTAATGCTATAAAAAGAGAATGCTGTGGGCTCATTAAATTACTTCATTCTACCTGAACCTATTAATATCGTCTACATCATTAAAAAATCCTGTGTACCATTAAACATGAATGATGAAACTGGCCCTGAGCAGATGGCTGCCTTAATGGAGCTCTATTCCAAACCACAATCGTCCTCTAGAGCCGAGATGGCTGTTTTTAGCCACTGTGATTGACGTGAGCACGTGTCATCAAATTCACACGGGGAGTGGGGTTTTGGGGCAATGTAACAGAAAATTGTCCTGCATATATTCATTAGCAATTAATCCTGAAATATGCATGATGAAACTGAGACAGCAAATGATTTAGAAAGAGCCAGAGGTATGTCAGCAATGTCCCTGACGGCCTTTCCATAGAGGAAGAGATAAGGCAACAGCTGATAGAGGTAGCACACCGAGAGATCCCGTGCTTGAAGCAGGCTCCCATCTGGCCCTTGGAAGGCAGTAGCACTAGTTGCCTTGCCCGATACTCAAGACGTTTTCCCCAAGCTCAAGTGGCGAATAGGGTTCATCTCATACCACTCTGGAACTGGAAAACTGGAAATACGTTTATGTGTGTGATGTGCCCAGTGTGTGTTATGAGTGAGTGTGGACAAGCTCCGAGCGGCCACATCTTGGGCATGTTCAGTTTCTGTCCTGTACTGAGAAAATGGCAAAGAAAGCCTTGATGGCAGAAGAAAGCCTTCCCACCTCACCAGATGATTGTGCTGGATGGCACTGCTACTGCCCCCTACCAGCTCACGAAGGGAAACACCCAGTAATACACTGATCTGGAAGAAATTTGGAGCGGGCTCAAGTATAGCCATGCCGCCACTGGAATTCAAGTCTGCTGCTGGCCTCAGATCCGTGGCCAGGGTAGGGTGCCCAATAAAGGCCAGAGACTACTGTATCGCCAGGCCAGGATTCACGGCTGGGTAAAAGAATGACATAGGTAAATCGTACGGTAGGGAGCAACTGTAAGCAGATGAGGTTTCCCAAGTGCCAGTTTGGAAAGAAATCCGTATCAGTTCCTAAGCATATTATTTCAAAGGCTTCAACTGTTAGCTTTTAGTAAGAAGTACCCACGAGCCCCGAATCCTCTGATGAGGCCGGTTAAAGAAAGACACCAGAAATGGTAACTCAGTTTTAACATTTTATTGGGTAAATGATTTTAAAGGTAATAACAATAGTGTCAAAACTACTACAATATCTTTCCACAGCCATACCTTACAGACCCACATAAACCTTCCCATTTTTCTTTTTCTTCATTTGTAATATTTTAAAGCCATACATGTCATATAAAATGCCCATTTCCAATAGTTTCTTCAAACTATTAAGCAATTAAATGTGGAAGGAAGGAGGATCTAGTTATACTTGAAGGGGTTTCAGGTAATCTGTGATGTCTTACTGTGATCAAAAAACAGGGTACTAAGAAAGGGAGGAGGAGAAGAGCTACTCCAGGTAGCTTTGCTCATTACGAGTCTCAACCACTGCATCACCAAGAACTCATTATGCTGGTGACCGATTCAAAGTAATTTGGGGGAACATATAAAACACTAAAATAACTTAGAAACTCGATCCAAATATTTCAAAAGTAATCAACTTTCATATACAAAAACAGTCAGAGGTGGTTACAAAAGTTTGTTTTCTCAGTGCGTACTATGTACCAGCGCAGTTACTGGGTCCAGAGCAAAATAAAAGGTTTATTTTCTTCTGAAACAGTAATAAAAAACAAGGAAAACATATCTTTGTATATAAAGGATCAATGCTGGTCTTAAGAATAATGTAATCAGAAACCCTTAAATCGAGAGGCACACAACGGGTTTCTGCTTTTATAAAATAAAAGGAAAGTCACCAGTTTATTTAAATGGAGGAGGTGCTCACACCCCTCAAATAAACTTAATTCAATTTAATATCACTAGCAAAAATCACTTAGAAACTGTACAAAAATAAAAAAGTTAACACATTTAATCCTGCAAGGTTTTGTAAGGACTGGAAGGCAGGCTTTTGGAGCAGCATTTGGGCATGGCTGGGGGCTTCTTTGGTTTGATCTAACACACACAAGAGATGGAGCCTATTCCAGATGACAGTTTCGGATTTCCTGCACATTTGAAGACATGAACAGAGGCCAGTATACAAACTTCCGGTGTGCTGCACACTGGGGCTGTATGCTCTGGACTGAAACTCTTATAACTGCTTTAAGTGGGGCGGGGGGTAAAGAGCAAGCCTTGCACTTCCTCCATCAATCACACCGGAGACTGGAGCGGGCAGGGCAGTAGCACATTTTCTCGTGCAGTCAGAAGGCCACTTAATGGGGGGGAGGAGGAGGGGCAATTGTTCTTCTAGAATCTGGTACCTGGCTGACCTTGTTTAAGAACAAGAAAACCCTTCCAGAAATGGAAGCCTTTTGCTACATACCAAAGTAAAATACGTACTATTTTCCAAGAGGAAAAAAATACCCAGTTGCATCTGAAAACGGAAAACATAAATGGAACTAATTAACATTTAAAAGGGGGGCTATGTAAACTTTGTGCTACTCAAATGAAGTTCAAGTATTACTTCTGAGCTGTTTAGAGATCGCTGAACTTACACAATATTCTGGTGACAAGAGTGCAATTCACATTTGTGTTTCTGCACAAATAAACCACAACTGGCTAGAACACAACCTGTGCAGTCAGAATCTTCGTCTGAGTTAAAAACACATGCTACATATTTCAACATGTTCAAAGTTAATTCAAACTACATATTTAACAGCTTTGTAATATACGACAAAGGTGAAAGGGTCTAGCATTTGTTTGAAGCACACCATTACAAGTTTGTATAACACCCTTTACACTACAAAGTCTTTTAGTCAACAGCTACTTAGACACACAAATGCACTGTGCATTAATTTGAACACAAAAGGAGACAAAACTATCCTTTTCCCCCAAGCCACGGTGGGAAATATTGCTGACCTCGTCCTCTGAAGCCTGCAGGATGGTTATTTCTTCAGTATAACATTATTACACTGGTAAGAAAATCTGTATAACATCTGCATATATCAAGAATTTTTAAAAATCTGATATGATTTTAGAGTCCGCATGACCAGTCACGTGACCTGCTCAAGATTGATTAGCACCGTTAAATACATAAACACACACATATGTATGTATTGTAAGTATACACACACACGTATGGAATAGATCTTTTCTTTAAAAACAAAAAAACTTCTAACCATGAGCTCACCCAGGACAAGGAGCCTGTTGAACTGATGAGATGATAGATAAGATGGATCAATATTGGTCTATTTTGTCTCTCTTCGGTTTGCTTGTTTTATTTACTTTTTTTTTTTTTTTTTCTTGCAGCAGACAATATCATTCAGCTTGTGCTCAGTTTCCCTATAAGGGCAAGAAAAAATTTCCATCAGGTAGCCACTTGTTTTTATACTGAAAGACTAATCTGCTCCAGAATGCTCCCAAGTAGAAATGAAAGGACTCAAAATCCCTTTCTAAAGCCCAGCAGCTAGCTTTCTCTGACTAATCTCTAGGTTCAGTGGAACTGGCTACCGAGATTCCATTTCAGGCTAACAATTGGCTTCTTGGTTAAGGCATCACGACTGAAAATGGTTATTCCAACAACAGATGCTGCGGACGAAGGAATACCAACAAACTTCTGAAAACTCTCATCAAAAACAAAAGCAGTTTGCTTTGCCATAAGGACAAGCAGAAGGAATTCAGCCGATTAATCTCACAAACTAGAAAAGGGTTTTCAAATTCTGAACTAGCAGTCTGTCACTTGTCACAGCAACTGCATGTATAAGCTATGCCATCTTGATATTCCGTGACATCTCATAGTTTTAGACTATATATTCTGCACCACACTTATATTCATCACTTGAAGTATTTGTTTCCTGTTTGAAAAAAATTTTGCACACACACATACACACACACACACACATATATATACATATATATATGTATATATATATATATATGTATATATATATATATATATATATATATGTATATATATATATACACTACCATAAAACGAAGGTAATCTTTCTCCAGAATCATCTGTCATTTTTCCTGGGGATATACATACAGACTTCTCGTTGACATTAGGAAGTTCTCTGCATATGCATCATGGGAAGACTAGCCCTGCAAATGAGCTGGGCTCTAACAACTATATCGTATCTAAATGCCAACTCCGTTTTTACAGGGGTAACATAACATCTTATCGATATAGTAAATGTGTTTCTATCAAAAGTATGTAGTGCAGAAAGAGATTCAAGCAATTTTATAGTATTTCTAAAACTCCAGTATTGTCCCCATGACAAACATGTCTGAAATCACGACATGTATTAACTTTTGTTTCACTAGATTATCTTTACTATTTCTTTAAATGGTAGCTAAAATTGTCTCTGGCCAATCATGACTTATTGAAAGCTAAAGCTAACAAATTTAAATTAATATATAATAGACACATGTCTCTTTTTGGTTATTTGCTCAAAATAAATTTTTCAGCTTAAAAAAATACTTAAGAGTAAGCAATTTGTCTAATCTGTTGTTTCACATATAGAAATAAAATTTTTAAGAATATTTCTCTAAATTGCCTTTCTTCTAACCCCTCTTAATTCCACTTAATTATATTCTTCTCAAAGGCACTAAATTCTGTATCTGCTCTCTTCCTGATATTTGCTGCTCTTCAAAATAATTTCTGTAGCATATTTCAAAGGTAGCTTGTACTTTCTTAAAACAGTGTTTTAGTTTGTAAGTTGGTTCTATAAAGTGATGAGGCAGTTTTTCCTGTGATAACCAGCACAATAGGCATAAATGATTTCTCACTCTCTGTGACAAGTCCTATCACGGACCTTCGAATGTTCTACACTAGAGCGAAAGTTCATCTCTTCTAACCATGGGAAAAACATATACTTAAACAGAGAAGACCCACATACTAAGCTCTCATAACAAAATGAATTTTAGACAAATTCAAGAGTAATATACAAATACCTGAATCTGGTATGAATTACTCCCAAACACAGCTATCAAAAATTACCTATCTTACTGAGGAAAATGAAAGAAACACCTAAATGAAATCCTTAGAAACTGCATGATTTCTTGCATCCACAGTCAACACAAGGAAGGAAGAGAAGAAAGAAAGAAGGAAAGAAGACAGGAAGGAAGGCAAGAAGGACAGAAAGACAAACCTGACTGAGATAGCAAAGCAAAATTCCATATAATATTGTAAGGAAAGAAAACCCCAAAATTCATATATGCTGCAAAAAAAAAAAAAAGATCTAAAATAATAAAACAGGATCATCTTAATAAATGCCATTTTCCTACCCGTTACCATGATGATCTTAAACTGACGATGTCGAAGCTTCACCATGGCAACGGAAACTATCATCATAAAATGGTACAGTAAAAGAGATAGCTAGACCAAGAAGGGGTAGGGTCTCCTGGGAAGAGGTCTGCAGAGAGGCCCAGTGACTGGTTGTGTGGCTCAGTGTCAGGAATAATGGTTGTATGGCGGAAGGGGATGCCCAATGCCATTTTGGAAATGATGATGCTGGCGATGAGCAAGGTATTCAGCATAGCTCAAGGTCATCTTTTCACTACGGTACCTGAAAGAAAGTTAGGGAAGAGACAAAGTTAACATCACGAAATAGGTGACGTGTGAATGTCAGAGCTAGGAGGGACCCTTAGAGATAATTTTCTAGATCAGGAAACAGAGGCCTAGAGAGAAGAAGTGACTTGCCCACTGTCACACAGCTAATAAGCGGCAAAGCTGAGATCAGAACCCAGGAATCCAGAGTCTGAGTCCGGTGCTCTTTGCACTCTACTACTCCTTGTTTAAATTGTTCTAGAAATTGTATTGCCCCCTCAGCTCCGGTTTGCTAACAGGAAAGAACGGAGGAAAGCCAGCCTATTACTGTCATGTATGCATTTCATTCACTTGACTACTTTTTCTTCCGGGATCTTCCGTTGCTTCCTCTTTAACCATTCCTTTCCTTCTGTCCACACGTCTCAGGTCTTGCCATTAAGGGAAAACAGTAGCAACAAAAAACTTGTCTTGATCGTGGTATCTCAATCCTCTTTCCCCCCATCTTCAGGTTTCTTTTCATTGCCACACTTCTCAGAAGAGTAACGTGTATTTTCTACCTTCGATCCCTCATCTCACACCGCTCCTCGGCCCTGTGCCTCTTGGCTTCTACTGCCGCGCTTCCGCAGAAACTGCTCTTTCAGAAGCCACCCCTCATCCCGCCTGACCTCTCCATTAGGATACCACGCACCACTCCCTTTTGGAAGCTCTTTTGTGCCTTGTGTTCTACAGCTCCGTACTCGCTTGGTTCTCCCCCTGCCTCTCGGACTGCTCCTTATCTCTCTGGCTACTCATCCTACCCTCGCCTTGTAGGAGTTTCCTACATTTCTACCTTCAGTTCTTCTGCCCCTACGCTCTGTCCCAGCTCAGTGAACTCTTGCCTCACAGCTTCAACTATGTCCTCTTTACAGATGATCCCAAATCACCATCTCTAGCCATGAGCTCTACACACGTACATTTTCAGTGACCTATTGGACATTTCTATACAGATAGCCTAGGAAGCACTTCAAATCCAGAATCAATACGTTAATGTAACTCTCCCCAGTGTGGTCCCTCTCTTGGTGAAAGGGACTGCCTTGGTCCCTTTTATTGAGATGAAAGCCTTGACTTGCTCCTCTTCCCTACTTCCGAATGATGACTAAGTCCTTTCATTTTTCCCACAATATTTTCTTTTCCTTCCTTTCTTCCCATCCCACTGCCACAGCTCGTGTTAAGGCTCCCATTTTACCTTCTTTGGATTGCTGCCACAGATTCTTAGATAATAACAGTGTCTCCTAATTATTTTTCCTGTTTCCAATTCTAATCTTACACTTCCCCAAACCCATCTGTTCAGAACCCTTCAATGGCTACCAATTGCCTATAGCATCAGGTTTAAACTTCTTACTCTCTACCTTCTGGGCCGTATTTTCCCCAGTGACCACCTCCTCTATGTACACTGAGAGACCAACCAAATCAGACTATTGCAGATTCCTTAGAACTTGCCCCATACTTCGCCACCTGCATGCCTTGACTCACCAAGTTCTCTTTAAGTTAATCCCTTTCCTCCCCCACTTTCCACCTGTCAAATATTCTACTCATTCTTCAAGCCCAGCCTCACATCTACCTCCTCTTTGAAATTTTCTGTTATCCTCAACCCCCTCCTGGAATTCCTCTTTCCCTACTCTATGATCTCATATCATCTATCACATTCTGCTGTATATTAATAATTATTTTTGTACATGCCCTTCTATTCTCCTAGAATATGAACTCAGAGAGAGCAGCAATGCAGGCATTTTCAAATTTGTAACTCCTCAGAGCTGAGAATAGTCCATTTTTAGACTATAGGCATTCAATGTGGTTTTGTGGAATTAAAAGAAATGGAAACAGCAACCCATTTTCCCAAAATGTTTGATATTTTCCTTTTTAAATAAGTACCCCTATGAGCCCATGCAGAAATTCATTTAGCATTTGTGAGTCTAGCTCAATTGTGTTTTTCAGCAAGCTTTCTATCACTGCCAAAAGTCTAAGGTGAAATTCAAATTTGAGGACTGCTTATCGGGATCCTGGGGTTCTGCTAAGCAATGTCAAAAGCTGGCCAATTTCTAATTCAGGCAACTTTCTTCAATAATGTAGTCTAAAGGCTCAGAGGGCTTGCTTTAACAAAGCCAGAGTAAGCCCACAGAGCTACGATGCGAAGGATGGGCTCATACATCATATGGGCTTTACTGCCAAGCAGAGTTCATTGTATTCACCCTCAGTACAGCCCTGCCATTCATTTCCACTCTGTTTCAGAAAAGAGAAGCAAGTGTAGTTAGAGAGACCAAAGAAATCAAAAGGTTATAGGTATACGCATCAAAATGTACTGGTCAGCCTTGCACTAGGAAATGCCTTCTGTACCTGGTCAGTTTTATGGTTTTCCTGAATTCATTAGTAATCGGAGCTTTGTATCCTCCTTTCCTCAGTAAGGAGTCTATGGTCTGAATATGGTCCCATCCTGTGGAGAGCAGACCAGATAAAATACCAGTCAAGCACATGTAACAACCACCTTTGGTTAAATACAAAATGACTTTGTAGAGGTCAGCTATCACTGTCACCCACCCCTTTGGTCCTAAAAACAGTCACACAGAAGAGCTAAGATTTCATCCTGCACAGAAGCAGGGACACCATGGCACACCTTAAATTCTAGCTATCCCTGCTGGCTAGCAACATTGGCTTCTTTATCTCAACCGCATTCGAAGGCAAGGAGCCTGAGAGGCTGGCAGTAACTGCTCGGTCGTGTCTCAGTAACAAGCCACAAACATTGTACTCTCCTCTAACGGTGACATCTTTAAAAGGGAAGGAAAAGCCTCATTGAGCCAACTCAGTAGTACTTAGGACTCCCACACTAACTCATGGTAATCGCCATTTCTAACCGTATCTTCTGCAGGCTATCAAGTGCATCTGTGTGCAGCATTCAAAGGCATTTTTATGGGTTCTGACACGGGATGCACACTCATACCCGAGGCCCTCGACCTCTTATGTATGTTTTACAGAGTCAGTGGAACTACAGAATTAAGAAATTTTCGAAAGCAACCCAAATAAATCTGCAGATAGCTGCTTTAAAGACTAACGCTCTCATTTGGGGGTTTAATGATATTAAATTTTGTAGTTATATATCATATTTATATGAAACAGATATGGGAAAACCAAATTACCAATGCTTTCTGATGAGAAGAAAAGCTCCATGAGATAAAGAAGAGGTATTCATTTCAACTAACATGAAACTATAATTTAGTAGTGGCTAGAAAGGACAAGATACTACAGAGTGAAACGTTATTTTGTGTTATACTGGTAGTTCATAAAGGTTTGTGCTATATCTGTAAAATCAAAAAACGTTTGTTGATTAGGAACATATAAAACACTAATAGTTCATGTATTCTCAATGTTCCTTTTCTTCATGGGAAACTTACAATCTTAATAGTAGCAGAAGGAGTAATGGCAACCACCTAAGAAGGAAACATTTGATACTGACAATGAACGGTGCGGCTGATCGTCAAACTAAAGGCTTGTTTATGCCACAAGGCTACAGCCCAGTGGAATATGGGAAAATGGCACTTAAAATTCATAGCAAACCATTGCCTAAAATAAAGCCCAACTTTTACAAATCTATGCTTTTTTTGAAAGTATACTTTTATATGTTTTTGCTGCCAAACTTCAGTGCAGAGATTCAACTTCTGTGTAATTCACCGATTTCATACAGACATTGCAGTGGCAGCGATGGAAGAGTCATTTCTTATAATCTGACAGTGATCAATTACCAGATATAACTGCAAGGTCAGATAACGCATTTCAATTTGTATATTTGTTTAAATTCTTCACTAGATCATATGAAATAAAGTACAACAGTGACCTTGCTCCTTTGCAACCTCCGGTAGGTAGGTGGCGGTGCGTTTTGATCCTTTTTCATTGATGAATTCTATTCTAATGCCATGTACACCCACCTGAAAGAAAGTGGCAGTTTTATTAGTACAGTCTTCTTCATAGAAACAGAAAGAAAAAGTTATAATTTAACTTTCAGAGAATGCAGTTCTTCCTTTCCCCTTGCTTTTGGAAGGGCATATCTGTTTTCTCTTTCCGAAACACTAACTTTGAGGATTGAAGGCCGTTATGATGGCCACGGAGACTTGAAAACACTGATTTTTGCATGTGCCCAGCATGCACCGGGCTATGCCATTCTGTTTGGAACCAGGACCACCATTCTGAGGCTGTGTGTAGAATAAGACAATCGATGATGGCAAGAGTCCTGCCCCCACCCCCAAATTGTGGCTCATGACAATAAGGAACTAGACCAAGGGAACCGACTTCAGAGAGGTAGCAAGCAACCATCCTGCTTTCAGGAATAATCACCATTTCAGATTGAGTTCCAAAACTTCTGGGACTGCTGACTCTCTTCCCAAACTGTCTAGTCTCTTTGAAACCTTGAATTATATGTAGATAAACAAACACAGATAAGACTGAAAAAAATCTAACAATCAGATCCTGCATCGTCACCCATTACGGTATTTCTAAAAAAATGTATTATGGCTTAAAGCGTGCCGGTGGCAAACCCTCACTGTCTATCTACAACACTGCTGCCAAATCTGAGAGCAATAAAGATTTCAAATGACTTTGGGGCAGGGCATTTTTACATAGTTTCGTATATACTAACCCAGAGACCACTATAACTTTATTATGTGAAAGACAAACTTTTGATGGTACCCTAAAAAAGGTGGTCTCCTAAGTAAGTGTGGGTAATTTCTTGCTAATGTTTTAAGAAAGTAATGTACTTTTTCTCTGATCAGCATTCAGTCAAAAGGAATCTGTCCTGTCCCGTCATGTCTTACATAGAATAGTGTTTAGTGCTAAAGATCACAAAAAGTTCTTGTCTTCTTTATATACGCTGATAATAAAAATGACATTTCAAACGAATAACAACTCCATTCTGCTCTCCCAAATCTATGGTTGCTTTAGATCAAGGGTTCCCAGGTGGAGTTTAAGGTTGTCCAAGGTCCAGGAGGGAAGATGTTAAGACCAGGTAAACATTTTTACCGGAGAAAGGGGCTTCTTTTCAGAGCAGGTGGCTATATCCATTCATCTGTATGGAGGTAAAGGTCTAGAAGAGGAAAAGGGGTCCATGAAAACTTCTTTTGCTTCTTCTGCACTTAGCCTGAAATTTCCCAGTTTTTCAGGGAATAGGAAGTCCTCTGGAAAATCCATTTTATTTTTTCCCCAGGTCTTCACATATCCATCCATTAGAGTCTGTCAGATCTTCTGAGCAGTTGATGTTTTTTTATTAAAGCCTATCTCTGTGGCTATTTCTTCTATCTAATATCAGTATTCTTATGAATATCCTTCTGCTGAAAATGCAATCAGGGCAGCTGTTTAAAAACTAACACAGTAAGGCCTCTCATACCCTGTGGGAAATGACTGTGGACAGCTGAGAAGAAATATGAGTGCTTAGCTATCAGGCATTTCCAGGATAAAGGACATCTACTAATCTCCCTAGTGCCTGACACGTTATGGAGACAATGACAGATTTGCAACAGTTTCTGTATACTGACTTTCTGATCAGTGACTTTGAATTTTTTTCCTTCAACAATATTAGATCCTTCATAATTTGTTTTTAAAAACATACGGCATAAATAATTTATGCTCCCATCATTCACTGAGGTGAATTCTGCAACTTCAACTCAATGTATCAAAAATCTATCATGTTAAAATTGAAAAGAATTTTGGTGTTTATTAAGGTGTCTCATCAAAACTGTGAAAGGAAGACTGTTTCCCTATCTGGGAGATGAGAATGTTAGACTCAATCAGTGCTGTTTAATTGGTATGGGGTCGGGGTGTGGGCTGCGAAGGTTATCAGAACTTCCGGTTTCCTACTTCAGCAAGTATAGTTTGTAAAAAGAATAAGTCCCCAGGTGATCTTTATTCCGGGTTAACTAGATAACCTCTAATAATCAGTCTAGCTCTGACAAACTGTGGCTAAGTATTGGGGGGGAAAAAAAGTAATTTACGCAAATTGGAGGTGATTTAGACATAAATCCTTTCTTCATAGGAGTACATTCTGTGCTATTCAACAAAAATGACAGAGATTTTGAAGCCTAGTAATTTAAAAATGAAAAGAGGTAAGACCAATTGCATGGTATGCAAATAATATCTTAATAAAGATATATGCATATGAAGAGGTTAAGACCAAACTGGAAGGACATGTTGACCAAAATAAAAATTACTCATGGCTAAAACTGATTTACTGTTGTATTTTGAGAAGGCCCCCCCATCAAATTTGACATGAAAGAAATTACCCAAATTCCCCCATTTTGAATTAGTACCACATTTACAATTTTTTATTCTTTTCTGTGTTCCTACGATTCTGAACAATCAAAAGCCCTGTAAATTGAACGGTAGGTATGGTGATTTTCAAGTGATTCCTTTGTGAGAAATAACTTATTTCATAGGTCAAAAATATACTCCACAGAGATATAAAGCCAAAGCCAGAGTGACTCATTTTTTTTTTCAACTAGTGGAATCAGGAGAATGGTAATAATGTTCTGAACAGAATCAAAGTATAATAGCCTTTTATCAGCTGTTGAGCAACAGCATCTTGCTCCCAGAACCACAGACGCCACCAAGTAGTCATACTGCGCAATCAAAACAGGAGAGTGGAAAATGGCCTGCTGTGGAGACTGACCCAATCTGGCCAACCTGTGGAAATCACTGGCTTTGCAAATTAAGTCATCTCCACTGAAATGAGCACCAAAGCGAATTCTGTACTGTTGGAGGGAGGCATCTGTCACAGCTGCAACTCCAGAATGGAACCCTCGTGTGTAATAATTGAATCCTCCCTTCAACAGACTGGAGAATCCTTCGGGCCAGCAGCGTCCCAAGAGACAAAGGCTCTAGCTGCAGTGATCAGCTAGATAAGAGATCAGCTAACCAGGGCTCTGGGATTCCTTGAAGCAAACTTGCTAGAAAACTCTATCGCAGTAACTTTCCATTTCTCAGGATGGATAAGGAGTTAGCATATGGGAAAACTATGTCACCAAACACCCCTAACCACCACTGCCCGAAGTACAGCCAGGTGAGCAAAAGCTGGAGACGTGCAAATCTAGCCTTATCGGAGTCTTCAGGTCATTTTCAAAATTATTAGAAGGTCTGGGGAGAAAAATGCTTTCAAGGTCCATCAGCTGTGATAATGTCCTTTTAATCAAGACTGTACTTTTGCTAAGCAAAGCTATAAATCAACTCGAATGGTAGCAAATTAAATGTAGGACTTATAGATAAGAGGATATGGAATTAAACAGAGCTGTATCTGTGTGTGCTGTGAGCGAACATTAAGAGCAGTTCAACAGATTCCTATTTCATGTTAAAAAGAAAGCCATATTTATTCCGAACCTTTCCAAAGCAAGTGATTTTTATTAATGCTATTATACAATCTTTTGTTTTTAACATCACCCAGAATGATTAAATATCAAGATTAATGTTAGGACCCTAAAATATATCTTGATTATTCTGGAGTTGATTATTCAGTGTGGGGATTATGCATCCCCAACTCCCCCTGGCCTCGGCCTCATCCTCTTTCCTCCCTTGTCCATCTCTCTATTTGTTCACCGCTCTATCAGAGAGCATGTGGGCACAGGGAAAAGAGATACACGCAAATTAATCAATTTTGCTACATAGTAAAAAGGTTTGGTAGGAGAAGAGATTATAAATAATGGCTAAAGTGAAGCTTCTAGACTGTCTGCAGATTTCATTTATCCTCGTTATCTGGTCCCTTGTTAGAAACGTGGCTTCATTTAAAATTATTACCCCCTAATGCAGTGACTCTCAACACAGGAACATTAAAAATAAGTGCCCTCTCCCTCCTCATTATAATACATAGTCCATATTATGCTCTGCTCAATTGCACAAAGTTTAAAACACCCTAGTCTGTCTATAAGGCAAGTGTTAGTCCTATAATCCACTAGCAGCACTACAAAAGGGTCTCGCTTTTACTTGTGAGCCTAATCAGCAAGCCAACAATCTGGATATGCTGAAACATGAAAAAGTCATCTGGCTAAAAGCATCAGTGAGTATAAAATGTGCTCTGGTTAAGTGGAGTAGGGCTCCATGCAAGCCTTGGACCATTTGGGTCCCCAGTTACCTACACGGTCCTGACCCTCAAAGCTAAATCTGCCCCTGATCACATCCCGGCCAATAAAACCAATTTACTTCCTCAGGTTCATCCTGTCTTAGCAGTGTCACAGTTAGTCCCACTCGTCCCCATTTTCAGAACCAAATGTTGGGTTTCCCTGTAACGGTATGGCCATAGCTCACTCCACTGATTTTCAGTGGGTTCACCTTGAATAAAATAAAAAATATCAGGAGATCAAAGAATCGAAGGTTTGTCTGACATGGCTTTGTTGCTGATATCATTTGGCAAAACGGGCTTTGCAATTAACAAAGCAGCCAGTTGCTGGTCATTCATGAAAGACTGACCTGCCAGGCTCAGTATGGCAGTTCCATTGAATTGAATGGAAGGACTCTGTTTCTAAGGAGAGGACACCCCCTAACTTCCAGAGGCTGGCATCATAGGAGACACACACGCTCTCTCACAAAACAGCCCGTGGTACCACGGACAGAAACAAACACTGCATTGGACAACCTATGGGTCTGACCCAGAGTCTGGTGTTTCTAATATTTGTAGGAGGACAAAGCCACAAGTGATATTTTTGCCTGAAAGCGCAAAACCCATAACGCAGCACCTTCAACTCATTCACTCATAGCCCCACGGTACCTTTTGCCCCATCCCCAGCTCAGACTTCTGCAGACTGACTCTTCCTCTTCCCAATGAAAGCAAATTCCACATAAAAGAAGAAAATACTCCAAACTTGGGTCTCCACCAAGAATAGTTCTTATTTGAGCAAGAAAAATTAGCATTTTCATCATAAAGGCTGATGACAATTTGCACAGATCATAATGAAACACTTCCCCCAATCCTGATAATGTCGACTACACAAAAATAAGGTTGACTACGTATTGATTGTCCAGATCTGCCCATCAAATCCTCAAAGTTGTGATTCCTCAACGCTTTAATCCACCCATCAACTTCAGAAGTTAAGTCTGAAGTTTTGAAAGTGCCCATCTGATTAACAATTAACACTTAACAATTAACAATGGTTAACAATTAACACTTCAGAATCTGGCCAAATAATAAATTTTAAAAACAGTGTTGCTGCAATTCAGGGGTTTTTTCTCAGTAATTTTTACTTTTGTAAACCTTAAAAATTATAAACATGGATTTTTTTTTGTTTATAAAAATAGTACATGCATATTACCAAAAAAAAAATCCCTTTTGAAAAGTATAAAGGAGAAAATAAAGATGACGTGTAATCCTAGTACCAGCTAGAGACAACTCTTGCCTTCGTGACTTAAAAAATAATCTTCTCTTGAACCAAATGAGATGTCGCCAAGGACTATATTGTTAGGCTGTTTTTATCCATTATCTGACCAGTTCCTGTAGCTGTACTTGCTTTCAAATCTCCTTCAAGTGACAAGCTCTTAAAAGCAGAAGAAATACTACAAAAATAAATCAAAAAGGGTAATTGACTGCAAAACCATCACTTGGGCACAAGTAACCTTTTAATATATTCTACTATAAAAACTCCACTTCACCATCTACCTCAGCTGAGGTTTGTTTTTTTTTCCCCCCTGTTGTTATTTTGTGAAAACAACTGCAAAGGTCTCCTTGACCAAAATACATATAAGCTGCTCTTCTCTAAAATCCCTGCAAATCAGACACCTTTAGCTTAGAAATTAGTTTGGTCTCCATGGACCAATTCTTGGCTTTTGCAGAGCTTACCAAAAGACCAATTAGTGCCAATTTTGATTCATGTAGGAGATGTAGGAGACTTAGACATCTTGTCTATCAGGAACATAAGGCTGCCAATTTATTTCACAAAGGCCACTGAACAACAATCTGAAAACTTGTATTTTAACTAATAGACGTGCAACTCTAAAATACCTGGACTAGCTAATAATCACCCCCATGAACTTTGAAAGAATTAGTTAAGATTTTAAAATAAAGCATGGCTAATGAAGAGGTGCTCTGAAAAGCTATGAAGCCAAACATGTTTATATATCATTTGCAGTGAAAGAAACTGTTCTTACTCTAAGGTTTTGCAGGGAACAAGAGACAGCTCAGAATGCAATTAAGGAAAAAAAAGAAAACCTATTCTCTGTAATGATTAATTATAATGAGCATTCCTTAAAAATTGAACATCCTGAAGCTTTCCAAGGAAAGTTCAGGCAACACAGGTGACCTTTAAATAAAAAGCCTGCTTTTTGTCAAAAGTTAGAAAAGTGCATTCCTACCATTTTTTAAAAGGGAATGAGGAAGGGGGTGACTTTACAGACAAGGAAACTAAAGTAATAAAATTTTCTTAAAACCTAGAGATGTGATTTAGTTTGCTTTTCAAAGGCTGGGGAAAAAAATACCTCTTGCAAATGTACCCAATATAAAAATAATGTTTGCCTGATAAGAAACTGAGAAAAATCTTATACACATTACAACTGTACATTGAGTATCTGACTCAATACGGTGTTACTCAGTCTACAAGAGATTTGTTCCTAAAAAGTTCCATATGGGTTGAGCTTATGTAAATGAATTAATCTTCAAGTCATGAGGAGGATAGTAAAGAAACCCTATAGTGTGTCCTTCTGCAAAGGAAAATATCTATTTGTAAAGTGAATAATCACTCCCTAATATGTTTGCTTAATTTAGATTTATACATATAATGTTGACTTAGAGGATGATGCAGTAATATAATAGAAGCATATATGGTTTAGAATAGAGTATTTTTCTTCCTGAAGAAAATCCTTTTGTGAAAAAGAAATCTAGAATGTACAATTTTAAAAACTGGACTATCTTTTACTTTGTTTCCTACATTTAAGTTGGCAATGGCCATTTTAAAAGTTAGGGACCTCTTATGACTTCTAAATGGCTAGCAGTGATTGATTCCCTGGAAGTAAAACGAAACAAGCCATTTTTAAAACGGGAGTCACAGCGTCACACTGTGTCAGCATCCAGAGAAACCTTAGGAATTATCTAGTCCAACTTTTCCAGCTTCCTGGTGAGGAAACGGAGATCCAGAAAGGTCACCAAGCTGGGTAGTGGCCGTTAGGAAGAGAACCCGAGTCCCCTCATTCCCACAATTCAGTACTCTCTTTTTATCAAATGCCAGGGATACACACACAGAGTCAAACTGTACAGGAAAGAGTAGACTGGAATGCAACTACTAGGGAAAGGGCTGGAAGAATTTATGGATTTGGGGGAAGAAGCAGGAAAACGTTCCCACCACCAAACAACACACTGGGAGGGAAGCAGGAAGCAACTGGAGGAGGCCTGAGAATGGACTACAGCAGCCCATTTCACTAAGAGTATCAACAGCCAATGTAAAGTTTTATGCATTATATCACCTTCTAGAAGTCACTTTACTTTGTTCGGCTTGCTTCCTCACTAGGCTTCTGATACATTGAATTGTTGATTCACAGCAAATTCTTTCTAGATGGCCAGGAAGCCTGAAGCATTCCTTTCCCAATGTTCCACAGCACTTGAAAAAACATTTAAAGTAGAGCATCAGGACAAAGACTAAATTACCATAATGATAGTGACATCTTATACAACAACCTCAAGGTCCCTGAGAAAATACTGTGAAAAACATTTTCTTGGATATATGAAGCCTATGTATTTTTTTAAAGAGGCAGAAATCTTCAGTTAGAAGAGAAGGAAAACATAGTGTATATCACAGTTGGGAAAAAATAACCAAGGGTTGGGGGTTGACAGAACATGTACCACTAGAAGTCATTTCACTTGGTGACTTTGTGAGTCATGCTAATCATCTGTGTATGAATGGGAACACTGTTTTCAGTGGAACATTAAGAGGATCTAGAAAAAGGTAAACCTTTAAGTGGGGAGAGAGGGTGAAAAGAAGAACATGAACTTCTAAAATATATGCGAGATAATGATGGCAGCTGATTTATTCATCTCATCTGTTTACTCATGAAGGTTGCTACAAAAGCTCCCTATTATTAACTGCAACTGACCACGTCAGAAATCAGCTGTGATCATTCAAGAGGTGTGCTTTGGAGGCTGCTTTCAAAGTGAAGTGCAGCTCTCTGAGTACCAGCAGTCCAGCAAGCTTGGGTGCTTTAGGGACAGAGTGAGACTAGGGGCTTGAGGTCTAGCTTTATAGTCTGGGGACAGATTTTTGGCGTCACATAAGGATCATGCTGGCCAGCCCCACCCAGCATGGGTTTATTCCATGTAAGTGTTGGGTGCTATAAAGGAACCGTCTGCCTTAGGACCACAAGTGACAGCTGTATACACAGGTGAGATCTCAGTGATTTGGGGAGCTAGATATAGCAAAAAGTACCTTACGGTTTGTGAAAATGTCAGTAATCTATTGAAATATGATCTGAAGGTCTACTTCAGAATACAAAAAATATTTCTTCCTCATACCTTCAAAATGATCTTGTCTCTAAAGCAGAGATAAAAGATGCCTGACTACAATTTATAAAATATTTTGACGTCTGTCAGCAAATTGCTACATCGGTTCCCCACAGGATCACTGGTAGCATACTTGCTATACAAGTTCTTCTACAAACAAAAAGCTTATTCATTTATATCTCCCTGAAAATGAGCAGCTAGTAGATGACACACCTAGAATCATCCCACGAGTCAAAACTCCAGGGATTGTGATGTCATTGGTTTTATCTTCTTTCAGATCTTTAAAAGGAAGCATGGCTCCCAAATAGTGTAACTATACAAGTTCTAGGCTCTGTATCATTTTAGAGGACTCCAACATGCTGCATGAGCTTTTCTTTCTTTCTAAAATGCCACGTCTGTCAGCCATGCTGCCATTCAGAATTAAGAGAGTGTTGTCGATTGAAGAACACAGAACAATGGTGATAAGTTTCTGTGTTCAAACACAAGGCAGATCACTTCAGATTTCTCCCTAGGGGAGCAATTTTCCTCATTTAACAATCATTTTAGTCTTGTAGGTAGATATTTCTACTTATCAGCAATGAATTTTTTTCCCCAGTTCAATCACTCCTCATTCTTCTCATGCCTACCAGGGCAATAAGTAGATCATGATGCGGGCAATGATAAGGGAGGGACCACTGTTCCAATTTGTCTTTACAGCCTTTTGTGGCTGGCTTTGTTGTTTTTAATGACTACCCAGGTTCCTTGAGAGGCTACCTACAGACACTCATTTTAAATGTATAATTACTACTTTGAGGAAATATAACAGATGGAAGCATTACTGATCATTCTGTCAATTCAATAGTGACTTGAAATTAATCACATCCACTTGTGAAACCATTTAATTAGAGACATGTTACCAGAAGACAGCTCCCAAACAGGCTGAGTTAAAAACCTTGGGTGGAGAGTAACTGCCAGCCCTGTGGCAGTTCACTTGTCATTTGAAAATTAGGTGTCTATTACCACTGGTCACATCCCTCATCCTCATGACCACAGGGATGTCTTTCTTGTTGCTGAAGTTACCTAACTCTACCCTTGGGGACTTCTAGACTTTGCCCTCTCCCTGCATTGATCTGGGCATTTTTGTCCCTTTAATTAGGAATTCTACTGCAGTAACACGCTGCACCGGTGGGGGTCAACTCTCAAACTGTACTTCCACCAGAAAAGCCCTATGTTAGAGGCTTCTGCTCATATGAAACATACTCATTACCAATCCTTGACTTAAAAATTCTCTATTGAAATTCTGTAATCATCTCCTGTTTCCCTCTCTGGCATAAACATGTATAGCACCTTGCATTTCCTGTTAAAACGAGACACTTATGGTGAAAAGGATATTTCATTCTTGGAAGAAAAGGTGTACCTATTTGACAGTGTGAAATTTCTCAAAGTGAAACGTATACCTTCATAATATAGACTGACACCTCATAAAGGAAATCCACAATATAAATAATTAACTTATATACAAAGGTAAACCATAAACGAAGACTTCCCCATAGTCCTCTTTTTAATAGTGACTGTAAATTTAATATGATCTCAGTTACATAAACAAATATGCAGTTTTATTGATACAAAGACACAGAAAAAGAAGAGAAATAATTCCAAACCATTAACAGTGGTTATCTCAGAATGGTGTGACCGCAAATGGCTTGCATTTCTTTCTTTATATTTTTTGAATTTTTAAAGTTTTCTTCTTAGAATTACTATATTATTATGGACAGTAGGTTTAAATACATACATATATATGCATATGTGCCTCTTTATTGTGGTAAAATACACATAACATAAAATTTACCATTTTAACCGCTTTAAAGTGTACAATTCAGTGGCATTAAGTACATTCACAATGTTATACAACCATCACTACTATCCAGTTCCAGAACATTATCATCACCCCCAATGGAAACCCTGTACCCATTAAGCAGTCACTTCCCATTCGCCCTGGCAACCACTAATCTGCTGTCTATCTTTATGGATTTGCCTACTCTGGATATTTCATATAAATAGAATCATACAGTATGTGGCCTTTGTGTCTGGCTCTTTTCACTTAGCATAATGTTTTCAAGGCTCATTCCTGTTGTAGCATGTATCAGTACTTCATTTCTTTTTATGAATAATACTCAATTGAATAATACTCAATTGTATGGCTATAATGCATTTTGTTTATCCAGTCATCTGTTGATAGACATTTGGGTTGTTTCCACCTTTTGGCTATTGTGAATAGTGCTGTTATGAACATTCATGTGTAAGTTTTTGTTTCAACATCTGTTTTCATTTCTTTGGGGTATATACCTAGGAGAGGAATGTTATTGACATATGCTTTTTTTAAAATGTCTTTAATTCTACTTTGGCATTCTGTGTTTAAAGTAGCAATGCTTTTTCAGAATTATTAAGGATAACCCTAATAATATCATTCTTATAATAATACCATTCCATTTTCAATCACTGATTATGGTACATTTTTTTTTAAAGGCCAAATCACGTTCTTTTCAAAAATGTAATTTTCATCCTTATTCTTTGGGAACAAATTTCTTTTATGCTAAATACTTTAAACTATGATGAACTAACTGAAAAGGACAGTCTTTTCCTCTTAGCATAGCCATTCTAGCAGTACCTAAATCACTTTCAAATGCTTATATATTAAAAGTACAAAAATATATGTATTTTGTTGTTGTTGTTTCTTTAAAAGAAGAGCATCACTAAATAGACATCAATATTTAAACCTTAAGGGATGTATTAAATATACAATACCAAGTAGAAGCATACAGAATCTTCCAGAAATTCAAACTGGCAGATGGTGATCAGAGAGGATAAATACACCCTCAAAGAGTACACAGTACCAATTCTTAGAGTTCTACCTCCCACCCTCCCAACAGAAAGATGATACGTCTCATGAACATAAAAGCCCAATAATATCAAGGTTCATTTTAGCTGTAGACAGTACTTGACGTGGGCTAAAGAAGATGATGGTGTGCTTACCCACACCTATTTAACAACTTTCCCCAGAACACATGCACACACGTTTATGCAATAAACATTCATGTACATGCCACACATGCACACTTATGCACACACGAATGCACGCCCTCCCCCCAGAACCGTACTTCCAACTCAGTGGCTGCAAGTAAGGGAAGAAGTGTTTTTGTAGCTCAATCATCCCTTAGGTGTCAGGCTTTTTCTGTTATCACTCCCATCCCCACCAATACACACACAGCACCCTTCAATTCAGAAAGCAGGAATAAAATTCTAGCTGGAGAAGAGGGAGTAGTCTCCTTAAAACAGTCAAAGAACCACCCAAACTGTAATATTTGTTAATAAGTAAGGGATATGATTTGGGACCATTTAAAAGTGAAGTACTGGGAATATTTCTATAATATCGGTGGACTTCTCTTTACGAAAAATTCAAATAGGAACAATAAAACCTATAGAAAACAATCAGTTAGGAAATTTTAATCCCATAAAAGATTTTACACACTCCAACTTTCCCAGGATCAACACTATCAACAAATTCTATTTTTTCCTTTAGAAAAAAATCTTAAGATGCTTTCGTATTCTAATAATGCTCCCAAAAAACCCTACCACAAAATGCAGAAAGGAACTCTTTCATCCTACTCTCTGCAGAATTTTTTAAATAGCTCTGGCATAAAAACAATGTTTATATCACAGAGATTTTTTTCAATGAAGATTACGAACTTTATAAATGTCTTTTTCTCTGTGTGGAAAAACTGAATCGCAGTGGAGTAAGTTGTCCAAAGTCTCACAAGGAATGAGGGGAAAGCCAAAAATGAAATTAACTGTCAAGAAAGTGGTCTGTCCACAAAGCAAAATATCTCAGTTATCATGGGGGACAGTCATTCTAAAAAGGCAGTAGAATTAAACATGTTATATCATGATGATACAGTCATGTCATTTATGAGTGTGTGTACACACAAGAATGCCCTGTATATCACTGAATTCCCATTGTTTAATTCTTATAGCACTTACTTCTTCGTGCTTGTGTATACTCCTTTTCTCTGCTATTAGACTCTAAGATGTTTATGGCAGGGACCAAATCTTAACACTTTTGTACATGTAGCACATGCCTTGAATACAGTAATAAGCAGTCAGGTAACATGGGTATGTTTGCGTGTAAAATTTCATAGACATACACTCAACTAACTCCCCCCAACCACCAAAACAAATCATGGTGAGAACTTTGAACTTCCTTAACAACTCAACCCCACATACTAACGAAGAACAAAAATATGATCAATATAGGCTACTCTGATAATCCCAACGCACAGAGACACCCTAGATATATACCCTTACCTGTTAGTGTGTGTAAATACACAGATTAAGGTAGCCAAGAATGAATTAGCATGGTTTACCTGTAGTTAACCAACACCGTGTTATTATCCATGAGCTGATTTCCCCAACTGGTGTATTATCCTAACCCTTTTGCTCCTTGTTTCTGTGATGTATCCTCTGACCACCTTAACTGCTTGATGGCAGTCATGCCAGAGTGCATTGGAATGGAAATAAGAGGAGAAATAAATTCCAATCAGTCCTGCCTACTACTTGTTAACAGCTTTTATGAGGTGCTGTAGTGAAGTAATAGGATAAAAATGAAGAGCAAATTCAGTTTGGGGGATTAAAACAACACAGGGTACTTTGCCTTTAAAAAAAAAAAAAGAAAGAAAAACTCCTTCGCTCACAATCTCATTGATCAGCTGTGAGGTTTATCCAAGTTACTCTCCACCTCCATTACAATAGGAAATGGGCTGAAAGAGTTATTTTCTGGGCCTAATTTTTAAACAATTACTCAGGAGTTACTTTCATTTTTCTTTAAAAATTCTCTATAGCCTTACCTCCCAGTCCAAATAATCACAGACGTCTTCGAAGTTAGTGAGCAGAGACACTGAGCAGAACAGCCGCGGCAGCTCGTCCCTTGTCATTGGGGGAAAACGGCTATCTTTAAGGGCACTGTTGAAAACAAAGCAAATATTAAAGCAATCACTAGATATGGGAGTTCTTAGTTTCAAAGGCAGGCAATCATTTGAAAAAGGTATGAGATTAAAAAAAAATCTCAGGTGAGAAAGGTGCCCAAATCTTCAAGTGTATTCACAGGCTCCAAAGATTTTAGAAGTCGTTATTTTTGTTCATTCAGTAGATTGTGTTTACTAGCCAATCCTGTGACCAATTCAGTTGTAAAGAGTGAATGATCAATTACATTTCCTGTACAGTTATTTCCTTGTATGTTTCCCTGTTACTTATAGAACCTGACAATGTTTTATTTTACTTTTGAGGAGAATAAAAACCAGAGTAGTGGAAACTCGTGGGAAGACTTCTGGATCTAGCACTGTTGGAAAAAATATATACATATTTCATGTTGTTAAAAAAAAAGGTTCGTACTAGGTTGGCCAGTTACCATAGAACAGCATATAAAGAGTTCAAAAAAAGATAATTTTATTTTCTTCAAGCAAAAGAAATCAAAGAAAATGAAAATAATCATGCAAATTACACACTAAAAATACAAGGATTTCAGGCCCCGTATAAAGGATAATTCAAGATATGACTCAAAAATTGTGAAACTTCAGGAAATAGGGCTAATCTTAGGAAATAAAATTATGATTAGGAGACCATTAATCACATCAATGGATTTCTGAGTACATCAAGTCTGACTGGACCCTGTAATCAAGGGTAGTGTACCACAGTGCCTAACTCTAGAAAAACCCAACTGTAAAGGACAAAAACGTTGGAAGATCGTAATTCTTCCTACAACAGTAGAATAGACAATGTAGAAAATACAGTAGAAAATACAAAGACACACACACACCACACACACACACACCACACACACACACACACACACACATAGGCACTGTGTGTTCCTTGTACTTTTAAAAGAAACCACTTCCTGGTCAAGAAAACAAACACACCTCTGATTACACACTATATTAATGGCACTGCTGGCATTTGCGCCATCGCTCTCCAAATGTCCTATAAAGTAGAGCCAGGCTTAGAAAATGTTTTCACAGATTAATCCTTAGAGGTTAAAAACTTAGAGCCTACAAACTGCTTGGGTCATAACAAAGTTCCATGACCTTTGGAAATAATTCCTTTTTCAGTGAGCTCCTCATTGTTGGATTTTCTTTTTTCCATCCCTTCCTTTGCATTCAGAAACTCACTCACTCTATTGTACAAATATACCCCTATGTTTGTAAGTATTTTCAATACATTTTGGTGCTCATTCTATCCTGCTATACAGAGGAAAATGCTTACAGAAAGATAGAGATGTTATATATAAAGCATACATGTTTTTCCCCATTCGAGGAGCCAAGATTAACCAAGAAAATCAGGAAATCTGTGATAATTCATACTCTGAGAACAGCACTTCACTACTTTATAATTTAACAACATAAATTTCCTA
The DNA here is from genome assembly GCF_009873245.2 of Balaenoptera musculus. Classification (NCBI taxonomy): domain Eukaryota; kingdom Metazoa; phylum Chordata; class Mammalia; order Artiodactyla; family Balaenopteridae; genus Balaenoptera; species Balaenoptera musculus. The sequence continues at coordinate 92,789,464 of NC_045806.1, forward strand.
TGGCTTGGCTTCTTTTATTTTCCAACTGGCAAATAAAGTTTTAAAAAATATTCTCAAGTTCTCATTCAAAGCCAAGATAAAGACATATATGGTGTGTGTGTAACGTCCCCCCAGCCCCAGACCTGCCACAGGAGAGAAGTTCTAAAATACAGACCAGAAGAATCCCATGCATAAAAACCCAAAGGCCAGTCACACTTTCAGTTTTCCTTGTGAAAAGCAAAAGAGGGGAAAAGAGCCTTATACATTAGAATAACATAAAATATAATTTTTAGGGTTATAGATTTTTATTGTGGTAATATACATAACATAAAAATTACCGTTTTAACCATTTTTAAGTGTACATTCCTATGGGATTAAATACATTCACATTGTTGTACAACCACCATCACCAACCATCTCCAGAACGTTTTTTATCTTGCCCAACTGCAACACGGTACCCATTACACACCAGCTCCCCATTCCTCCCTCCTCCCAGCCCTTGGCAAAAATGTTGTAATTTAAATACACTTTTATAATTTCAAATAATTATAGTAATATAGTCGCAAATGTTTTTCATATATAACAGCTTTATTGACATATAATTCACATACCATAAAATTCACCCTTTTAATGTACACAGTTCAATGGTTTTTAGTATATTCAGAATTGTACAATCATTACCCCATCCAATTTTAAAACATTTCATCACACCAAAAAGAAACCCTATACCCATTAGGAGTCAGTCCCTATTCTCCCCTCCCCCCAGCTCCTGGCAAGCACTAATCTCCTTTCTGTCTCTATGGATTTGCCTGTTCTGGACATTTTATGTAAGTGGAGTCATACAATATGTGGCCATTTGTGTCTGGCTTCTTTCACTTAGGATAATGTTTCTGAGATTTTATCCATGTTGTAGCATGTATCAGTACTTAATCCTTTTTTAATATATTTTTTTCTGTTTGATAAATTTGACATGTTACATTTTATAAAAGTACATCATCTTTTTAATTACCCAATAATATTCAATTCTATGGATATATCACATTCTGTTATCCATTTATCTGTTGAAGGACATTTGAGTTATTTCCACTTTTGGGCTACTATGAAGAATGCTGCTATGAACATTCATGTATGAGTTTTTGTGTGGACAATAATGTTTTCATTTCTCTTGGGTAGATACCTAGGAGTGGAATTGCTGGGTCATGTGGTAATTCTATGTTTAACTTTTTTTTTTTTAAATGGGAATTATTTATTTATTTTTGGCTGTGTTGGGTCTTCGTTTCTGTGGGAGGGCTTTCTCTAGTTGCGGCAAGTGGGGGCCACTCTTCATCGCGGTGCGCGGGCCTCTCACTATTGCGGCCTCTCCTGTTGCAGAGCACAGGCTCCAGACGCGCAGGCTCAGTAATTGTGGCTCACGGGCCTAGTTGCTCCGCGGCATGTGGGATCTTCCCAGACCAGGGCTCGAAGCCGTGTCCCCTGAATTGGCAGGCAGATTCTCAACCACTGCGCCACCAGGGAAGCCCTATGTTTAACTTTTTGAGGAACCATCAAACAGTTTCCCATAGTAGCTGTACCATTCTACATTCCCCCCAGCAATGTACGAGGGTTCCAATTTCCCTACATCCTTGCCAACACCTGTTACTGTCTGGTTTTTTCATTATAGTGCTAGGCCTCCTTTAATGAAAAGGTTTTTGTATCTAGCTCTAGCTTTTACATTAAAAAAATACACATGTTGAAGTTGCCATGCAGTTAATTTCTCAACACTTTGAGGCAAGTTATTATTTTGTTTATTTCCTAGCAAACCAGTGAAAGGTATATTTTAGCTCAGTGCAATTCAAACTATTTCAAATCAATGAAATTTTCAAGTACCTAAAATGTAACTGAGGATCAGGCTAGCAAGCTTTCCTCGTGATATGGAGCTGGTTGCTCAATCATTTGGGACTTTTAAAAAAAGAATGTTTAGAACAAAGAGTGAGTGGGAGAGGGCTAGTGTGGCTAATAACATAAATAACAATCATGCCTCGCCATACCAACACTCAAATGTTTTAACTTCAAAACTCTGAAATAGTGAAGGTACATTAATCATGATGGAAACAGTCTGATTTTACAGAAACACTCATTCAAACAAGACTTTTAATTCTTGCATTTTTCATCAACTCTAAGTAACTTTTCATTAAATTCATGAATACAGACAAATTCTAAAAGGCAGGAAGCCCTCAATATCTCTAAATGCAAATTCCTAGGGAAAAGAACTAGCAATGAAAGCCTAGCAAGGATTTAAGGGATTATAAGAAAAAGATGAAAAATGTGGCTGGAGACTGACCTCAGAGCTGCTAGGCTGGTGTGGATGGCTGATAAACAAGAGGATTCAGCTTCTCTCAGCCCCGTTCTCTTTAGTATATAGAATATGTGATGTGGAAGCTGAGCCTTTAGAGAGGCTATGCTGTCTGGAGTCAGGCAGTGACTTGCTCAAGGTGACCCAGCTAGTTAGTGACACAGGTAGGGGTACAACCCAGATTCTCTGACTCAAGTCCGCAATTCTTTCTAGTATCTGTACCTTAGTTGCCACCTTTGACTGGTTTATGGGTTTTTTTTTAATTTTAAAATGAAATGCTTGCTTTACTAGGCAATTCTGATCTCATACCTGCAGTGCCTCTGCCTAAAGAAGATAAATAATAATTTAATAGCATTCATTAGTAGCCGAAGGGTAGATAGAGCTAGACTTCCTGTCTACTGGAAATCTGCAGGAGCAAAAAGGACTTTAAAATATTAATATTGTCCATGGAAAGCATTTTATACCAAAGTAGTGTCTGCCAATTTAAATTCTAGGCAGTCTAAGGAACTGACAAAGAAAGAGATCTTGTAATAAACTCGTATGAAGTTCTCTTTGCTACAATAGGAAGCCATTTTCTAGTGTTTAAATATTGCTAGGAAAAAAAAGAACACTTATGTACAAAAACCTGCGGGCTGCTCCATCACCCATATGATGGATGGCTAAGGTTTAAACGACAGTTTAATTCAATACCAAATTCAAATATATTCAATTCAAATTGGCATCCTCCCAAGAATATATTTCACCTAATTGAGAAGCAGCATTAACATCTGTCAAAGTTAATATCTAATGTTAAATAGCACTTTAATGAAAATGAACATTAAAAAAAGGAATTAGCTATCAAAGAATCAAAGGGTTTGTGACAGTACCTGGAAACTATGAGGGAAAAAAAACAGCTGAAAAGAGACAAAGCCTTAGATATTGTAAGGCTCATCACAAACAATATAGCATGCAACAGAAATTATTTAAGAATCTAGCCAGCTAGCCATTCACTCACTCATCCATTCATTCCTTTGCTTTCTAAAACACTGATGACCTTAATTGGTTAAACAGTGGAAAGTTACCAAACTGCCGAAGGGCTTCATAATTACAGGCAATCGTTTTTCAGGACAAGGAAGTAATTAAAACTAAAATTAAAAATCCCTGTTTGGATAGGTGAAGAAAAGCAAATCAAGCATACATTAGTCTAAAATTAAGACAAAAAAAACCCCAAAAAAACAGCTTTTTCACGAGGGGTTTCAATCATCTGGAAATTCTGCCATTCCTCATGTGACAGGTCTGAATTCCAGGAACTTAGAATACTAGAATCCTAAGCCCAAATCTGAAAAGTTATCTATATCCTCTCTTTCACATTAAGTAGCAATGTTAGCTTCCCACCGTTAAAAAAATAATAGACACAAAACAAAATGCAAAAAAGTTAAGTGACTGTTCATCAAAGCTAAGGGTAGAGAGGAGCAACAAAAGACATGGTCATGGTTAAGGAGGGAGGAAGGGAACCTTATTCTGGTGAGAGCTGTGACCCAAAAAAGGGAAATTTTCCATTGTAAGCCATATGTAAAGTGTTACTTAATTGGGAGATGTTTTTCCCCTTTAGAGTAATGAGTACAACCTACCTGCTGCTTGATGAACATTGACATTAAAATTTATTCATTGTAATATATATTTTTAAACATGATATGATGGGTAATTAACAGGGAATAGAGGAAAGAACTAAGGCATGGAACAAAAGGAAGAGAAAGTAGGAAGGTGGGAAAGAAAAAGAAAAAGGAAATATATGCAAGGAAAGATGGATAGGGAGAGAAAACAAGAAGCAGGAAAAGGAAGTGGGAAGCAAAGAAACTTAAACAAATAGAGACACACAAAGGGGCACAGAGAGAACACAAGGAAGGAAGAGTGGAAGGGTAAGAGGGAGAGGGAAATCCAGTGGGATGGGTGCTGGAGGTTTTCATATATGTTATTTGGCTCCTATCCTACAGGATTCCCTTAGGCTTTAGAGTGTTATCACCTATTGCCCTCCGATTGGCTTAAAGTTCTTGAATTGCTCTAATCTCGAATTCTTAAAAGCCTCTACTCTCTGACATGGCTACAGCTGCCCAGCAGGAGGGAAAAATACTCTGTGGGCTGCATGCTCTGATGACTAGAGCAATATTGTCAAGAATCTGCCTCCTAGCCACAAGTTCCTCACCTTTAAATTAGGAGACGAGGTTGTGAATTTGATTTAGTGGAGTGGAACTACAACTGGAAAATACAAGATACATGAAGAAACATACGGCTAAATGTCTGGCGTATATGGTGGGTATTCCTCATCTCCCTCCATGTAACATCCACATAATGCTTTCCCTGCAGACTTTCTGGATTTACTTGATACGGTTTTTAGAAACGAACTGCTAGAAACTGGTTTTTGTTTTAATTATTTTTCTGACAAAATCTTTTAAAATATATTCTACCAGAGTGTAATGGACATAATGAGTCAGGTTCATCTTTAAGACTCAATATGACTTGGGTCATTCATTACGGTACTGAAACAGTGCTCTCAATATAGTCTTGGCAATAAAAAAAAAATCTGTGGGTATGGAAAACAGATTAACAGTATGACCACCAGCAAGTTCCATCTTGGGAAATCTGAAAGCGTGAGATAGTCTCTACTTTTAAGAGAATGTAACACAAAAATAACCTGTCATAGACTTTCAAAGTTTCTAGGGATCTTGTCTCTGTGTTCTCTAAGTTAGGATACTATAAAACTGAACTACCTCTCGAATTGGATTAAATGTAAATTTTATTGCCTTTCTCGTAGAATCTAGAAAAACTTCCACAACCCTGAACAAGTATTATTTCCCCAGGGCCATCAAAAGCACTTCTCCAAGGTGTAATAACTGTGACTTACTGCCAATAAATGTAGCTCCTAAAAATGAAAACTTGAAGTCATCATTAATACATGAGCCTTATTTCACAGTCCTATAGAACACAGCACAGGAGAATGAATGGCTAAGAGCTTGGATTCTAGAGTCAGACATAACTACATTTGGATCCTGGCTCCATTGCACACTAACTGTGTGACATCTGGGCAAGTCTCTTAACCTGTGCCAGCCTCCATGTCCTCATCTATAAAATTGGGATAATACTAGTACCTTCCTCACAGAGCTACTGTGGCAAGTGGACAAAATAATAATACCTGCAGAAGTGCCTTACATACACCAGGTGCTCAATAAGTAGTGGCTGTCAAAGAACTTTGGTCCTCGGCATATTTGTTAAGTTTATGCCCACAGGGCTGCCTCCATATCATGGTTCTGGTGAAAAGAATGGAGCCCCAGGACTAAGATTGACCATTCAACCTTATGATGAGAAGGTCTAAGCAAGTTATCTGCTCTAGAAATTTACTGTGACCATCTAAAGGGGATAATGGCTACCCTTTCAGGTTCTGGTGTTTCTGAGAAGCCTTCATTTCATTTTCTTTCATTTTCAAAATATTTATTAAGGCTATATGCCTTTTATTAAGTGAAGAGCCACAGAGGATATAAGAATAGTAGATTACAAAATAATATATGAATATGTGTAAAAGACTTCGACAGGAAGGCTGAGAGGAATGGTCAGACAAGGTTTAGCGTCTTTCCTGGAAGGATCTGTTTTACACTCTCTGCTACTGGTTTACTTGTTACCAAGTGACCCAGAATTGCAAGTAAATTTACAGAAATTAAATGTATACACATTTTTTTTTCTAGTAAGAAATCTACCACATCAAGCGAGGTACTTCTTCATCAAAAATTTCCATTATCCTGCAGCCATGCATTCACATGTTGCTTTGTAATGTAACTCTTAGATTTCCTGAGCTAGGTTTTAAAAAATCTCCAGGGCAGGGATTGGCTTTTTTACTTCCATACAAAAAAAAATGTTTACCGAAAGTTGTAGTTCCCTGAACGGTACTCAATTAGCCTTCAATGGATTTAGATATGTTATTCTCTATCCTACTGGATATGCTCCAGCAAAGTCCTTAGGAAAAACAAAACAAAACAAAAATACTCTCTAAGCAGCAGACAGAGAATGAGAGCTGAGAAGCTCCATGCTTTCCTCATCTAACCCAATGGTCTCCAAACTGTTTTGACTGAGCATTCTTATCAGTAGAAGTCTGAGCACACATCCTCAATATGTATATTTATTTATAAAATACATATGTGTACTACTGTCATGTATAGCTAATATATCCAAAGCATAGTATAGACTTAAATAAGTTTTGTTGTTAAAAAAACAGTGGGTATAAATACATATTTCAAATAATGTTCTTGATAATTTCCTTCTTATTTGGGGGCTGACATCTTGTCAGGTCTGATTAGATTATCTTCATTTTTACTTGATGACTTGGCCGACCAAGTTACAAGGCGACTTGCAGGAGAAGTGGCAGCTAGCTCCACCTTTTTCTTGTCCTTGCCTTGTGCTTGTAGTATGACTATTATCGTCACTCCATTGTTCCTTTGCAGGAATCTTAAGCCACTTGTCCATCCTGAGTGGCTTTATCTAGCTTTAGCTAACCTATGCACAATGGTCAAATGGTTTAAGAAGATTCCTGCAAAGAAACCACAAGTTGAAAATAATACTACTTCAGTACTTTCTTATATTTTAGATAAAAAGATCATAAATAGAATTTCTAATCTTTTCTTCCTGCCCCACAGTGGATCATCTGGGTGCACCCCTCTTAGGAGACTGCTAATCTAAAGCTCTTAATCAAGTTCTAAGAAACTGGTCCTCCTAATATACTTAGACATGACACTATGAGCAAAAAGAGCTTTAAATACAAAAGAGCCAATATCTATGGAGCGCCTGCCGTGAGCCAGGTGTTAGACATGTATTATCTTGTTGAGTCCTCAAAACAACCCCATTTTGTAGATGAGGACACCGAGGTTCACTGAGTTCAGTGAGATTAAGCAACTTGCCCAAGGTCACAAAAACAGGTAAGAGAGTTGACATTTGAACTCTAGGCTGCCTGCCCCTATGGCCCATTCTCTTTTCACAGCACCGCTTCTAGAATGTTAGCAAATCAACTTCAGTATATGCACATTCAGTCAGTTTTAAGGAATTTTCCCCCCAATTAATGCTTCTCCTGGGGTTTAACTGGATGCTTTAGGTTATAAGTGTGGGCAAGTTCTGCAACGGAGATAAATGGTACTTTTTTAGTGAAAGTTTTGGCTTGTTTTTGTTCTCTTCTTTCTCCATTTTGATCTTGGTGACTCAGAGCTGCTGTCATTGAAAAACATCTGTTTTATCTAAATTTAATAAGCCCTATTAGTGGGACACTAAGCCTTCCCTTATTCTGAAGCCTTTCCACAATTTGAAATTTAATCTACTGGAAGTCATAATAGCGTTACCAAAGTACTAGTTTCGGACATATCTAGGCTGGCGGGCCTGTTTCTGATTTTTAACTTTGCTTTTCCAACGTGAATGAATAAGCCCTCTCATACTCACCACAAGAGTCATGCAATTTTTTTTTCCTTCCCTCTTTCCATGGTAATCAAATCTATAAATTAAACTCTGTAAACTGCAAAACATATGGTGTCACTCTAACTTGTGTGCCGTGTGTGAAGGTGGCTTGGTCTTACCCACGGGTTTACTGTCCTTTCTTAAACTCTTGTCAGTTCTAGATGGTGCAGGCCTGCTGAGAGCTAGCATGCTGGTTCTTATTGTGGGGGCTGTCTCTGATTTTCTCAGATGTCTCTGACAGGGGACTAAAGGTAACAAAGGAAAAGGGTTAAGTCAGTCTTGAAGATGAGGTCCAAAATCAACTTATCAACTCGGTCCTGCTGAGGAAGGGGGAGCGAAGGACTCCAGTCCTCTCCACTGCCTCAACCGAGATGTTTTTCATCTTTATTTTCCTTCTCTTCTTCCCCTCCCCCACCTTCTGGATGTTTTCCTCCTTTTCTTCCTCTTCTTACTCTACCAAGGAAAGGAAGAAAGAATTGTAAAATGTCACAAGAAGGAGATGAAAGAGAAGAACGGGGCTGGCGGGGAGGGATGGGAACATTAAGTAAGGCAGCTGCCATTGGGTCAAGATGACCCATTCCATTCCGTACTGGTTTTAATGTTCTATTTCAGCCTTCGGGAAGTAGATGAGTGATGGTGACAGAGGAAGGTACACAATCCACTGCCTGTTTCTTTCTGGGGTTTTAAGGATACCCTTGAAGAGCAGAAGGATGGGGGTTGGGATGAAAAGTCAAGGGCCTCACCCCCAGAAGCCTAGCTGCTTAACCACACAATGGTTACAGAATCAGTTTCTTTGATCTGTGTAATTTCCAACGACGTATATCTCTACAATGAAGCATAACTACACGCCTGTTTTTAAGGCCTCTGTGACTTTCCTTACATTCGTTTAAATGGAACTACCTTAATTTTTATCACTATGTGGTATCTTTAGGGGAAAGTTTCCTTTAAATCATTCATATCACCTTTGTTTTATATGATTCTTCATGGAATTTCTAAAGGGTCTTCACATCTTCTATCCTGATGCTCAAAACAGCCTCATGAAGTTGACAAGCTAATGCTACATTATATTAGAAACCATAATAGGTGTTCCTCCAAGAACAAGACTCCCTATAGTCACAGAGTCACGAAATGTCAGAGCTACAAGCACTCAGAGACCATCTAGTCCACACCCTTCACTTGACATCTGGGGGAACTGGAGCAGAAAGTGACGTGCCCAAAGTCACACAGCTACTGAGCAGTGGAGTCGGGACTCATCTGCTGCATCTCCCAACTTCCCTTGTCCCCCATCCACTCATCTTTCCTGTATTCTTTCACATGTTTGTTGACCAACTCTGTTCTAATCCAATAATACTCTACCAGGGATGTACGGAGTAGGAAGAAGAAAATGATGCCAAAGGCACCGGGGAATAGCTAGAACAATAAAGCAGTGAGCTTCCCAACACTGCCAGGCCCCTGGGACTTGCCAGCATGCTGAAGTCACGCAGAACCTACAAACTGAGCAGATAAGGGTGAGGGAGCAGCAGAGCACAAATGCTGTGCTGTGAGGGCAGCGAACGCAGTCATCACTACTGCCCTCCTCTGCGTTTCTAATCCATTCCCTCCTCACCTCTCTTTATAGTAGGTGTTGCTCTCTCCTTGTTGTGCTTTCCCCTTGTTCTTTTCGCCCTTGCAGTCTGGGCCATCCATTCTGGCCCGTCATTTCTCCCTAGCTGCTGAGCTACATAGAAGAATCGCACAACAGAAAAGTTATACATTTTTAAAATAAGATATTTAATTCCCTTTTATCAAGCTCTCGCAACTAGAGAATCTGTCCTTGTTGTAAATGCCACACTATGTTCTGATTGTGTGTATATAAATATGTCAGACTATAAGCTCGTCAGGGCAAGGTAACCTCAATGCCCATTTTCCAGTAAATAGCACACCACCATGCAAGCATCCGGCACAGGAGAAATATGTCGTTCTTCATGTATTGCTAAAGCCCTCGGACTTTAATCCAATCTACCTTCCTGTCTCTTAACTTGGAAAAGATTTTTACTTTATTCCTTTCAACAAATGTTTAAAGTGAGCCTGGTCGAAGAGAAAAGGATATTTTAACGCTTCATCTCTTGCTTGGTTTATATCTTGATAAATCTAATTTTCAAAGGCAAAGAAAAATTTCACATGTATAGTTTCCCATTCCATTACCATTAAAAATTACATAATTCTCCCATTGAAGAGGTCCTACTTTGATTTTGTTTCCATGAGACAAGCACATGGGGTAATGAAATATGTTGGAAAAGCTTCACAATATGCTGTTGAAATAACAACAATTGCTGATTCTGTACTGCAATACATATTAGGAAAACCACAATAGATACTAAAAGGAAACTGCATCATTTGGGGATGGAAAAAATGCAATGGATAAAAGCCATGCAATTTAAATTACAGTCATGTGACAATAGCTCTGTCCCCCACAGCAGCAAAACTTGCAGTGAATAAGTGGCAGTCCTAATGATTACTGATGGAAGAGAATATCTATGACCGTGAACTAATTAATGCAGCAAATATTTATTGAGTGCTTGCTATATGCCAAGTACAAGTCTACACATAGGGGCATAGTCTGTTCAACTGCAGTCCTGTGGAACACCTTCCCTCATAGAAGTTTCACTATGGTACAACTGGCGTTTACATGAGCAACTCAGAGTACCTAATGATAAGTACAAGTCTCAAACTAAGTCATGTGTTAGAGACATTAAAAAAAGAGAGAGAGAGAGAGAGAGAAAGAGAACGGCACTTAAACTCACAGTGCCGTACTACTTTTAACTTTATGGATACTAGGCTACGTATAGAGAATCTACTAGGCTAAGAAAAACCCTACAGAAACTCAAAAACTAGGTTTTTGACTACTTACACCTATGCGTGTGTTATATGTATAATTTCATTGGACCGTCAGCTCCTTGAGTGTGATGATGATGATGTGCCCACTTCTGCCCACCACTGTATACCCGGTGCCCAGCATGCAGTAGCTAGTGAGTCAATATTTAATGAGTGAAAGAAAGAATATAGGAAGGTAGTCTCACATCATTGCATATTTAATAAACATCTATTGGCAATATAATAAACATTAAATGGCCCCACTGGTTATAGTTTATTAAACAGTCAACATTCCCCTATACTCTAAATAATATCCTTTTATCCATCAACTTAAAAACTGTCCACTAAAGTGTGTTTTCCTCTGTTTAGTATCTATTAAATGCTGTTCATTTAGAAGGTGGTAACTGGTGTTTTGAGTCTTTAGTTAGATTACCGTGCATTCACAGTGCAGCACAGTTTGGCGACATTTTTCAATCTAGAACTCATAGACTGCTATAAATAGATAATAATCTACTTCCATGATAGAGTTACAGAGTTGCTTTGATCTCACAGGCCTTCCCTCCCCCCCACACCCCACCCCACCCCCCGCAGAAAACACAGATGCTTTGCAACCTGGAAGAGCTCAGTGGCCTCTTATGTTTGTGCAGAGATTATTACTACTATTTTGCTGTAGTTTGGAACATATAGGGACCCATATTACTCATCTATTTTTTTATGCCTTTCACACCTTCTTATAAAGGAACATCTTATGAACTGGATGAATCACAAGTCAGCAAGGGCAGGCATAGAAAAAAGAAGCACAAGATAACAGTCTCTCTAAATGAACATGGGTCTAAAAGAAATCAGATGTCAGTTCACAAATTAAAAAAAAATCCTCTGCCTACTCTTCCGGTTCTCTGTGGGATTTCAGGTGAGTAAGCGTCTAAGGGGGAAAGGGGACTTGTTGGAAATCAACCCTCAGAGGCAATGAGAATGATCTAGAGGGAGAAGAGCTGACTCTGGAGAGGACGGGTGGACCTGTGATGCCCCTCTGGTGGGGCTGGCAGAACGCTCGTCAACTGAGACATTCTGACAACCCACCAGGCTGATGGGGGTTAAAGAATTAGTACGCACCAGCACAGATTCCCTCAATCACATTAGACTTTAACATTCCCAGGTCTGGTTTGCCTTTTACAAGAAATAATGGTTTAGAATGCTGCTCAGAGCCTGCTCCACAAATCTGAGAGGCCAAGTTGTAGCACCTCATTTTCCTTTGCTCTCCCTCCCCCATGTAACTAAAAGCCACTTCTTAGACTTTGGTAAACAAAGTGAAGGAAACTGAGAGAGTATTTTCTGTGGACTTAACTTTCCTGGAAATAATTATCAGTGATGGAAAACAAACTCTTCGTAGCAGAATAAAACGTCATTAATTTGAGCTCCACTAATTCAAAATCTGTGCTAATTCAAACAGACCTAGGCTGACAGGAAAAGAAGGGTCTGCTCCGCTAAGCAAATCAACTTTGTAATTAAGGTTGGAAGAGAAGTACAGGACTGGCTGAAAGAGAAACTATTTTCAGAACTTTAGAATTAACCATCTACGTGCACTGTAACATCATAATTACACATTTGTGTGTGTGTGTGTATATATATGAAAAAGCAGATCTCTGGAAGACTTCTATTTAATAACACTCAGCCCATTTGGAGTTACCTGTGTCACTAAACCAAGCAGAACTATTTTTAAAAGAAATACTGCATTCATTCTTTATTGATCATTCTGGACTTCCTGCAATTATTTTGAATTTGGGAGCTCTGACTTCTACTTTGGTGTTGCTAGGCTACTCGCCTACAGTTGTGGTCACGGTCAAAGACCTCTGAGTACAAGTCTTAACGGGAGATCACTAGTCACTGAATCAGAAATATGGCCCAAGCCTCCTGACTGAGTTCAATCACTTCCTTACTGTCTGACCTAAAGAAGTCACCAACTTTTAATACCTTGGATTACATCTAGCTATAAAACAGGGGGGAGAGAGAACAACAACAACAAAAAGAAGCCTTATATCCCTTAGATTAGAGGCCTACACACCAGAACAAACAAAATCAAAGGGAAAGCAACAAAGTCCTTGGGAAACCTAAATACTCAGTCATTATGAAACAAATATCAAATGAAAGTCCAACAAAGTAGCATCACTCTCCAAAGGAAGTACTCCTGAGGCTGTTACTCCTCACATCTCCATACTGGCTCTAACTTCACTAGCACAGGGCAGACTTCCAGCTCCCTCTGTGAACATGGCTCACTGCCTGAGAGGCCTGGTTACCTTGTCACAAGTTTAGGTATGACCACTCTAATAATATTGTAAGCTCCCGGATTCCTACCAGTTTCCCTTAAGCACAAGACACGCAGAACTAGCACATCATGGGTGGCTACACTACTAATTTCACTTGGGTTGAGGTGATAAGACTCCCTCTTTTCATATACAGAACTGTAAATCAGAGCAGTAGGATTTTTTTTTAAAAAAAGGTGCCCAAATTTCTAGTTTCTATAGAGACTCTGAAAATACTAGAACCACGAAATGTGTTTGCTTAAGAAAATTTGGGACACTAAAATTGATAGGTGTCCCACAAGAATACTGAATAAAATAATCATAGGTCAATGTTCCAACAAAAGTGAAATGCTAGCCAGTAAATTTTATAGGGAAAAATGTTCTTTGAAATGGTTTTGGGCAAGAAAGTCTATACTCTCTTTTTTTAAAAAAAATTTATTTTATATTAGAGTATAGTTGATTTACAATGTTGTGTTAGTTTTAGGTGTACAGCAAAGTGATTCAGTTATACATATATATATATCCATTCTTTCTCAGATTCTTTTCCCATATAGGTTATTACAGAATACTGAGTAGAGTTCCCTGTGCTATACAGTAGGTCCTTGTTGATTATCTATTTTTTATATAGTAGCCTGTATATGTTAATCCCAAACTCCTAATTTACATACTCTCTTTTAAAACACAGGTCTCTTAATGCAAATCAAAGCTACAATGAGGTTTCACCTCACTCTGGTCAGAAGGGCCATCATTAAAATGTCTACAAATAACAAATGCTGGAGAGGGTGTGGAGAAAAGGGAACCCTCCTACACTGCTGGTGGGAATGTAAATTGGTGCAGCTACTATGGAAAATAGTATGGAGGTTCCTTTAAAAACTAAAAATAGAGTTGCCATATGATCCTGCAATCCCACTCCTGGGCGTATATCCAGAGAAAACTGTAATTTGAAAAGATACATGCACCCCAATGTTCATAGCAGCACTATTTACAACAGCCAAGACATGGAAGCAACCTAAATGTCCATCGACAGAGGAATGGATAAAGAAGATGTGGTATGTATATACAATGGAATACTACTCAGCCATAAAAAAGAATGAAATAATGCCATTTGCAGCAACATGGATGGCCCTAGAGATTATCATACTAAGTGAAGTAAGTCAGACAGAGGAAGATAAATATCATATGATATCACTTATATGTGGAATCTAAAAAAATGATACAAATGAACTTATTTACAAAACAGAAACAGACTCACAGACATAGAAAACAAACTTGTGGTTACCAAAGGGGAAAGGGGATGGGGAGGGATAAATTAGGAGTTTGGGATTAGCAAATACAAACTACTATATATGAAATAAACAACAAGGTCCTACTGTATAGCACAGGGAACTATATTCAATATCCTGTAATAAACCATAATGGAAAAGAATATGAAGAAGAATATGTATATATATGTACAAGTGAATCACTCTGCTGTACACCAGAAACTAACACAACATTGTAAATCAACTATACTTCAATTTAAACAAAAAACAAACGATCAAATGAACAAAAAACCATAGGCCTCTTTATCTACTGGGTTGATCATCTGTGTCAATCTCTGTATCAGTGTTAAAATGAGAGCTATGAGAGGGTCCACAGTCTCAAAATCATCTACAACTGGACACCATAAGCTTGTGACTCTTTTTTTTTCTATTTATAAAATCAATTTATTCATATATAGGTTTTTTTTGTAACATCTTTATTGGAGTATAATTGCTTTACATTGTTGTGTTAGTTTCTGCTGTATAACAAAGTGAATCAGCTATACATATACATATATCCCCATATCTCTTCCCTCTTGCGTCTCCCTCCCTCCCACCCTCCCCATCCCACCCCTCTAGGTGGTCACAAAGCACCGAGCTGATCTCCCTGTGCCATGCGGCTGCTTCCCACTAGCTATCTATTTTACATTTGGTAGTGTATATATGTCCATGCCACTCCCTCGCTTCGTCCCAGCTTGCCCTTCCCCCTCCCCGTGTCCTCAAGTCCATTCTCTACGTCTGCGTCTTTATTCCTGTCCTGCCCCTAGGTTCTTCAGAACCATTTTTTTTTTCAGATGAGAATTTTACTTTTGAAATTATGCCTGGTATAGGCAAATATTTAAGGTGGTCAGCAAACACAAGACACAAGCCAACTGCTGGGCCGAGTGTGAGGTAGCTCCGAGTTGTTCCGGTCTGGGAGGGTTTTTCTGTGGAAGATCATAGAAGGCATAATCCATACCCAGATAAAACTAAGCACTGGCGATTAATCTTCTAAAGAAATATTAAGAAACAAATGTAGTCATAATACAGATTGGACACTTGTCTAATATTGTTTCACTACTTAATGCTGGACTATTACAATGCATTAGCATTAAAATAAATGTTTGCAATCTTTTATTTGAAGATGGTTCTTTGAACCATGTATACAACAGCAACCATCCTGTGATTTTCACTACATTTCAGGGCTTCTCTTCCTTTTGGAAAATACAAGTCGACATTTGTACCTAAGGAACCATCTAAATAATCTTGTGGGATTAGCTGTTCATGCTCACTGTACTATACGAACACTGCTCAAAACTCAGTGACCCTGGCTGATACCTGGAAATGTTATTTTCTTTGTTAATGGAAATTACTGCAATAGGGGCTGGATTCATTGACTCCAGGAAACTGCCCCCATAGGCAGCTTTGACAGTCTAGGCCAGTCGAGGAAGCCGAAGTGTCACAGGGCACTCCTACACATACGGCAGAGGACCCCTTGGATAGAATTACACCAGTCTAAGAGTTTCAGAGTTAGGACATCAGTCAGCTACAATATAAAAACAATTCTTCTAAATTGGAATCATGTTCACAAAACATCTGGCAAGTTCCCCAAAGGAGAAAAGATTACCCAGAAGTATTGCTAAATAGATGGAAGAGAAGATGCTGACTTTTATCATAATACAAAATTCAGTCAGTTTCCATCATCCTAGACAAATTAACAGATGTGCTGTTTACCTTTAAGGAAGCCTGGAATCTATTTTAATTCAGCCTTGAAACCCAGACATTCTTAGGTAATAAGTACAGATATTTAAATTCCCTAACAACCATCCAGTGTTTACAAACATTTATTTCTTTATAGATTTCTCATCCACAAAATGTATATTTAGTTAGAAAAGGAATTTTGAGGGTTTAGTTGTACATTAACAAATGTTTCAACATCAATGTTTTTTCAAGCAAGTGTAGCCTATAAAAATTATCTTTTATTTTCTGAGTTTTGCTTTGTGGCATGGGCTAAAAGAAAATAATGATATCAAGGATCTTGTTCCTCTATTTTCCTTATTATGCCTTTATATAAAATAATATATTAAATAATAATACTATCCGATAAAATAATATATATATTTTTTTAAGTGAAGGAGATTAAGAAGTATCAATACAAACTTCCAGTTGCAAAATAAATGAGTCACGGGAATGAAATGTACAGTGTGGGGAATATAGTCAATAATTACCTAATATCTTTGCATGGTGACAGGTGGTAACTAGAGTTATCACGGTGATCATTTTGAAATGTATAGAAATATCAAATCACTATGTTGTGCAACAGGAACTAACACACTGTTGTACGACAACTGTACTTCAAAAACAAACTCATAGGGAAGGAGATGAGATTTGTGGCTACCAGAGGTGGGGGTGAGGGGAGGGGGAATTGGATGAAGGCAGTCAAAGGCAAAAACTTCCAGTTATAAGATAAATAAGGACCAGGCATGTAATGTACAACATGATAAAGATAATTAGCACTGCTGTATGTTATATATGAAAGTTGTTAAGAGAGTAAATCCTAAGAGTTCTCGTCACAAGGAAAAACTTTTGTTTCTTTTTCTTTTCCTTTTATCTGTATGAGACGATGGATGCTCACTAAACTTACTGTGGTCACCATTTCATGATATGTGTAAGTCAAGTCATGATGCTGCACACCTTAAACTTAAAAAGTGCTGTATGGTGGGGCTTCCCTGGTGGCGCTGTGGTTGAGAATCTGCCTGCCAATGCAGGGGACACGGGTTCGAGCCCTGGTCTGGGAAGACCCCACATGCCGCGGAGCAACTAGGCCCGTGAGCCACAACTACTGAGCCTGTGCGTCTGGAGCCTGTGCTCCGCAACAAGAGAGGCCGCGACAGTGAGAGGCCCACGCACCGCGATGAAGAGTGGCCCCCGCTTGCTGCAACTAGAGAAAGCCCTCGCACAGAAATGAAGCCAAAAATAAATAAATTTTTTAAAAAAAGTGCTGTATGGCAATTATACCTCAGCAAAACTGGAGGAAAACAGAAGTGAAATAAGACAATAATACATTAAAGAGGATACGTCACTCTCACTACCGTTGAAAGGAAACAATTTTCAATAAAATTTTAATTTAAAAAATCTTCAAGGCTCAAATTCAGAAAAAAAAGATAACCTAAGATTAAAGCCAAAATTACTTTGACATTAAAAATGACTCTTCTACAAGCAATGTGTCAAACATGTACCTCTTCCCGTGTTGCCTATCACTTGTAACTGTGCCATCTCCCCATCACATAAGAAAGAACCTTTGGAGCCATCGTCAACTCTTCCCTTTACCTTACTCCCCACATACAGTCTCATCTTGTTCTATAACTACCATGTCTCTGTTATAAGTCTCTTTACATCCTTCCTGCTACTAATCTAATTCAGGCCTGTAGCATCTCTCATTTGGAATATTTAAAATTAGCCTCTGCACTGTTCTGTCTCTCATCTCTATCCTTTTCACTCCATCCGATGTACAAGCAGCCGGAGTCATCCCTAATGATCTTCTTACTCTGCTGAAAATCTTTCAACGGCAATTTAATGCCATTAGAAAAAAAAAAAATCCAGCCCCAGTCTATCATTTTGTCTCCCACTGTTCTCACTGGAGCTCAAGCCACACAGGGTTACTTACTGCTCTCCCCCAAACAACATACACTGTTCTGCCTCCTTGCATTTGGCTCAGGAAGTTTTTTGGACACATAATGCATACCCTCTCCACATCCTCACTTTTAAATGTTGAAATGGAGTCTTAAATGTCCACAGAGGTTCAGCTTAAATGTCAGTTCTTCTGTAAAACCTTCTACAGTCTGTCCAACCACAGCTAATTCCTCTAACTTCCAGTAGTGTTGTTTATACATCTAAATAGCACTTATACTTTCTTCCTCATCGTTCTTTTCTGTGTCCATCCATCTCTCTTACAAGACTACAAGCTCATGGAGGGTAGATATCATGCATTGTTCATCTTTGTAGCTCCACAGTACCTGGTACAGTATCATGCTGAGTTAAGTGCTCAATAAATGTGGAATTGAACTGAATAAACCTTATTTCAGCCTGGTGTAATTGAGAAGCAAGACTGTCAGGATTTATAATAAATTCTATCTTTAACTACAGCTGTGCTGTTATAATTGCTGCTTATTTAGAGAAAATACTGAATGCATCTTTCAATCAAGCTTTGAAACTACAGTAACTATTCTAAGTTTGAATTACCTTATTAAGAAAATAAGTAGAACAGTAAGAACACTGAAATCTGTAGTAAAATAACGCCAATGAAGAAAGACCTTTTACTGTAGATTCAGCTGTACAAGTTCAACCAGTAAACCACAAAGGCAGTCTTTTTTTTTTTTTTTTACCCAGAATATAAAAAGGGCAATATTAAGCATTGCCCTTAATAGCATGAAAACTAGCGAAGAGACACTGGGTACAGCCTGAGTTCTTAATCAGTAAACTGCTCCTTGCTGCAGCTGGATTTGGATCTTCTCCCACTGAAGGGCTGAGTAGATTTGATCCCACTTAATTTCCAAGTCTGACAAAATCACAACTTGGAAGTGGCCTGACTACTGGCAATTGTTAAGCACAGTAAATCCCTTCTTCCACAACTCCCTCAGACGTCCTGCATTCACAACTTTTTTTTATACCAGATGTTTTGTTGAAATTAACACATTCCTATCAAATGCATATCGAAAGGACTTCTTTTTTTCCACTGCATTCTATTTAATCCCCAAACTGTTTATTTGTTACACAGACAAGTATTGCATAGTACTTATTGCAGGGGGAATGACAAGGAAAGTCGGGCTCACAGTAGGGTAGGATCCACTCCCTGAGCGAATATTCCCACAGATAATCACAAACGGGAGCCCTTGAGGCATCTCTCAAGGGGACTTTTTTGAACTTGCTAATAAATACAATGATCAAAATGTTGTCGCAATCCCTAGCCCAAATCTTCTTCATTGGGAAAGAGGGGGTGAAGTACTGTTTTGTTTGTTGAATTCGAGTTTTATTTCTATGTCAACACAGCCTTTCTGTGTGGTTTCATCCATTAACAGATTCAAGCATAGTTAACTAGACACTAATAAATGGCACAACGTGAAGACATTACCTGGGATTGCTCACCTCAAACTTTGATCCCCCCAAGGTGTCTGGCCATCACAGAAAGATCATTTCTGACAAACCATCACCCACTAACCCAAACCTTTTTAAGACTAGGAAGTACATGTAAAACTTCCCAGAAATGGCCATCTCCGAGGACTTAAAAAAAATACCTGGACAGTAGTGCCACTGTGAATAAAATGTCCCTCGTGAAACAATTCTAATAATCAGCCTTGGGGCACCAAATGCTTATAAGTTGCAATTGTGCACTACAGGTAATATATAGGATGTTAAATATCACTCTCATTTCCTTTCTTCAGGCTATTTCTGTTTCTCATTCATCACATTTGTAGAATTAGTATATATAGGCTTTGCCATGGAAGCACATGTTAAACTTTTATTTCAGTTGTTTCACTTTATAATAGCAAAACTTAGCAGCTGCAACTAGGATACTGAAATATTCTGTCAACCTTGAAAAGCCTCTCATAAGAACTGTGTTCCCGTCCTTCATTAAATGACAACTGATGCAACTGTAAAGCAAATAAGGTGTTAAAAAAACTCCTTGACTTAAAATTATAAATAGAAAACAAAATACAGATATGTCTCACCTTAGGTTATATCTAGGTTCCTAAAAATGAAAGTAAATTACTTTTGTAAAATAATTTTATTGTCCTATGGTTTACGTGTTCAGAGATGCTTTAATCTTCATCTCCTGCTTCCCTTGCATAGGGTCCTAACATTTTCTTTAATTACCTTACACACCTAAGTAAACAATTATTTCAGTATACTAAGGGAACTCTCTTGTTCAAACATTTATTTTGATCTATGCCTAATCCCCCACAGCTACTTAAGGGGTGCAAAGATGTGAAAAATTTAGCCCAGGTCCTCAAGGGACTATCCATCTAGGTAGGGAAGACAATCATGTAAGAAACTAAGGACACTGCAAGGCAAGATAAAGCAAGTGCTGTAACAGAGGCACCAAGCAGTGTGTAATGAGCACACCAAAAAAAGCAGCAGTAACTCTGGGGGTTTGGGGAAAACCCTGGGTGAATCCTTTGGGAAACAGAAGATGGAATCTGCAACGTGAAACTCGACAGCCATGGGCGTTTACTAATTTATTTGCTTTGAAATTTTTCAATTTTCTTTCTGGAAGGTTTTCTTAGTCTTGAACTTAAAATGGGATACACCTAAGGCAAGAGACAGAACAGCAGCAATCAACTCTGACATTAAACAATTCCACAGAATTTCTGCTCTACCAGGCCCCCATCACCCTTTCCTCCCACCTCTTTGGCCTATGACGTAAGCCTACAAATGACACTTAAGTGCCTTGTTTAGCCTCACTGGCATCCCAAAGACTAAATATGTTACTAATTTCTGGGCTAGCATCCCCAAGCCATTTGCTGGTTTCTCCTCCACTGCATCATTAATTTGCCATGTTGCCATGATTGAGTCTCTGGTATGTGGGACCTTGAATATGTGAAATGACTTCTTATACTGGCAAAATTCTTGAAAGCCTATTAAGAAACATGTGACATGGACAATGTACCAACCAACATTGCTATTAAGTTTACAATAATTAACAGGCAGTATATGAATATAAATTTTGAAAGGTATTTTCCTGTCAGATTTTAAAATAACTCTCCTGAAAATAGACTTCCAACGATGTATTACTTGCTTTAGACAAAGAAAATTTTTTAAATGGATCAGGGGCAAAAACAGAAGATATTCACAAAGCCTATGGTTCTAAAGTTTTTATTACCATTCACCTCAAAATTTAAAAAAGATAACGCACCCATAAAAGACTTGCATACGATTTTTAAAAATACATTGAAAAAATCTTCCCTGTCTTCCAAATACTCAGATCCCTGAATCCCAGCTGCAGTAAGAGAGAGACAAAAACTGGATCGTTTTATTTTTTTAAACCCTATGATTGTAAGAAATCTAAGTTTGGTAAAACCGACATAGTCCATGACCAAATACATACAATTCTTTCCTGAAATTCCTTTTTTGTTACTATAAGAAAAATGTCCGTCATGGATATATTTGTCCTCCATTTATATAGCTGTTTCTTGTTTTATAAGTTGCCCTAAGGAACTTCAAGTTGTAAAAATGAAAACTAAGGCAATAAATTTGGCCTGAATCACCTAGATATTTGGAATATGTTTCCTTAATTATAATTTCCAAGGAACAGACTGATTTCCGATCCCCGAAATGATGTCTCCCTTTTGACTGACTGTTGAGAAGAGCAGAGCCCCTGAAAAGTCACAGTAGATTTCAATGGGTTATGCCTGACTAGAAACCTAAAGGCTGAACTAGTATTCCATGGAAACTTGCTGATATTAAATGCAAAAATTGCACAGAGAGAAATCAAAGCTTGGGAAGTGTGTATCCCTGAGAGACTGATCAATTCTGATGAGACTATGGGAGTTCAGAACACCAAACTGGACTGACAGGATAGCTGTGAAGAAAAAAGGCACATGAGGGAGACATTGCACCGCAGGATTCTAAAAGGAAAGAGAACTCAGGAGAAGTTGAGTAAGACTGGAATGAACAGGCTGAGGGTGTACGGGAGATTTCTGGATTCCTGAGTTAAGAAACTGAGTCCCCGAAGGAAAAGTTATTCAATGTTTGTTTGTTTTTCCTGTGAGCTGAGACCAGGGGATACCAGTTGAGTTAGCAGAACAAATAGCTGTAAGAAGCTTTCATGGGAGAAGCGGGAGCGATGTTACTGGAGGGGAACAGTATAGCAATGTGGTTGGGAACACAGACTTTGACAGAATCAGGTTCAAATTCAGGTACTGTCATGTAAATATTAGCTGTCATTCAGCAAGTCACTCAACCTCTCTAAGCCCTGGTTTTCCCTAACTGTAATATAAGTGAAATACCTTCAACTTCACGCAGTTGTTGAAAAGATTAAATGAGGTAACTTACATAAAATACTTAGGACAGGTCCAGCACACCCACAAAAATAGAAGTTATTATTGTGCTTAGGAAATATAACTAGTAGTATGTTGGAGGCATGTTTGGAAAAAAAATGGAAATCTAAGACACGAGTAAACTTCATATATATATATGAGTTTGTGTGTGTGTGTGTGTGTGTGTGTGTGTGTGTGTGTGTGTGTGTGTGTGTGTGTGTATGTTTTGCTTCGGGCTTCTCAATACACATATCCTATTACACCTGTAGTTTTGGTTGAATAGCTCCAAGGGCATTCTTCACTTTACGGAAATATGCCAAAAACTTGACCCAAGGCAGATAACTTGACGGTGAGATGTTACATTACAAAATGATTATTTTATTACAGGGTGCCTTGAAACTGTATGCTTCTTAACATAAAACTAAAATAAATAAATTTACATACTTTTATGGATCCCTTCTATTGTGGAAATTGTAGTGACAGTCTCGCTGGTGATGTCAGAGGACCTGTGTTCTAATCCAACACAATTTTGTGTGATGAGTTGTTGGGGGTACTAACAGTTCTAGTGCCAGTTCTATCTCAGAATCTGTGGACTCTCTGGCCCAGACAATTCCAGAAGTCTAATGTAGGCAGTGAGAGAAGATGCGGTGGCAGCAGCTTCAAAGGTTTCAATAAGGGGCCAGTTAAAATTGTTATGAGTGGGTGGATGGGAGTCAGTTGTAAAGCTGTGTATCTTACCACTCCTAAACTTCTAAAGACTCAGCCATTACTCAGAGGGCAAGTTTAACCACTGCTGGTTAATGTGGCTTTCTATAAAGGATAAAGTGCTAAATACAGGCAATCTTTGACTTCTGGCACTTCAACTATAGCTATGTGGTAACTGGAGCTGTGGTGGTGGGTTTAGAGGTGTTTGAGAATGAAATGACTACTTAACTGGTAGTGAGTTCCAAGTCAGTGGAGAGATTCAGATAGAAGCTAGATGCTCATTTCTTGGGAGACTTTAAGAGAGATTAAAGTACCTGATAGGGGTTGGACTAAGATGACTTCTAAGGATGTCTTCCAGCTATATGGTTCCATGGTGAACATCAATTCAATCACTTATAGCACTTATAACAAGAGATTGACCTTACGTTAACCTGCTTTCTAAAGTGTACTGGGTACACTGTCACCTGGCTCAGTCTAACTCCAAGTGGCCTTAAACTACCCCTCTCACTACCAATCAGCATCGGCAACTCCTACCAGCTCAAGCACACTGGCAGCAAGAGAAGGTGACAAACCTAAGCTAACAGAAGCAGACAGAAAGGGAAAAGAGTAAAAATGGTTCTCAGGATCGAGGAAAGTTGCTACAAAGTCATGAGCCTGGTTTCTGTTGATTTGCTTTGATGTGGCTTGCTAAACTACTGCTGAGAGCAATTTCAAAAGGGAGAGACAAACATGTAAAGCTAATCATTACAATCCAATATATTAAGTGTTATAATAGAGGCCCAAACAAAGTGCTACGAGAACATAGAGACGGACCAGCTTTGCTGGGGAGTGTCTAGGAAATCTCACAGAGGAAGTAATGAGCAAGCTGAGTCTTGAAGGATGAGTAGGAGTTGACTGGCTGGAAATGGAGAGAGGTGTGGTTGGCAGAGAAAAAAAAATGTTCAAAGCCAGAGAGACACAAAAGACTACATTTGGGAAGTGGCGAATAACTGTGCATGGCTGGAGTGTGAGGTTAGGGCCTCTGATGCTGTGCTTTTTAAGAAGGATGGGATAGAAGATGGGCGGAGAGGCAGGGGCAGACAAAGATGGTGGCACTTTAGAACATTAACTTTATTCTGAGTGAAATACAGGCTCTGGAATGACTCTAATTTTACTCTAGACAAGATGGGTAGACAGAGGGGGGGGCTTCTTGTCTCGAGTATAAGGATTAACAATAACTGAGGAGAGTTTAGTCACGCCAGTGGGTACGTCTGTGCCCATTTTGGCTGATGGGGTAAGTGAGCTGCTCTGAGCAGTAACAAAAGCTATGAAGAGGATGATGCAACAGCATGGGAGGGCACAGATGCTTAGACAGTAGACACACACCTTAGTGAGCTGATACATGAGGCACAGGAACATCTCAATACACCAGAGATGACAACCTTAAAAGGCAGCCTTTTCAAAAAATGTCTTTTAAAAAGAGCAATTACATTTTATAACATGTCTTTATAACCTTATGAATTTAACAGTCATCCTTTCACCACTGAAGTGCTTAGGAGTTGCTTTAGCTGAAATCCACTGTTATCTGGGATGACTCCCATCCCTAGCCACTACTCTTTATTAGAGGTGGAAATTCAGGAAAAAGGAACTAATACACAATTTCTCCAGGCTGCTCTGAGGCCAGGGATCCAACCAGAGATCTCCCCTTTTGTCCACAGCATTTTCAGGCCTGTTGAAACCCAACCTGTGTTCTCAGTCCCACCGCTACTCCAAAGAGCTCTTTTTCCAATGTCACACTGGTTCTCTTCAGAGAGCTTGTGGAAAGAAACTAACATTTTTAACATTCTCTTTTTTTTCGTTGAGATTCAAAGCAATTATTATTAGACTTACTATTAACTACTTCTGAGACAGCTCAGTTTGGGGTACTCCAAATGTAGCATGTCTCATATGCTGAGACAATGCTGAGGTTTGGGGTGTGGTACTGGATCATCCACATGCTCTCACCTGAGGCCCCTTGTAATCCACTGCCCAGGGTCTAGGGTGCAGGCTGTGAGTCAGAGCAAAACAAAGTGAAGTGGTCCAAATGGGGATTGAACCTGTGACCTCATTAGCAGTGGAAGTCTAACCACAGTGTATGGTTATTTACTGCTCTTCATAATATTGCAATGCAGCTCCACTCATTTCAAAGGCTTAGCAGCCTTCTCCCTACCTAGGTAAGCAAATCAATCCCCCTTAGCCAAAGAGCAACAGAAGGCCATCTTAGAAGAATCTGGCTTAGGTTTAAAGCAGCCTGAAGAATTTAAGAGAGATCCTCTTTCCTCCCATCTTTAGTGAAGTGGTAACCTTTTAAATCAGCTTTGTGGAACATATAAGGCAGTCCTGAAAGTAGCTGGGTATAGGAACGGGAAGTTGAGTTCTGGGCAATCCCTTTAATTAAAGCTTCTGAAGGGGGCTTCCCTGGTGGCGCAGTGGTTGAGAATCTGCCTGCCAATGCAGGGGACACGGGTTCAAGCCCTGGTCTGGGAGGATCCCACACGCCGCGGAGCAACTAGGCCCGTGAGCCACAAATACTGAGCCTGCGCATCTGGAGCCTGTGCTCCTCAACAAGAGGGGCTGCGACAGTGAGAGGCCCGCGCACTGCGATGAAGAGTGGCCCCCACTCGCCGCAACTAGAGAAAGCCCTCGCACAGAAACGAAGACCCAACACAGCCAAAAATAAATAAATAAATAAAATTTTAAAAAAAAGAAAATAAACTTGTTTAAAAAAAAAAGCTTCTGAAGGATTTATTTTATGGCCTTTTCTGATCTTCTCTTTCACTACTAGAAAGGACACAAGAGTTGGCACTTCAATGTATAAATGTTAAAAATGAGGCTTAAATATGGGACATAACCTGCTAATCTAATTTGAATGATGAAGCCTATACTTCCAATATATTTATTTACAAGATAGCTTCGTGAGCTGAAGTAAAATTGTAAAACTAATAGAAAAGTTTTCTGAACATGAGACCAACTGTAAATCTATACTTTATGAATCTAATGTATTCTCTTCACTTTTAAATTTTAAACATACTAAAAATGTACATTTGATATTAACAATAATTAGAGCTACATTCTCAATAGAAGGTGTTAAATACCAATTTTCACCTTTAAAAATCCTTAGCACCTATGAAATTCTTATTCCAGTAGAACTTTTTTTAAGTTACCATTTGTCCATGTCTACTTTATTTGTTATATAGTATGGGTGTTTTAATTTATTTTGTTAAGAAGAAGCAGCTCAGAAAATGTAGCTCTTTAGAACAAGACATATTGAATGTTTGCTCTTTATTTAAAAAGAGAGAGACTGTAAAAAAAATCTGGAAATTGTTTCTAAGACAAATATATTTATAATGCAAGATAAAGGGCTAACAATAAGTGTTTAGGCTGTAAAGAACACCAAATTGTTATCAATAATGAAAAGGAAATGTTTTCCAAAGTCTACTGCTTTGGATATCCACATATGAGGTAGTTGAAAGTTTGGGGGAAGGGCAAAGATCACAGAGGAGGGCTGTTTCTTTTGCCTTTTAAGGAAATCTTTTAAAAAGCATTTGCTCATGCTCATAAAATAATAGCTGAAAATTTAATATTAAATTGCTGCACAAAAACCTCAACATTCAATTATTTTAGAGTACTCAAATTACTAGCAACATTGTCCCCTAGAGTGGTAAGAGTATATTACTTGCATGCTATTCTAGAATGAACAGTCGCCTTGAGCATACATTGGTGTGAGCATCTTATTCTTCCAGAACACTAAGATACAAATCTGTTCTCTTGTTCGTTCAGGCCCTAATGACTCAAATACTTCAGACATTTATAAGTAGACCCAATATTTATTTTTTAAATGTTCAGACAAAAGTAAATATATTGTTAAATGCCTATGGTATGATTTTAGACCACATCTAATATGATAATAATTTCATACAATATTTGTGTTCTAACTTATCTTTACCACTTCATCCTTCATCCGAAAAAATGAAGAATATCTCAAGCAATGATTCTCAGGAAAGGAGGGAGATATCAGTTTACTGGACTGACACAAAATATGAATTTATTTTAATGGGACAAGAGGAGAGTAGAATCTAAACTGTTAACTTTTAATTTTCTTCATTTGCCAAGCATCAGGCTATAATGCAACTGGTTCTAGATATTCTTTGGTGAAGAGTATGTGTGTGGGTACTCTGTTTCTGAGGTTTTATTTTTTTCCATAGCACGTTCATTCCGCCTCCCTTCAAAATATGTGTTAGTAAAATCTCTCAAAACACCCAATACCTTGTATGTGGTCACTTTGATAATAATAATTTACACACATCCCTGTAATCTGGACTTTTTTTTTGTCCATGTAGGATAAAAACAAACCAAAAAGTGGTATAAAGTGTTCTGCTTTTACTCAAAGTGAAGTAGGGATGGACCAAATAAAATAATTTCATAAATTGCTTTAAATACATTTCTGCTTTTATTACAGATATAGAATATCTGTTCATCCATTATCACCACCTCTGACTTTTTGGCAAAAGTCACTTTCTACCTAGGACTGTAATTATTTA